>NC_055977.1:11375660-11685660 GCF_018492685.1 Alosa sapidissima | reverse complement strand
TACCATGGCGGAGTGCAAAACAAAAGTAGAACATCAGGACGTTCTGAAAACTGTCCTGCCTCTGTGTTCTGAATTGATGTATGCTACACGTTGTCCATATATTCACTGTAATATATTCATTTTAAATTGAGAATATGTACTGGAGGGGAGAATTAGATTTTGTCATCAAATCCTGAGCTCTCAACAGTTTACTTTGTAATTTTGTTCAGTCTTGAGAAAATGTTGTGCGAGTTGAGGAAATGTGTCTAATTCAGTAACTGCTTTGCTTTGTCTAATGTTTGGACTGATGACTCCTGAACAAAACTCTTACAGGAGAAGGTCTCCTGAGGTCCTCACACACACACAAACAACACACACACACACACACACACACACACAGACACACACTCATCTCTTTTCCTCTCTCTCTCCCATCCTCCATCTCACTCCCTCTGCCCCCCCCCCTCTGCCTCCTTAGTCTCCCACTCATTCATCTCATATCTTGCACCGATGTCTGCACTCACTTACTCCCACTCTGTCTTGCTCTGAGGCCTGCTGCACTCATTCCTTCCTCCTCTGTCTTCCGCTGATGTCTGCACTGGTTTGCCGCTACTCTGTCTCTCCAAAATGTCTCCATTTGCTTGTCCGTTCTTCGTCTTCTGCCACCCCACCCAACCCCCCCCCCCCCCCACACACACACACACACACACACTCCTCCTCCTCCTCCTGATGTCTCTGCTTATCCTCCTCCTCTCATCTGATGGCTGCCCTCATTCGCTCGTTTTTCACTCGGGTCTTTTCCTCTGGATGCTTTTGCCCGGTGTTTCTCAGGCATGGCCGTGCCCACTGGCTGGGGTACACATTAGGGGGACCAAAGTCAGCTGACCGTCACGCCGGTGCTGAGACCCCCCCCCATCCTTAGGGCTGCAGCAAACCCCAGCTCTCTCGCTACACCTCTCTCGGACGCCAAACACACCAACTGACGGATCAGAACCAAAGCTCAGTGGGGTGGGGGGGGGGGGGGGGGGGGGATGTTTGTGTATGTGTATATGTGTGTATGTGTGTGTGTGTGTGTGTGGGGGGGGGGGGGGGGGGGGGGGAGGATAAGTTTCCAGGCTTTTTTCCCTTTTTTCCATTAGGACATTTAATTCTGCTTACATCTGTCTCCACATATCTTACTTAAGCATTCACTTAGCATACACACACACCCCACACACCCTCCTGCTGTATCACCTCCTGCCTGGAGTAAGGAAGGTGTCTGCAGGGGTTTCCAAATCCCAATCCTATTTCTCAGTCTTGTCTGTGGAGCGATTCAGGACCCTGGCCAGTTGCCTTGCCAATCAAGCATTCTGAGCATGCCTAGACCCCGCTCATCACGACACTGAACTCATGAAAAATCAGCTAAGCCCCAAACACCGGCTCGACACCAAAATATCAGCGCAGGCACCAAACACGCCATCCCGCTGTTCACAGAAGAACACTCACACACCCACTTGCTTAAACAACAAGCTGAAATATGAATTCCACTTTAACAGACACCAAAGATTATTACTGTCTGGCATTCGGAGGCAGCATTGCGGAAAAGGCTTTTCTGCGCAGCAACGATAAGACACAGACCCACAGAAAGACAGAGACGAACACACACAGATACACACTGAGACACAAACACACACACAAGCACAAAAACACACACACACACACACACACCTTTATAGATACACACACACACACAAGCACAAAAACACACACACACACACCTTTATAGATACACACATACACACACACACACACACACACACACACACACACACGACCAGTGATAAACACAAACAAACACACACAGGAAAAAAAACAGAACAGTCCAGAACCATGCTGAAGGTCTATCATTCCTGTTTATCGTTACTCATGCTTAAATATCCCATGTGTTTCTGGTTCAGCTCACGCTGACCACATACAGAGAACAAAGACGGGCCTTTTCTTTCCTTTCCTCATAACCAAAACAATACAGCACAGCTCAGAAGCCCGAGTAGAATGAGAAGAAATTATTAATGCAGATGGAAATAGAAATGGGCTTGACAAAACCGCAAAAAAAAAAAACAGCGTTCAGATTGCTGAATAACAATCCAGCGTTCAGATTGCTGAATAACAATCCAGCGTTCAGCGTTCAGATTGCTGAATAACAATCCAGCGTTCAGCGTTCAGATTGCTGAATAATCTGAGCTCCACCCCAACCACTATTCCCATTATCCCTACGGGACTTGCTGTTCTATCCAGCAGGTATGAGTGCTGCCTTCTGCCTTCTACTGTCCACCTTACTCCTCAAAGTTCTGTTAAGCCCTCGTCAGACACACACACTGACACAAAACACATAACTCAAGGACAGCGCTGTCAATTCTATATGTAGCACAGGGGACATGCATAGGTTATAAAATGCATCAACCCAGACAAGGACTTAAAGCAGTGCAGCGTATTTCGGACTGAATTATTTATGACTGTCCCATACGCTGTCCCTTGAGAACTCTGGCCCTGGTAGCTTCTCTCTGGTTATTCATCCCTACTTCAATTACATTCACCTTATCTGCTTGTATAGTATCTCCAATCAGTTTAGTCTGCAGTCAGGTCAGTTGGAGACTGTACCCACGAAACATTGAACTTGAACATCCCTCTCAGGCCAGGTGAACTGAGGATGAGAAGAGACAGAGTAAGAGATCTGTACTGCCTATGACTTGAAAGAGAAGTGGACCAGAGCCCTCTCGCAGTGGTGGTTCCCAGTGTGGGTCTCAGGAGTTCAGTATGTCAGTGTGAGCGAAAAAGACAGAGCGAGAGAGAGACAGAGCCAAAGAAATAAAGAGAGAGAAAGCAAGAGGAAGACAGAGTAAAATAAATAAAGAGAAAGAGAGAGAGGCAGAGAGAGACAGTAAAATGGTGAAGACAAAATGACAAGAGGAAACCAATGGAGGGGCAGACAGCGAGACAGGGAAGGCGTCGGACTGTCTGTTCTACATTCTCCAGTATGTCGTCCTGCCCGCACGTGTCAGTCAGCCCCTCTGTTCCCCTGTCGAGCGCGAGTGTGATCACCTGGCCGAGGCACTGCCCTGTCAGTCAGCATAGCGCCGCTTTGCCGAGCAACGAGACACAAGACCCTGTCGGATGCACACTCTACGGAGATGGGTGGGGGGAGTGGAAGGGAGGGGAGGGGGAGGCAGAGTCAATTAACCTGTCAAGAGATACTGCAGTATGGCCCAAGGGGTTGCCCAGGCAACACAAACTCTGAATGGTTGGGGATTTCAAAACATCACTCAGGAAAACGAGGAAGTGCCGGACTTTGGTTTATCAGTGTGTTTTGTAGATGATATCTGTCATTTTGTGTGTGCGTGCGTGTGTGTGTTATCTTGAAGATTGCAAGCATCCATATTATATCAGTACAAAATGAAAGGTACCAACGTAATTTCTTAGAATGGACATGGATTACTTCTACGCTCACAAATATTTCCACATTCATTTTCCAACTTAATAATTCAGAACTCCTTGAAAGAAATTTAGTACATACTCTTACACACGCACACATACACTTGTGTATCTAGCTCTGCCCCACAGGCAAGATAATGCAGCCAGTCACATGAACACACATACACACTATGATCATGTGACCACTCAGGCACATGCACAGCACTCTTGTACCACTCACAGAGAACACTACTTTCAGAAATGCTGCTGGTGTTTGTATGAGACCATTTTCTCAATTTTTGTTTTTATCTTTGGGAGTCTGTGTGTTTATCAGTGCCACATATATAGTGCACAGTCAGCACAGCATACAGACTCAGTGGAAAGCCGTTACTTCTGATTGCCCTAATTATGAGAGTTCGTTAAGCTCACTCTTTTCTCCCTGGGGATGTGGCTTGCTGATGAATAAACACGATGCACCACCTCAGAGAAGCTAATTAACCACATTTACACCTGCAAAACCGCATACACACTTCACAAACAACCTCGATCCATGCATACATCACATACACTCACTTCTACATACACGCATCCATCACCTACAAATCATACTCATACACCTATGGAGTCTGATTTCCATAAAAAGAACTATGGCATAGATAGAAAGGTGCATGCATCCTTAAACTTCCAATGATATTAAGACTATACACAGAAAAATACCTCACACACACACCTCTATACCTTAAATACTAGCTACTTCCAAAAAATATAAAAGCACAATAACCTAAAAAAAAAAGAAAAATCATAAGGACATAATGTGTCTCTCATACACAGATTGACTTGCCACTGATGGTTCTCTGCCGTTTCTTCCGGCATTATAGTATGTTGTCGGTTTCAGCACCCTGGACAGGGGCACATGGAATCATAGCGGGATTCCAGGCTCAATGAGGGACTCCCCGGGTAGATTTAAGAGCAGGTCCGGGTATTATCACCAAAGCCTCTGCACACCACGGGCCTTCGCATGTTTGCATGAGGCTGGGTGGGTGGTGACCATTGACATCTGTTAATGAGGACCAGCATGACTGGCCGCGTAGCGCGGTATGACATCCTCTCCCACGGTCGCACATTTCACATGCTTCTTCCATCGCCCCTTCATCGATCAATAGGCTATGACAGTGCTGTCCTGTGGCGGGAGGAGTGCCAAGGCAGGAAAGCACGGACTCTAACTGACTATGCCATTCATGGACCAGATGCGTGTGAACGCTAAGGTGCAGAAACATCCTAGTCCACATCCAACACACACACAGCTTGCGCGCGGCACATCACGCAGAGCTACACTCACACACGCAGCACGAGCCCACCAGAGCACACAGAGTTGCACTCACACACACTGAGAGCATGAGAGAGCCAGTGATGATGGACAACAGGACTTCAGACAGGTAACACACACACGCACACACACACACACACACACACACATACTTACCGCGCTGCTCGGGCTCTCCGCGGGACGCCGCTCAGTAGAGGTCCTTTTCAGTGGAGAGGCTGGTGTATGTGTGTACGTGAATGTGTACTCGCGTGCGTGCGACCACAACAAATATCTTTCTTTAAATTGCTTGCAGAGATTATTAATGTCGAGTTCCGACAATCTTCATGTGTAATAAAATTATTAATATTGCGTGATAATGGTCGCGTGCCTATTTATAAATATCAAAGATTGTTCTGGAAACCAAACGTAGGCTATAATCGAAACCGCGACTCAATAGGCCAATAACAGTCATAAGATTACAGTCGAACAGACAAAGTTGTGCAATTTTTATATGCTGAGAATACAGTTGTGCCTGGGTCAATGTATTGCTCGATCGAAAATCACTGGCATCACATTTATAACATGGAGCTCACAGGGGAAAAAAAAAAGGAAACGAAAAGTTGCATTTCATCGGAAATGTTCACGCGCTGTCAGTAAAAAGCCTAAAACACACATTCTACCAACAGCTCACGATTATACTCACACACTCCAAACGCCCATGAAAATCCCGTTTCCCAATGGCTACGACTAGCAACGAAAAATAAATAACAACTCTCGGTAGCGGTGCTTTGATAATAGCCTACTGTGCTTTATGCTAATAATTCGTGCAGTTCACTTGTGCTATATTTTTGAATCCTGAAGCATAGGAAAATGCAACATAAATGTTGTCAGATAATGATAAGATTAGAAAATACACAGCATCTACAGACGGACGACGACAACGACAAACGGTACACCTCCCTTTCCCTTCCTTCTAGCTCTCCCATCAGTCCCTCACTCACTCACGACGTCACAGGGGCGAGACGCAACGTTAACTCTTCCACAGCGCTCTCGCCCGCGCTCGCTCTCATCTGCAGTAGCCTGGTCTCGCTTACGATACAATCCACGAGGACGGCGACGAGAGAATGGTGGGAATTAGAGTGCTGATTGGCTGCCGGAGAGACAGATGGTGCGCGCATATCCTAGATAAATAGTACAGACCACCACCCCCCGCCCACCCCTCTGCCGCGCGGATGGCTTTCTGAGCGCAACCAATGGAAACCAGTTTTTTTCTCTTTTCTCCTCTCTTGTGTGTTGTCAGGTTGATGTATGTACTCACGCTTCGAGTGTAGCCTAATATACTTATTTCTGCTGCGACCTGACGCTGTTGTCGCTTCTCGTTGAAATTCCATTAGAGGGGAGACAAGGATCAGCGCTGCCGGACTTCTGTTGTCACTGCGGGATTATCCCTTTTATTATTCATTATTTCAGCGGTTTGCGTGCAAAAGCCATCCATGGTAAGCGGCACACAGAATCCCATCACTGCAGGCTTTGCAGGGGAAGCGAGTGGATGAGTCATGCTGGCTGAAACGGAGTTCAGGCCAAAGGCAGGGGAGTGAGCCACTGCGCATGGAAATGAATGGATACATCTCACAGAGGTTGACAGCCACAAGGAAATGAATATTTGAAAATCAACCCTTCAATTAGATGAGCAAACGGCCCATAGAAGGGATTATAAAATAAATACAGCCACACAATGAAAGTACTAAAGTACAATCCATCAAGTAGGCCTATTACATCACCATACTCATGTCAGTTTCTTTTTTTTTAATGACAAATAATACCCATATTTGCCCATCATAGCCATAATATGCAACAGCCACCATTCTTGCAAATGAAAAATATGTAGCAGGCCTAGCCTATTTTCCCTGAAGGCAAGATCATTTTCTGGGGAAATAGTGTGCAAGTCACAGGGCCTGCAAGGACCCCTGGAGATCCAATCTGACTCTGCAGACATTTGTCATGTTCAAGTTGAAAACTTCCAGCCATTTCCATAAATGGTGACAGTTAACATTCCTCAAGAATAATCAGATGACAGGTAGAGATTACTTCTGCGTAGAAATGTCATGATCATATTTTTGAACATATTTTGGATTGAGAAAGAATTACAGGTGATACATAATATATGTGTAAGTAGGCCTATATTCGGAACAACATTTATTTTTTTGCAGTACATGAATGCATGCACTGAATATTACACTGCTACATTTTCAGATATTTTCAGAAAAATATGTGGGATTTCCCAGCTCTACATCCATACGGATGACTGTTTTGACAAATATCTTCTGCCCTGTGGGAGAGGGCTTGTGTACTCAGTTGTGTGTGTACTGTATGAGCAAGTGTGTGGGTGCGAGTAGATAAGACAGCTTTTCATCTGTATTTATAAGTAATTGTGTCAGGTTGTTTGCCATGTGTGGTCTGTGGCACAGTTGAACAGATATCCTTCTCATGACACTCACTGGATGAATACTCCCTCTCAGCTGGTACTGATATCTCAATCCGTGTGGTGCCGAACAACAGATCTAACAGCAGGTTCATGACACTTGAGCTGTCAGCTTTGCTGGAGCTGGCCAAGCGTGCCTGAAGCAGTTTGGACCGGCTGACTGCCTGACTGCCTGTCTGGCCTGGGGTCATTAGTATCGTTGTCAGTGTTTCAATTGTTACAATGGACACCTGTAGATGTTATGATGACTACCTATCTATACCTCTACCTGTCATATTGGTTGTAAATCTATTTCTTTTTGCATTAGCCTTTTTATCTGGCAGTCATGATGTGTTATTGTTATTAGACTTCATGTTTCACTGTCATGTAGGTCTACTTGTCCAAAAATGTGCATATATGCACAGTAACTACAACTATTAAATGAATCTCTTTGATGATAGGAAAAATCATATGCTAATACGCAGTTGTCCTTAGATTACTCAAACAAGAAAAAATAAAAATTCTTGACGTTACCTCAACAGCGCTCTCCTCTGCACTCTCCTCTCCTCTCATGTTGTCTGGAACCCGCTGGGTAATCTGGTTTATCCCCATTTCCCTGCTCTGCTGCATATTCACTCACATCAATCACCAAAACAGGCCTGGGCTGTCAGCGCTGCTCACGGCACGCCGCAGTCATAGGAGGGGCCCTGCTGCACAGAGAACAGGATGAGAGGACCACCGCCGAGCCCTTGGACAGTGTGTGTGTTCAGAAGCATAGACCGGGCATGTGGCAGCACACTAAACATATCTACTTATTTCGTCCGTCTTCTGTTACACCTTGTCCACTAATTTCGTCCATCTCTGTCTCTTTCCTTTACACCTTCCACAGAACATACGATTATCACACAGCAAGAAGTCACTATTCGAGGTGGAAAACTGCAGTGCACAACTAAACAAAAGCCCATAGTCCCTCCATCTCTCTGTTCAGTCTGGCTGTCATGCTCCTCTCCCTCCCTCTTTTATTAACTCCCCATCACGGGCCTTGGATGTAATCACTGTCTATCAACACTTACTCTCCTTAGCCCCATTGTTCAATTCTGCTGCTGCTCATGAATCCTTTTCTCTCCACCCATTCTCTCTGCCCTCAATCATCTCCTGGTCTCTCTTATACTGTCGCCCCTACCACCCCCCTTCTGTCTTACACTGAGGTCTATATCTTTATTTAAATGGCTGAGGCCAGCTTGGAAGTCTCCCTGTCCTCGCCTTCTTTTCACCGATGACCAGTCCGATAGTCTTTACCTGCTCTCGCCAACCTCTCTGTCCCTCCTAATTGAATCTGTCTCTCACTTGCCGTTGCTGAGCAGCATATCTCTCACCTCTTCCAGCCTGGTTCTCCGAAAAAGACTTCATCCATCACCCTTTTCCCCATCTGCCAGCACCCCGACCCGGCCCCTGACCCACTCCTCTCTGGCTGAAATTGCTATCGTAATCTCTACCCTGATGTTCCATCACTGCTCCTTACACCCACGGTGCTTAGTCGCCATTATTTGCTACCGTTTTGTTTGTGCGTGTGTGTGTGTTTGTGTACGTAGGCGTGTTCATTGCCCTCATATAAGAAGTTTGTGCGACAAAGTCTTGAGCATTTCCCTACAGATCGTTACAAGCCTTGCTCCATTAACCATCGTTCTGGGTAACCTGCCTGGTAGTTTTTCCTTATTACAGTGTGGAAAAAAAAATAACCCATGAGGCCAAAGTGGGGTTGTTCAATAAAAGTTTTAATCATCTGTTATTCAATAAATTACATCCTTAATAAGTTACCGGTCAGTCAACATTGTTCAGCATTTATAATACATCACCTGCACGGCCAACACACAAACAGGTCTGTACAGCAGGGGCGTATGTACAGAACACAAGGACAGAGGCAAGCAGAATGCACAACGGGGGGCTGTCGAGTGTGAGGCGGTTAGTAATATGGACAGTAGGGGGGTTGCTAGGATGTGTGCCGTGTGAGAGGGCTACTGGGATCAGGGCAGAGTAGGCGAGAGGCGAGGGGGGTTGATGATGCAGACAGTCAGAAAAGGGCAGCAGGGTGCACAGACACAAGGAGCCACTGAAGCAGATGGGAAGACATGAGGTGCAAGGATAAGACTAATCCCGCATCAGGAATTAAAGGGCCACTTCTCCAGCGGGTCTAAGACAGCCAAACCGCTGATCTAAAGACAGTCACAGCGGTCAGTGACCCTAACAAGCGGCTCTGTCAAAAGCGTCAAAGTCGAGATAATCACTGCCGCGAGAAAGAGAGTGTGTACTATGGTATTTCATCAGTTAATAAGACTTGTGGTACGACAGCCATCCCAAGCTAGCCATAACTAGACCATTAACCTCAGGCCAGAGTCACTGTGGCACTCGAGGAAGAGAAGAACAATTGGTTATTGGTTGGTAATGAGGATGGAGTGAAGGGGGGGGTGGTATAGAGAGATGACCAGAGAGTAAACGAAGAGAGCAATGACACGGACAAAGTCAGGATAAAAAGGGGGATAAGAGGGTCCAGCTCGTGCCTCCTAGACTGTAAAACATCTGGTGTCCACGACAACGACAAGATCGTCTCCTCTCTGACTCCAGCAGAGTACACAGAAGAAAGAACAGACACACACAGACAAAAAAAATAAATAAATCAAAGAACGCTCTCACGTCCAACCAAAAACAGCACATTAACGTCAGTAGTCTCGGGCTCCTGCGAGATGATTCAGGACTGCTGGGATTACTGCGTAGGCAGCAGAACCATGACATCATCTGTCTCCGGCGGATCTTTTGATCATCGACATCTTACGGATATAGAGAGTGTGTGCGTCTGTGTGTTTATGTATTTGTGTTTATGAAACAAGTGTGTGTGCACAGCATCCAGTCAAGTAGAATTGTGTCAGTATCATGCACACTGCCAAAAAAATACACACGCCCAAGTGTATACGTGTGTGTGTGTGTGTGTGTCAGTGTTCGCCTGGGCGTGTGTTTAAATCAGACAAGCCTCGCAAGAGTCACCTTCAATCTTCCAGCATAAAGTGCTGCATGAGTGTTGCAGTGAGAAGATACTGGAACAGGGGAGAGGACTAGTGGGATTGGTGGGCTTGATGCTGCTATTATTATGAGCGGCTTCAGGATGCGCAATGGTGTCTGTTTTCAATGATGGGACGATCACAGCGACGACCTTTTAGAGAAACCTGACCTTTCTGCTGTATTCTTTTTCCACCTTCCAGTGTTCCACAGTGCCTTACCCCCCCACCCTCCTCAAAACACTGATATTGGTGTGGAATATGAAACTGGCTCGGAGAGGAAGGACTTCGAATCCCTCAGGGGCCTGCCTTCACATTCCCCTCACATCTTAAAGTGCGTTTTTAATAGGCGTCTAACAGGCATGTGTGTGTGTGTGTGTGTTCCAGCGGTGAAGAGTGTACGAGAATCTCATAAGATAAGATCATGCTGCACCTCTGTCCATACAGATAGTGTTGACTCAAAACACACACACACACACACAGATTTGTTCCTGACGGTAAAAATGAAGGTTTATGTGGCGAGTGTGTGTGTGTTCATCAGCATGCAAGTGAGCAGCGTTGAGCAGAGAGCTGAGGATAAAATCACTTCCTCCACTAGGAAGTGGCAGATACTGGCTACAGTTCTTCAAAATGAGTTGTGTAAGTGGATGTTTATTTTGTTTGGTTGTAGTATTGACACATCTGTTTGTGTGGGATGTGTGAATCCTTGCTCCTGTGGTGTGTTGAATGAATGAGTGTGTGTGTGTGTGTGTGTGTGTGTGTGTGTGTTTGTGTTTGTTTCTGTGTGTGCCTGTGTGTTCTTACAGGCTTACGCTCCTGTGGTGTTGCTTGACAAAACTCTGCTGCCTTTCGGCTCCGACGGCTCCCCTCTCCACTCCCAGCCCTCCCTCCTTGGCCACGGGCCTCTCCTCTGCCCCCCTCTCCTTCTCCCTCTCCCTCTCCCTGTGCCTCTCCCTCTCCATCTCCATCATGGCTCTCTCTCTCTCCAGGTCTTCCCCCAGCAGGCTGCCCACGTCGCTCATCTCTCCCAGGTGCTCCACGCTGTCGCACTTCTCCAGGTCGGACGCGATCGTCTGCAGGCTGATGACGGACATGGAGTCCGAGCCCGCCTTCTCCTGCTGGCCCCACCCACTCTCCCGGTGACGCTCCACCCACTGGCGGGTCTTCTCCGAGTCGGCCCACTCGCTGTTGGTCAACCCCGCGCCGACGCCACCGTACGCCCCCGCCTGGACCACCTCCTCCTTCTCCGACTCGGCCCCGACCGGAGAGCTGCGGCCCTGGCAGGTGCGGACGCTCTGTCTGGCGGCGCGCACGCGCCCCCTCTGGGCGTGGATCTGCTCGCTGATCTGCTCCAGGTTGCGCAGCGCGACTGAGTAGCGGGTCTTGACCTTGGCAACACGCTCCTCAAGCTGCACCACCTTGGACTTGTGCTCCTAAAACAGAGTGTGTCCGTACACAGGCAAACACACACACACACAGACAGACAGACAAATACATCAGTTACAGTGACACGGAAGAGCACCACATCAAACTAAACTGCGAGACACCAAAAGTGTTAATGAGCAATCTTCACATGATCATGCACTATAAGCATTTAGATTTAGATTAAGCATTCTGTGATGCAGCACAAAGCAGATTCACAAAAATAATCTACAATGTAAATAATGATTTGAGGCTCAATTTCAAGATCAAAACATTGTTTTAATGTGAAGTTAGACATGTTAAAAACTCCATGCTTTTCATTATAGGATTCATCTTCTTTATTTCCTTATTTTGCACGCCTTATAGCTATGGGATATTTATTTGCAACCTGAAGATGTTCTAACACAGCACAATTGTTTTTAAATTATGAGACCTGGTTTTCTGTTTTATCTCCAACAAGCTAGTCACTGTTGCTGATCTGAACCGTAATGCAACTTTTATTACACTAAAATCTCACTCAGTATTACAGCTGGGAAACGCAGAGTGCCTCACGAATCGACAGTCACGATACTTTGCCCATGATAGCGATAATATCACAATTCAGCGATTCTGCAATACTTGCCTTTTACGTTGCAAAAGATTCACCTACGATACATCACGATATCGGTGTAAATAAAGAAGAAAAAGGCAAAAAGCTGGAATTACGTATTTATTCACTGCATTTCACAACGGATTTGAAACAGTGTACTAAGTGCATAGAGTTTTAGCTTAATGCCTCTTAAAAATCTACAAATATTTTTTCAAATTAGCAAAAATATAGCTCTCAAGAAATCACAGATTTCCTTTTTAAAATGCATATTTCAGTGTTTTAGACACGTTTATGCATATGTTTATGCATGAATTTAATAACTTAGTAAATATATCAATATTTGGTGCCAGCATATTGATAACTTATCGCAAAAATAAACCATATGATATAATTGCCATATTAATATTTTGTCCCATATTTTTTGTTGGGCAGCCGTGGCCCACTGGTTAGCACTCTGGACTTGTAACCGGAGGGTGGGCCACGGCTGAAGTGCCCTTGAGCAAGGCACCTAACCCCTCACTGCTCCCCGAGCGCTGCTGTGGTTGCAGGCAGCTCACTGCGCCAGGATAAGTGTGTTCACCTCACTGTGTGCTGTGTTTCACTAATTCACGGATTGGGTTAAATGCAGAGACCAAATTTCCCTGACGGGATCAAAAGAGTATATATATACTTATACTATACTAAATATAATATTCATAAAAAAAAAAAAAAATCTGCATTTCTACATTTTGATGTGTACTGTTTAAGCTCATGTATTCTGACCAATCAGAGGGGCATGTCCGTCTGATTCCTGGACAAAAATGTACACCATCCCTTGGTTGTAATTATTAGTGATCTGCTGTTTAACCAGCTGGCAATGCTTTTAAAAGTCAACATGCCAGAAAACAGTAGAGGGTGACTTACCTTACTAAACACCCAACTGATATGAAAAATTGCAAAATAGTAAATATGTATGCATGAGTATTCAGATTCTCTATGCTTAGACAAGCTTAGACATGATAACAGTTTATTAGGCAAACCTTTCAACAAAATGTATGTGCTTCAACAATGGAAACACAAAGGTACCAAACTATTTTTTTTTGTTACTTTTGTAAACATCACTTGTCCAACATCATACTTTGACCACATTTTCTTATCTTCAATATGCAGTTAAGACTACATAAAATACAGTTAGGCCATAAGTGTGTGTGTGTGTGTGTGTGTGTGTGTGTGTGTGTGTGTGTGTGTGTGTGTGTGTGTGTGTGTGTGTGTCTTACCTCTAGGATGTGGTTGAACTGGGCCTTGAGCTCAAAGTAGGGTTTGGACTTGACGATGACCCTCTTCAGGGCCTTCTGGAGCGTCTGCACGCGGGCCTCGGCCTCCTGACACAGCTGTGTGACGCGCTGATGCTCGCGCTCGCTCCGCAGGCGCTCCTCCTCTGCCTCGTTCACCTGCCAGCGCCATAGAAACCGCTGAGCACAGCACTGGAAACATCGCCGCTCATCGGAAACTTCCCTCCCACCACTGCACACACAGCCCCTCAGAGGACTAGAGACTCCAGCTAAACTAATCACATACAATTCCTCCCCAGGATACCGTAGATTAAAAAAAATAATTGGGAACGAGTAAACATCTTAAAAGGCCCTATATGAATTTTTCTAATAATTGGGAACGAGTAAACATCTTAAAAGGCCCTATATGAATTTTTCTAAGTTGTATTAAAACAAATACAGCATCACAATTCTAGACACAACAAGTTTAGACATAGGCTACAGTTGAATACTGTTGTGCTCTATAACTGTGCGCAGTTAATTGTTGCCTTGGGGAAGTAGGGCATCCTGACTTGAACCATTCACTCTCCAATCATTTCTATTTTTGTTGCTTCCTTCTACATAAAATGTGGTAGACATGACAAATTTCATCTAATACAAAGTCAAAGAAAAACACCCTAAAAAGGTTTCGTCATTTGTGGCAAAAACACATTCAAAAACCACAATTTGTCTGTATAGGCCTGTAATCCTATCGTCTGTAGGTTGTTTCAAAATATGTAGCTTTTTTGGAGTTGGTTGCAGAAAACAACCCTGTGAGAACAAACGCATCTTTCAATCTGTGATAACATTGTGTTCAAAAAATACAACAAAAAAAAAGAACGCGCACATCCAGATTCAAACAGGTGCTGGACCCGAATACTTCAGAAATAAAAAATGACGTTAGTCCGCACACTGAAAACTCCTTCTTTATAAAAAAGATTTTAATCACCACATGTGACGTTTCGGGCTGAATGCCCTTCTTCAGACATGAAGACAGCAAGAAGACAAGGCACATACATACACACACCAATCAAAAAGTCACCTGACAAATCACCTGTTACAGGTTATTAAAGTGCAAAGTGTCCATTAAAGTGCAAAGTATCCATTAAAGTGCAAGTGCAGACAAAGTCACATGACAATACTGTGTACTGTACATAGTGCCCCAGACAATCTTAAAGTGGTGATAAAATACAGGCACAGTTAAGCAAAAAAGCCACAGCTTATATCACAGTAACATGACCTAGCTTAAGAAGTCACAGTAACATGGCCTATCTTAACAGAGTAATGATGAAATACAAGCCCAGAAGAGCATAAACAAGTGAACAGGCCACAGCTTATACATCACAGTGATGTGACCTAGCTTAGGAAATCACAGTAACATGGCCTAGCTTGAGAGAGCAATGATCTGATACAGTTAGACCCAATCAGTGACATACAAACAATAAAGTACAGAGAGCCTCTGATAAATATTAGGCCTAGTTGAGCCTACAAAAAAGGTCGCAGCCCTTTGGGGGCTAGAGTGTCAAGCATATCCAGAAGGCCTACCTCTTTAGTAGTAGCGTATTGATGTCACCCCCCCTAGTGGGTGATTTGACTACTTCGATCCCCCAGTAGCAAAGTGTGGACAGATTGTGGGAGTTGAGGGTGAAATGAACTGCTACAGGGCTTTTGGAGTCATGATTTCTTATGTTGGATCCATGTTCAGATATTCTGATTTTCAATGGCCGAGTGGTCTTGCCAATATAGGCAAGACCACATGGACATTTGAGCATGTAAATGACATTCTGTGTGGTACAAGTGATAATGTCTTTGATAGCAAGACTTCCCTGTATGAGGATGGCTGAAACAGTTCACTGGGGGCCAAGCAGCGAAGCTATAGCTAAAGTTATCACTTTTCGTCTTCGGAACTAAAACTGTTCTCTCGTAACAGACAATCAAAATTTGTGGCGAAGCCGCCAAACAGGAAGTGAGCTCATATTTCCGCAACCATTTCATGTATCATAACTAATCTTAGTACCTGGACTCCGGACCCCATCAGGAGGATGTTTTATAAACGGTGGTGGCCTTTGACCTCTAGGGGGCGCTGCAATTAGGAAAAATGCGTTTTGGCCTGTAGCTGCTGTTGTGTTTGGAATTAAAATGTACTAGTGGGGTCTGTTAACGCTGTTGGAGGTCCATAGGCTGACCCAAGCCAAATTGTGATGTCATCGTAATTGATTCGGCCACCATATTGGATTTAATCAAAAACACCTAAACGTTTTCACAGGTCACAAAGTTTGTCCGATTTTCACGAAACTTGGTGCAGATGATCTTTAGACCAAGCCTCAAAAAAGTTATCCCTTTTCGTCTTCAAATCTAAAACCGTTCGCCCGTAACAGCCAATTAAAATGGTCGGCAAAGCCGCCAAACAGGAAGTGAAGTGATATCTCAGCAAGGTTTTCTCGTATCAAGACTAAACTTACCACATGTGCTCAGGACCCAATAAGGAGGAGGCTCAAGACATTTGGTACATTTTAACCACTGTGTGGCGCTATAATAACAGGAAATAGGCTCATATCTCAGCAATGCTTACACATATTGAAACCAAACTTTGTACATGGACTTGAGACCCCATCCTGAAGACGCATAATAAATTTAGAGTCTTTTGACCACTAGGGGGGCGCTATAATCACAGGAAGTGGGTCATATCTCAGCAATGCTTTCACATATAGAAACCAAACTTGGTATATGGACTTGGGATCCCATTCTGAGGACACACAATACATTTGGTGACCTTCGACCACTAGGGGGGCGCTAGAGATACAGGAAATGAGCTCATATCTCAGCCATGCCTTTACGTATCGAAACCAAACTTGGTATATGGACTCGGGACCCGATCCTGAGAACACACAATACATTTGGTGTACTTTGACCACTAGGGGTGCTATAATTAGGAAGACTTTTTCGCATTGACACCAAACTTGGTACATTGAGTCGTAAACACATCCTAAGGACCCACAATAAATTTGGTGACATTTGACCACTAGGGGCTGTATGATTAGCAACACTTTCACCCATCACAACCAAACTTGGTATGTGGACTTGGGACTACATCCTGAGGATGCACAATTAATTTGGTGTACTTTCACCACTAGGGGTGCTATAATTATTAACACTTTCACCAATTTAAACCAAACTTGGTATGTGGACTTAAGAGTACATCTTGAGGACACACAATAAATTCGGTGACCTTCGAATCCAGTCCAGTCCAATTCAATCAAGTCCAATCCAATCCAATCCAATCTAACACAACACAGTCAAGTCCAGTCCAGCACAATCCAATCCAATCCCAACTCCTGCTTAACTGCTTGGCCCCCTCATTGCTGCTTGCAGCTATATTTTTGTGTGTGAAATTGCATTGTGTGCATCGGCCACATCTATAATTCCCAGGGGGCGCTGCTTGTAAGAAGTTGGTTGGAGTTACTGGTGGAAGGTGGGCCCTCACCAGAGAATTACGCAAGTTGGGTGGTCTTTTGAAAACTACCCGCGGGGCAGAAGTGAAAACTTTTAATCCTGGATCAGATTCAATGATATGCCAGTACCTATTTATGATGGATTGAATCTCTTTTCCAATGGGGGAATATTGCACAATACAGTTCACTTGAGGTCTTGTTTTTTGTACTCTGCTGCGTTGAAGACATTCTGCTTGAGAAACAGAATCAAAACGACTGCGTGCGTCTTTGATCCAGTCTAATTTGTATTGCCACTTTGATGGTACTATTACAGCCATACGAACTACGGGGACTCAAGACGCTAGAGGCCTTTCCGGAGGAGTCGAGGACAATTCAGCTGTCGCTACCGTGAAAACACGGACTCCATTCAGAGGTAAAAGTACTTTTATTCCTCCCAGTAAGAGAAATGCCTCTTTGGACACCTATTGCAGGCTGGTGGAGAAAGACGTGTCTCTCCTGCTTAACAAAAAGAAGGAATACAAAGTGGCCAATAACCTAACCAAAGAGCAAAGAACAGAACTTGATGCGCTTAAAAAAGATAAAAGAGTCTAGTGATTCAAATATATAGTTGTAATGGACCGCTCAGCTTATGATGGCGAAATCCAAAGAGTACTAAGCAATACTACCTTTTACAGACAGCTGAATCATAATCCCACACAGGATAAACTAGAGGGCTTCCCTGGGTCAGGGGAAATTTCAAAATCTGAATTTGACTTTATGACTGTCAACTCCCCAGTCACACCTGTTCTGTATACTTTACCAAAGATTCATAAGAAGTACACAGATGTACCGCCTGGTCTACCCATTGTCACAGCTATCGGATCTTTGACAGAAAATATATCAGCTTTTGTGGACCACTTGGCTCTAATTTGTATAGGAAGAGTACAGCACTTACCTTCCTATGTGAAAGACTCCATGGAATTTCTCAAATTGATAAAAACAATAGAATTAACAGATGAGCCATGTCAGTTGGTTACCATGAACATAGAATCATTGTATACCAATGTACTGTTTGAGGGGGGCCTACAGGCATCAGAACACTTTCTCAGTCGATGTATAGATTGCACCCCTAGCACAAAATGCATATTGGACCTGCTTGAGATTGTGTTGACATCTAATTTTTTTCTCTTTGGTTCTGATTATTACCTCCAGGTATCGGGCACAAGTATGGGTGCCAAAATGGCCCCCAGCTTTGCTTCCCTCTACTGTGGATTTTTTGAACACCAAACAGTCTTCAACGAACAACGTAATCCATTTTTGCATAACATCTCACATTGGAAGAGGACATATGACATATTCTTTGTGTGGAAAGGGTCTGAAGTTGAACTAGGACAATTTCATCAGTTCATTAACACAAATACCCAACAACTTCGACCATGGAACACAGCACACAAAAAATGAATTTCTTGGATATTTTAATATACAGAGATGGTACCACACTTGGCTCTAATTTGTATAGGAAGAGTACAGACAGAAACTCGATTCTACACGGCCAGTCTTTCCACCCGACTGCTCTTAAGAGGGCCCTTCCGATTTCTCAATTTAGTCGTATTCGCCGCATCTGTAGCACTGATGAGGACTATCTGACACAAGCTGCGGAGTTGGAGAAGCGGTTTGCACAGAGACAATACAAATTAGACTGGATCAAAGACACACACAGTCGTTTTGATTCTGTTTCTCAAGCAGAATGTCTTCAACGCAGCAGAGTACAAAAAACAAGACCTCAAGTAAACTGTATTGTGCAATATTCCCCCATTGGAAAAGAGATTAAATCCATCATCAATAGGTCCTGGCATATCATTGAATCTGATCCAGGATTAAAAGTTTTCACTTCTGCCCCGCGGGTAGTTTTCAAAAGACCACCCAACTTGCGTAATTCTCTGGTGAGGGCCTACCTTCCACCAGTAACTCCAACCAACTTCTTACAAGCAGCGCCCCCTGGGAATTATAGATGTGGCCGATGCACACAATGCAATTTCACACACAAAATGAACTGTTTCAGCCATCCTCATACAGGGAAGTCTTTTGCTATCAAAGACATTATCACTTGTACCACACGGAATGTCATTTACATGCTCAAATGTCCATGTGGTCTTGCCTATATTGGCAAGACCACTCGGCCATTGAAAATCAGAATATCTGAACATAGATCCAACATAAGAAATCATGACTCCAAAAGCCCTGTAGCAGTTCATTTCACCCTCAACTCCCACAATCTGTCCACACTTTGCTACTGGGGGATTGAAGTAGTCAAATCACTCACTAGGGGGGGTGACATCAATACGCTACTGCTAAAGAGGGAGGCCTTCTGGATATATACGCTTGACACTCTATCCCCCAAAGGAATGAATGAGGAATTTGATCTGCGACCTTTTTTGTAGGCTCAACTAGGCCTTATATTTATCAGAGGCTCTCTGTACTTTATTGTTTGTATGTCACTGATTGGGTCTAACTGTATCAGATCATTGCTCTCTCAAGGTAGGCCATGTTACTGTGATTTCCTAAGCTAGGTCACATCACTGTGATGTATAAGCTGTGGCCTGTTCGCTTATTTTTGCTCTTCTGGGCTTGTATTTCATCATTACTCTGTTAAGATAGGCCATGTTACTGTGACTTCTTAAGCTAGGTCATGTTACTGTGATATAAGCTGTGGCTTTTTTGCTTAACTGTGCCTGTATTTTATCACCACTTTAAGATTGTCTGGGGCACTATGTACAGTACACAGTATTGTCATGTGACTGTCTGCACTTGCACTTTAATGGATACTTTGCACTTTAATGGACACTTTGCACTTTAAGATAATAACCTGTAACAAGTGATTTGTCAGGGGACTTTTTGATTGGTGTATGTATATATGTGCCTTGTCTTCATGTCTGAAGAAGGGCATTCAGCCCGAAACGTCACGTGGTGATTAAAATCTTTTTATAAAGGAGGAGTTTTCAGTGTGCGGACTAACGTCATTTTTTATAACATTGTGTTCAACCAATACCAACAGAGTGGTAGAACAAGTTTTTCATGAATTAGCAACAACCTAATAATAGTTTCTTATCTAATCTTAGTTACCTAGAAGAGACACTAAGCTAGATACACTATATCATGTGTGAAGTAGACTCACATTTTTTTTTTATAAAACTGACACAAACTTTAAAATAGCAATTCTTCTTCCTCTTTCATATTCCATGAGCTGCGTCCAGTACAGGTTTAACTTTTCAGTGGAGTGAGCTGATTCTCTATTAGTTGACTGGGGAAGCCTGTGTGTGTGTCTGTGTTTGTGTGTGTGTGTACCTTGGAAGTAGCATGATTGAGCATCTCCTGCCAGGTGGGATCCAGGGTGTTTTTATCGGCTAAGAGACCCTGCTCTGCCACATACACCATCTCTCGTGCCGCTGTGTGCATCGAGACAGCCCGCTCATAACGCAGAGCCGCCTTCTGGGTCTCCTGCTGTGCCTGAGGACCATTCATAACCAATCACTATACAACCAATCACTACACTGCCAGGCACAGCATGGTCAGGCACAGTTAACCTTAAGACACAACCATCAATCACAGTGGCATAATACATATAAAATAACAGATTAAAACCCATTTGCCATTAACTGTGTTTGTACATTACTGTATACTCACATACATGAGAGAGAAAATGTAAAATGGATGGTTGGGTGGCATGCCTTACTGAGTGATGAGGAAACACAGGGAGTGTGATTACAAACATGGGCATGAATACACTGAGGAGACGCACGCACGCACCTCTTTAGCAAGCCTGCGAGCCTCATAGTATGGCCTGGCCTTCTCGATACAGGTCCCCAGCTGTGAGCCCTGAGCATTGAGCTTCCGAGCCGAGTCTGTCAGGATCCGTCTGTAGCTGGATCGTGCTTCCTGATTGAATGAACAAACCACATAGGCTAGATGAAGGTGGTCGTACAGACAGAGAAAACTAAACAAAAAGGAGTGAAAAGATCCATTCTAACAAACTCTCTCAGAACGGTAAATTCTGCAGGAATTACCCCTCATTTTGCAGCAGCTTTAACAACATGACAACATTCATTTCTAGCATACAGATGAACCATTATTATGATGTTATTTCTCTCCAACACCCCTGTATTTTCCTCCTAACACTAAGTACTAAACCCAGTAGACATCTTCAACCTGACCTCATTTGACACCACTAATAAAATAGGCCTACAAATCAGACTGGAGTATAGAAAAACCTCAAGTAACCCCGCTTGACATCTCTGTTCTAATTAACTCCACTACTTTACTCACATCCAGTTGCAGCTCCAGTCGATTAATCTCATCACTGGCCTGGTTTAGATGCTCCAGCTCTTCCTGCAGCGGTTGAGAAGGCCCACCAGTGTTACAAACATTTTAACACCTCACGACAGTAACGTTAGCGATCATCATTGCGAAAACCACTGGGTGGTTGTCACATTTAAATGAGTCACTTTTAATACTGTAACTTTAAACCAAAGGAATTTTGTATGATTACAAACTTGTATTACTGGTGATTTTACTTTGTTGGAAAGCTTAACGTTAAATTAACTAGATAACGTTTGCTAGACTTTAGTTATCTTACCTGGATTCTTGGATCCAGTTCTTCCTCGTACTTCTCCGTTTCCTCCTCCATAGACCTCTCTTTTTCAGGAGCACCACTAACCGCACAGTCACCCTCCACTTCCTCGCCATTTTTCTCGTTCCCCCCATCTCCACCCCTTTCTTTCAGGTCTTCGTCCCTTTCTTCTGCCTCCTCACCCGGGGTCTCCTCTCTCCAGTCTGCCGACTCAGTCACTCTAGAACCCGGTGGATTCTCACGCAAGCTCCCTGCTTCCATATGAGGCCTTGACGTCGAGCAGGTTGCTCAGTCAAATATAACACTAACAAATGTATTACAGAGGAATATTTAAAATAAGGCATCTAAAATATTTTGTCATCACTCTGACATCTTAAGACACTACAGATTATTCAGCAAGTAAAACGAAACAACGCAGACATTCTACTTTTGTTGTTTGTTGGCGTTTGTTGTTAGCAGGTATCCAGTTAGCCAGATGCTAGCGAAAATGAAAACAGCAGCATTAGTTTCACGGCAGACTGAAGGTTCGTATAATGTATCGCCTACCCAAAAGATGTCCCGTTAAAATTAAACGAATTTATACAATAAAATCTTGAAACAATGTCTTGCGCTTGGGTGGGTTTGTCATGGAATGTCCTCGGAGACGGTAGCTCCCCCACCCTCCAGCTCCATCCACCAGCTGTCTTTCCACAGCTGGGCTGACAGGTTCACGTTTCCCAAGAACCACCAAAGGGCGGTCTGAAGAATGAAAACAATATTATCACAAGGATCTATGAACAGAATAGATGTGTTTTTAGATTTTATTTATTTGACACTTTTACAAATAAAATGATAACGTAACAAATATATGGTTGCACGAAAAAGTCTCTTTATAATGCAAATCAATTGCAGCAAATACATCGCATGTACTGCCGGTATATTCCTCCATAAATGTTCATTATTGTAGGGTCCACCCCTATCTGGGGCTTCACTGTTCTAACGACACTCTTTTTTTAGTCACAATCTAGCTGACAACCCCAGTTTTAAGTTAATTTCCAGTGATGGCTATGAGGACGAGTGTGTCCTCCCAACTGGCTTGTCATACATCATGGCCACTACTGACTTCTTCTGAGAAGATGAGCCTGGAGCATCTCTGTGTGCCACACTCCTACACGTCCGCCTCCAGTTCAGCAAGTTTTCCGTCCATATGCATGTCCTTTCTGGGTCCTCATGACTCATTCTGGGTAATTCGTGGGTGATGAAGATGTGCCATGTCTATTAAGTATGACTCTTCTGTCTCTTCCAGAATCTCTTCACCTCGCTGTGCCCGTGGGGTGATACTACCATGACCCTGTGGGCAGGGTTCTGCCATACCAATACCCCCAAACCCTGCAGAGGAAGAGAGAGAAAAGACACAAGTGAGCTGGTTCACAAACATATCGACTCTCTGAACTGGGTCTTTGCCATAATGGCCAAGAACACTAAATGTGAGTGTTTGGACAAGAGGGTTGCACAGCAAATAAACACTCCCACAGTTAACAACATAATAACATAATTGAGAATAATGTTTGAAAGGTCATGTAATGTCTGACCCCCGTCATAATGTCTGCAGCCCAGAGGAACAATGGAACAGACGCACAGTTCACACATTCACCTGAGCTCTGTCGCGAAGCACCTCAAAGTCCGCTTGGGAGAGGAACTGATTATACAGCACTCCTATGAGTGAACAAAGAGAGAAAACGTGTGAAAGACATGACGAGAAGAATACAAAGAGAAAGATACATAGAGGGGGTCAAGTCAAAGGGCATCATCTTTAAAGGTCGACTTGGCCATTGCCAGCAAAATCCATTTATTTTTTCATTATCTCAGTTTCTGATTATACCAACCCTAAAGACATTTCTCACACCCCAGAGGCTGAAGTTGCAGCACATGCAACGGCAGCACAAGACGGAGACTAAATGGCTCCATCATATGCTCACTTCAAATGCCAGTGAATTAATCCCCACATGGGTGACCTTTGCATGATGGAATGAGAAACTGCTTTGACAGCCTGAGCAGTCTTATCAAGACAACTGAATTAAGTTTTTTTTTTCCTGGACACACCTATAAACATGCAACCAACCAACCAACCACACACACACACACATACACACACACACACACACCTTCTGTGAACTGTAGTCGATCCTTTTCAAGTTCCCACAGCCTGATTTGATCAGTGATAGTCGAGGGGAGAACTGGAGTCTGAAAAAAGTAAAAGATAAAAACACAAAATGATGAAAAGACCACATTAAAACATCGATTGGCTTTGAAGTAACTGAATCACAATTGCAAAAACATTTGTACAAGTGATTGCATATCAGAATCAAGTAACAGATACGAAAAATGGTCTGATAGAGTACTTTGATATGCAAGTTTTCAAAAGAACACGAGGCAACCAAGACTGAGATTGGCTGTTCTAATTAGGCATGACATAACTGCCTTCTAAAAAAAAATCAGGACTCTACCAGAGAGATGGATATCCTTGCATGCCAATTATTTACCATGTGTGCCACACATTATAGGGATAGGGTATAATGGTTTGAACTGGTTGGAAGTTAGCAAGAAAAGCTAATATCATAGTTACATGAAGAGTTCAGGTGCAAAAGTCTCTAAACGCCACCTCTGTCAAAAATGAGACAACGATAGTGTGTGAATGCTCTCCACACATAGTATACGTTAATCAAATAATTTTGCTTTAAAAACCCCTGAATACCACTCTTTCTGGTCTGAAATATTGATTTGTAAGGTTGTAAGGATTTAGAAGGTTTTGCATCTGAACTCATATTCTTATTACATTGGGTGTTTCTAACATCTTTAATATTAGGTGTTTTGATTCAACACAAACACAGTACCTGTTTGACCATGACTGGGTGTGCTCTGGTCCGCATGAAGTGGATAATCTGAGGAAACACACATCTTTACACATTTAGCCATCAGAAGTCTGTCTGCTGATGGCTACTCAGGTGAACTAACTTACACAGAGTCTGCTGATGGCTACTAGGGTGAACTAACTTACACAGTTTCTGCTGATGGCTACTAGGGTGAACTAACTTACACATAGTCTGCTGATGGCTACTAGGGTGAACTAACTAACAGTTTTAACAATGGTTTTAAGTATTATATTGTTTTGTATTTGTATGTCGCTTTGGACAAAAGCTTATCCATAACCATAACAATGTAATGATGACATTTTATTTGGTCATTTAGTATTATACCAAAATTCTAAAATCCTATAGTGTATATAGTGACATATTTCATATTTGGACATTTCAGACAAATACCCCCCCCACATCATAGATATTCATGAATTCTCATAGTTACAGTTTAACATTTGAAGATATTATCATAAAATTACATGCAAATAATGAGGAGGAATCCGGCTTTTTGTCATGAACCTGCCTAATGTATAAACCAATCCCCTGTGACAGTGACAGTGTGCCATGCCCATTCTATCTCAAACAGTTCCGTTCTCCCTGGCAGATGGTACCTGCTGTGCTGTGATGCCGTTGGCAATAGCTTGCTGCACTGATTCCCTGGTGACCTGCGCCACCACCACATCAGGAAACCTATAGAGCATCTCACTGAACAGAGCCACCAGAGCAATCTGCAGCTCAGAGTCTAGGAGGAGAGAGAGAGAGAGAGAGAGAGAGAGAGAGGGCAGAGAGGGCAGAGAGGGGGTGGGTAGAAAGTGGAAGAGGGAAGAACACAGAGAGAGGGGCAGTTAGAGACTTGAGGGAAAATGGGGGAAGGGTTATGAGAGTGTGGGTGTTGGATGAATATGTTTTTAACCTCAGTTTGTATGCAGAATAATTCAAATCATTTTAAAAATTTAAAGCTGGAGACTGCTCTGAGGTAGAGGAGCAGCAGACACAGCAGAGTGAGTGTGATGTCAGCTGAATGCCCTATATCCTGTAGAACAGGGGTTTTCAACTGATTGCGAACCAGGGACCATCATTCCGACTACTTAAGCAACTCCAGGAACACTACTGAACAAAAATACTGACTACTGAACACATTGAAACTACATTACTGAATCCATGGTCGTGGACCACCAGCTATGTCCTCACGGACCACAGGTGGGCCGCAGAACACTGGTTGAAAACCCCTGCTGTAGAAAGATGGGAGTCAGGTTTTAATTACGCATTACAAAGTGTGAAGTTTACAAGCTCTCCATAGAGAAGCTTGGACAAGGTGCAAACAGTGAAGAGGTGGCACTATGACAGTGATATTCAACCTGGGGTCTGCGGAGGTACTGCAAGGGGTCCGCCAAATTATTTCATCTGAAGCAAAAAAGATGCTTTCTATGCGTTGATAAAACAACATATGGGCTACCTATGAGTCTTCATGCGATCATGTGATCACCGTGGGAACATGTCGTGCAGCATTGTGAGTGTGAGTGTATTTAGTTCCAAATATAAGATATTTATATCAGGCCTAAATTTGGTGGGGGTCTGTGCTCAGTGTCTCTCAGCCATGGGGTCCTTGGGCTGAAAAAGGTTGAAGACCCCTGCACTATAATGAGTTATTAACTCTGACATGACTTTGTGACACCTTTTCCTTTCTCCATGAAAGCTGCCGTAAGAATGAACATGTTTAGATTTCTGCGTACCATTAGCCTGTCTCAGTCACAGATGCCATAAATACATACTAGGTGTTGCAACAATGGAATGATGCAACGATTACACATTTTTAGTGAGGTCAGCCCATGTCACATACGGTGCTGCGTGAAAGTTTGTGAACCCTCAGACATGGTCAGTTGTTTTTTACATAAATCAAAATTACCTTATTTAATGCACATCCAAACCCCAATTTGTAAAGGTGACCTTCCAAATAATAGACAGAAACAAAAGAAAGTTTCCGGTATCTCAACCAGATGGTTTTGGCAAGATCTGCCCTGCTCTGCTTCTCTTTGGCCAGTAACATTAGGCTAGTTAGAATGAGAGCTACGTTGCTCTCATATCATAGGTGAACTCAATTGACTCGAACTTGACAAAGCGCAACAAGTTCATTTTCATTTTTCCATCACATCCATGCGCCGCATACCGGAGATCCGGCATGAAGAAGAGAGATTTTAAGAGGTGATTTTAGGAAGACGCTAGTTATACTGTGTCAGTTTACTTGTGTACTTACTTGTATAAGCATAAATGCGATAGTTGGTTTCTACAACAATGAAGCCAGCCTCTCCAGTGCCTGGTGTAGGCCCCATGCCTGACGTAGAAGTGGAGGAGGAATTGGTGCTAATGCCAGCAGACAAGGTGATGGCCAAACGTGTCGGGTAGTACCTTCTAGACTTCCTCTACAGATGAGTAAAATATATAGACACATTGTAATCTCCACCACACACACACACAACCTGTCTACCTGCAGCCAGGTCAGCTGGTGACTGATATCAAATGACTTCACTTTTTCTACTAGAGGTTGTCTAATGAGAGCGGCTCTTTTAGCTGCATGTACTTCTCTGCTGGCTTGTCAAATGGAACTACAATACATACACATACTGATGATAACACAGCATCCCTCACCTTCCTCTGGAAGACGAGGCCAAACTCGCGCAGGTGCTGCAGAAAGGTGAGCAGAGACTCACTCATTCCCTCCACTGAATAATCCTACATCAACGGAACAACACACCGCAGTTAGGACTGGCAGGCTCTCCTGTCTAAATACGGACCTCCAGATGGAATACAGATTCAACTAATTCACCAATCAGATCCCACATCATGGCTCATTGAAAGACACTGAGCCGATGAAACAGATGGAAGCTGCTAGGTGTCCAGATGTTTTTGGGTAGCAAGACAAAAAATTAGAAAAAAATATATATATTCACATCCAGTTGTCTTCAACAATGTGTAATAAGAAATATATGATATGATAAATCGATTAAACCTAGCACTACAAACCATCCTCAGGAACAGAGAAGTAGAAAAAAACTAACATGGAAGTAGGGCATTTCAAGAGAGAAAGAACAGTATATGACAGCAGTACATTATTTCTTACTTGTTTGATCATAAGTTATGTCATCAAACAACTCAGAAAAATGGAAATGACCATGACGGCTCCCCATGACGTCTCATTCCAACAAATCCAGCCCACTGACTAATATGAGTTTGACACCCCTGCCCTAACCAGTAGGCCACAGCTCTTATCATAACTTGAAATGACTCACCAAGGACATGCACTACTAGAACACATGTCCATTACAATAATGATGGATGACTTAAAGGCGCAGTCAGGGATTTCGCAAGAAGTCGTGTTTGTTTATATTTATAGTTTATGTTTACATTTATTAGCAGACACTTTTGTCCAAAACAACACACATTATATTTTAACCAAAGAACAAATGAAACACGCCAGAGAGGTACTGTAGCTCACCTTCCAGGGTTCCCACTCCAAGTCAAATGCAAAATTCCATGACTTTTCCCAGACAAAACAAAAACTGAATTTCCATGACCTACTATAGAATGAATGGTACAATATAGTAACCAAAGATTTCAGAGCAGCTACGTAGCATTCAAGAATCTTTTACTTTTTTAGAGCAGGATATAAATAAATGGGCATTAAATAAACAAAGTTAAGCTTACCACTCTTACTCAAGCAAGCAGTAAAGCTAATAAGATATACACCAATTCTGCATGGACATATATTCGTATTAATGTATTTTGGCAAGTACATTTTAAACTGCTACAACAAAATTCCCTCATATTCCATGACGTTGACCCAAAAATGATCAAATTCCCTGACTTTCCATGTCTGAAATAGACTTTCCAAAATTCCATGATATTTCAGAAATTCCATGACCCGTGGGAACCCTGACCTTCAGTATTCCCAGAGAAATTCCACTCAGGGTTTAATTTTTGTTTGGGGGACAGGCTGCCCCCACTTCGTTTGTTTCTAGTTTTCGGAGCCTGGGCTGCCTACAGAGTACTCACAGAATGGGCAGCTAGCGGTCATGAGGAGATGATTACTGAATATGACAAAAAAAAATGTTATGGCCTTGAAATCACGTAAACTCCCTGACTGCACCTTTAAAACATGTGTTCATCGTACCAGTATGTTATCGTTACAGGAAGTCAGCACCTTACAAGGATGAAGAAGGAGTGCACTCACCCGTCCCAGAGTGGAGAAACTCAGCTGGAACAGGAAGGACAGAATCTCCACCAGGTCCATTCCCCTCGTCTGAACATGAAGGAGACTAATTAGATCAATGAACACCATAAACATCTTTTATTGCACTGTACATTACGCAAATCTTACTGACCACCAGAATGGACACTACTGGTACAGTAATTTCCTGTGTATTAGCCGCATTGTGTATAAGACACAGGACAGTGTTTCATGCAAGTTAAAAGAAACAAAACCATGATTAAAAATCATATAATACCGTATTATCTTCCCTTATGTATTAACCTCATAGCTGAAGGCATTTTGCAAAATGTCAATGTATAAGACGCGGCTAATAGTTAGAGAAATTATGAGTACAGCTACCATGCAGAGTACTACAAGCCACCCAGGAACAGCCAGGCTACATCAGGAGCAGAAGCGAAGCGTTCCGTTCACAGAGTGGAAAAATTGTTTTAGAAGACTAGTCTAATTTTTTTGAATGTGTGCACCGCGGTCACGTCTGGTGTAGTTCCAGTGATTACAGTGCAAGCTAATTGTTGCAGCATAGAACACTTCAGTAACGTGTCCGGTGTAGTCTGCCTCTTAGTGATGCAGTTCTGACCTGGGAGGGTTATGAACCACCAGTAGGGCTATGAACCAGTTGGGCTAGATCTTTGTTAACTAGGACTGAAAGTCTTCAGCAGTTTGCAAAGTAAGGAAAACAAACCTAGTCCAACATTACACACAATCCTTCTGTGATGTAAATATTTACAAGAGGAACCAACTCTGTGTGGATGAGTGTGTGTGTGTGTGTGTGTGTGTGTGTGTATGTATGTGTATGAGTTTCATCACTTACAGTTAATCCCATAATTATTCATAACCATGCCAAATTCTGTCTTTTGCCCCCTACCTCCTGCTGTTGCAGTATTCAACACCCCCCCCCCCGTTTTTTTTACAATGTTAACCATCACTTACAAAAACTCAGAGACAGAGCCCTCACACACCTGGCATGAACAATAGCAAATAACACTGACCATCCTCTGAACACATTTTTCACACCACCACCATCCGGCGGCACATAGAGGGTGATAAATTGGAAAAGAGACCATTTTAAAAGTTTTGTCCACTCTGCACTCAACAAACAGATGAAACTGAAACATACAGTATTACCCCAATCTCTTATATCCATAAAGTTACATGGCTGTAACCTGAGTTATTGTGTTTGATGTATATGATGTGATATGTAAATGTAGGCTCATACTGCTGCACGGAGGTACTGAAAGTGAGTCTCATTGTAGCAAGTGGGTACTGTAACTGTGCAGTGAATAAACCTCCCTCCTGATGCTTTAGGGGGGGATCGAATTGGCTAGTGGCAGCAGCAAGCGTAACGCAACACTCAGACCATAATAAGTTCTATCTCGTTTCTAACACAAACGGTTTGCCTAAACTGACAATTGAATACGCTCGCGTTGTGCTTTGAAAGTTGAACCAAGTTCAACGCTCAGCTTGTTCAATACTAGTGTTTGGTTGTAGCCTCCCTGCCATCATGCCAGCCTCCCAGTCTGCAGTGTCGCAAGTTCATGGATTCGAGCCCAGGGCTGAACCGCGCAGTAAAACACACGCAAGTTACAACTGCAGCGTGTAGGTGCTGACTGACCTGAGCAGTGTTGAGGTACTGCAGGGTTAGGTACCAAAGCTGGGATGCCGTGTCCAGCAGCAGGAACTGGAAGCCAGAGGAGGTGATGCAAGGAGCGTCCCCCACCTCACTGCCAATGGGAAGGGAAGAGGAAAAAGATGACTAGAAGAGACAAGAAGAGCTACATGTATGGACCCTTTCAAGATAGTTCCATTATCAGCATCATAGTTGGCCCCACAAGACTTCCTTTTTAACATTCCATATGTTATCTTAATGCAGAGGAAGTAGATTGGGGCCCAAATAGAACGTTCAAGCATTGTTTTTGTTTTTATTGTTGAAAGGGTCCATAGGATGATGCTTGGGTTACCTTGAGTATTTATATAATATATAGTACATGGGATGTATACTACCAGTCAAAAGTTTGGACACTTAGAAATGTCTATTCCACTCCATTATAGACAGAATACCAGCTAAGATCATTTGCACTGTTTTTTTTAATCAGGGCAGCAATTTTCAGATTGTTTACTATCTGATTTCATTTTAAAAGACTAACTGAGAAAACATTGGAGAACCCTTTTGCAATTATGTAAGCACGTAATCTGAAAATGGTGGCACTCCATTATTTTTACCAAGTCTGCGACAGGGTAATTCAGTTTTCAGTTGCAAGGGTATACATTGATCATCTGGGCGTGTTTAAATTTCAATAAAACTAATGACAATGCACCAGTGCCAATTTCAGTGTTTATGCAACCGCCAACCCAATCCCCTAAACCATTAGATGGAGAAGTAAGTGTGCAAGTCACATTTGCCTTCATTAAACATAATGGCAGGGAATTCTCCAGAAAATGAATTAGTCGAAATAACCGTCTCGTTGATAATTTGATGTATTAGCATAGTTGCTTTCACTGTAAGCCCATTTGCCCACTTAATTTGTTTTAAATCATGTCTTACTTTGTCTGGTATTTCTCTGGCTCTAAAATGGTTTATTTGTCATAAGGCACTAGTATCTTATTATGAGTCATCTTAGTGTTCATGCATGTCACCCAGCTCTAACCAATTCTATCTGGATCTATGACACCCTATCGCAGGCTCGGGCTAAGCCCACCCAAGCATTGTGTCTTGCCCACCCAAACAAAATCAAGACTTTTCCAGTTGTGCATCTGTGCAGTGTGCAGCCTCAAATCCAACTTGGATGTAGAGGAGTTGGTGTTGAGTGTAATGGTAGCTAGCTGGTACATAGGTGTGCAGTAGGCCTATGTACAGCGGGGGAAATAAGTATTGAACATGTCAACATTTTTATTAACTTTTTATAAGTATTCACTCAGATAAAAGAATCCACACATTAAAGTCCATAGGTAGAGTTATGTGTAATTAAGTGGAATGACACAGGAAAGAAGTATTGAACACACCTACTGAAATTTCTTAAACACTTTGTGGAAAAGCCTTTATTCGTAATGACAGCTTCAAGGCATTTCCTGTATGACGAAACTAATCAGTCACAGTATTCTGGTGTGAGTTTGGCCCATTCTTTTGAACAGATAGTCCTTTAATATAGAAGATTCAAGGGGTCCATCTTGTGAATCCTGATCTTTAGTTAACTTCCAAAACGGTTCAATTGGATAGAAGTCAGGGCCTTAATTTCCTTTCTCTGAAACCAATTGAGCTTCCTTTGCTGAATGGTTTGGATCATTGTCCTGCTGGAAGGTCTAGCCATGTCTCATCCTCATCATCCGTGTGGATGTAAAGATTCTCCCGGAACAAAATGACTCCATTTATCATTCCTTCAACTGTATGAAGTCTGCTAGTACCATGAGATGAAAAACAGCCCACACCATGATGCCACCACCTCCAAACCTCACTGTTGGTAGGGTATTTTTAGGGTGATGCACAGTGCCATTTCTTTTCCAAATATGGTGTGTAGTATGACATCTGAAAAGTTCAATTTTGCTCTTGCCTGACCAGAATCCATTCTCTCAGTATTTCATAGGATTGTCCAAATGTTGTGTAGCAAACTTTCAACGAGCTTTGACATATTTTTCTTCAGCAATAGTCATGCGGGATGAGCGTACATAGAGGCCATGGCGGTGGAGTGCATTACCTATGATGACAATTGTATCTGCTGCCTCCAAGTCTTTCTGGAGCTTTCTCCGAGTGGTCCTTGGCTCTTGGGCTACTCTTCTGACTATCCTTCTGACTTCCTGGTCAGAAATCTTGCAAGGAGATCCTGTGCATGGCCAGTTGATGATGCAGTGATGTTCCTTCCACTTGCAGATAATGGCTACTTACTATACTGCTTGTTGGATGATTCTGAAGTTTTGAAGTACACCTGTAACCAGTCCCATTGATATGTTTTGCAACAATAAGGTTGCAAAGGTCTTGGGAGAGCTCTTTGCTTTTACCCATCATTAAATGCTTCTTGTGTGACAGCTTGGTAACAAAAAACCTTTTTATAGCCTACCAGTATGTACTAACCCAGCTTATATCAATTTGCACAGATAGGAGGGATAATTTCTCTAACTACTTATAGATTCTAGTTTGTTCCTGGCCATTCCTTGCCTTTGTGTACTGCTTTTTCTTAGTGTGTTCAATACGTTTTCCCTGTGCCTTTCCACTTTTTAACTCATAACTGTACTTTTAGACATTAATGTTTGGATTTTTATATATGTGTGATGTGTGGATTATATAAGTTAATACTAATGTCCGGTGAAAATCATGCGAATAGCCTCACTGGAAGTATACTTACTGAAAAAAATGTTGACGTGTTCAATACTTATTTTCCCTGCTGTATATGTGTCAGGTAACCCCCCCCCCCACCGATAAAGGAAAACTCCAAAAAAACATTTATTACATAGATCTTTGTTTCTCGAAGTCATTGAGTAGCCTAGTGTTGGTCTGGAGGTCATGATTTAAAAAAATCAGCTCTAGCTATTGGCAGGGATGGGCAATAATACATCAAAATGTATTTTAAAATAAAATATCACATACCCTCATTTTCAGTGTATAAAATTAACTACAAAACACATTAGGTCTCATGCTCATGCTTCATAACCTGACTCTCGCCAGATGAATTTCGTTCCGCCTAGCTCCACTCATCCATCTGGGATCGATCCATTGGAGTGGTGCTTCAGAAGCCTGGGCCTTATTAAAAAATCCTTGCATAAGATTGGATAAGCCACTTGTCCGTCATCTATTGACGTGCTACTTCAACCACTCACATCGAAGCCAACCCGTGACGCTGAGAACAGTCTACGAGGTTTAAACGGCCCTCCGCTTCGCGTCGGGGCCGTTTTACAACCTCGACCGTGCATTAACTTCTGTGAACTGACCACCGTGTCATCCATTATCCCTTACATATGGAATGTTAAAAAGGAAGTCTTGTGGGGCCAACTATGATGCTGATAATGGAACTCTCTTGAAAGGGTCTATAGCTATTTAAACGTGTTTTACCTGCTAGAGAGCAGCTTAGCCACATAACACGGATTCCCTGACAGGTGTAATAGAAAGAAACAACATTCCAGTGGATATTTCACTTTTTATCAAAGACTGGCGGCTGTTAAGAGTGACGTTTTTTTGCCTCAAAAGTAAAGCCAAGACACGTCCGTGAAATTAAGGATTTTAACCGCAGGCTGTGAAGTTAAATGTTAATGTCTTTTACGGAGGAAACCCATGCTAAAAGAAAACCGTAATCACAACTTTGATCGTGTTGGTATGAATATGTGTTGTAGTATGTGATTCCTCCAGTGTAAAAAAATTTACTAATGTTGAAAAAGTATTTAAACAGATTAAGAAAGCCACCACTATGGTCACCTCTATGGTTAGATTGATTTGTTTAGATTCAGTGAAATTGTTGCCTTGACAACGCTACGTCATGGCTTCCTGCACTTTTATGATGTCATTACATCACCAAAAGTAGGCTGTTGGTTTAACATTTTTGGCAGTATTTTTAAAATACACACCTATAAAGTATTTTGATAAACAATATAAAGTAATTTTCTTCAACAAAATAAAATACAAATGACAAAATACTCTTTTGTATTTGAAATACTTATTTTAAATAGATTTATCAGAAATACTGCCTATCCCAGGCTGGTGGCTGCAGCAACACAACAACTCAGTGTTTTGTGTTTATGTCAATTTTGATCCAATTTGACCGCTTTGCTATGTTACCCATCCAGAATTTCTCCCAGCCCACCCAAATGTAGTAGGCTAGAACCAGCCCTGCCCTATCCTTAACAACACTATTTCAGTTAACAGAATACACTTTACTTGGTTTAAAACACATTCTGCTGTTTGGGAGAGAGTATAACTCACAGACAGATGGAATGGAACCATTGCTACAGTTGCTCTCACGATTGGCATGGGGTACTTTCCATAAGATCATCTCTCAATGCAAATCAAACCAGCTATTAGGCTTACTGAAATAAAACAATGCCATCTCTAGGTATGGTGAAGGGTATGTGATGATGTGGGGCTATTTTAATTCCAAAGTCCAAGGGAACTTTATCAGGATGCATAGTATTCTGGATCCATGAAATAACTGGCCTTTAAAAATAAAAATCTGCCTGTCTCTATGGGAATTTAACATAGGGGTATGTATATGAGCCCCTGTATTTTAAGGAAAAACATTTATTTATTTATTTACAAAACATTATTTATTCACAAAGAAAATTGGTGTCCTTAAAGGTTGGATTTTTCCTCATTTGTTTAATTAAGGCATTAAGATCCATTTTCAAAACTTTTAGTCAACTTTAGCATATATGTACAGGGTATGTAAACTTATGAGTGCAACTGCATCTACAAGCGTCACCTATGCACACACACCAACTCAACCTTTTCTGATCCTCAGTGTGACACACTTTGACTTTGATCCTCCTTCCTTCCTACCTCCTCATGAGTCCAGCCTGGGTGAGTAGCTGGGCGAGGTCTTGGCTGACAGCAGCGCTGGGCGAACCCACCATGAAGTGGAGAATGACCTCCCAGCGCTCCATGGCGTAGCGGTCCAGACTTTCCACATCGCGTGCGTGACGGTCAGGGCCCAGGCTACTCCCCTCATCTGACCAAGCCTTACCACTGCAGGGGAGGAGAGGACAGCGGTCACTGTACAGCAGGGTTTTTTAGTACATTGTCAAAGAGAGGTCATTCTTCTTCTCAGTGTGATGACAGCAGTGGTCAACCATTCATGAGACCAGTAGTCATTCTCTCATTAAGCAAAGCCATGGCCAAATCTCCAAGGTGAAGTTAAGGAACATTATGCGGTAACACTTTACTTGACAGTATCGACATAAGAGTGACATGATACTGTCATGACACATGAAATCTAATCCTAACCTCTAACTCTAACTCTAACCCTAACCCCAACCCCAACCCTAAACCTAACCATAACTCTAAACCTAAACCTATCCCTATTCCTAACATTAACTTGTTATGACAAAAACCGAATGTCACTTTATAACAGAACGTTTATGACTTGTTTATGACATGTTCATGACAGTGTCATGTCACTCTTATGTCGACACTGTCAAGTAAAGTGTAACCCATTAGGTACACATCACTTATTGTTTGCAAAGCAGATTTGAAATACTGCTGCCTAGGCTACTTAATCTAGATCGTTTTTCGCTAGTTTGTTAATACTAAAATTAATACTGATGTGTTAACAGTGTTCACATTACATGTTAAACTGTACCCCTTTAGGGATACTCAAGGTGAGGCTATTTTGAATGCTTCTTAAAGAAAAAAAGAATCCCTCATCACTGAATGAACATGCTGCCAGCTTAGGAGCAATTCACCTATATCGTTAGTATATCGCCTAAGGTTATTCACATTGGCCTTTACTGTTCTGATGAAGTTGTCTGCCTATTTGCTTAACTTTTAATGGTTCAAACTTCATGTATTCTTCATCAAATAAACTTGTCATAGATGGCCACTTTCTCACATGCAAAACTGAAAAATAAGGTTAGTTGTCTAATATTGTCAAGGGCGTAGGTTTGGTCTGAGCTTTGGTGGGGACACTACCCACTAACACCCCCCCCCGAAAAAAAAGCTAAGATATATAAAATGATCCGAAAGACCATGTTGAATTTTGCTATAATTTATTTCAAAACCGGATTAGGCCTACTCTGGAACAGCTAACTATACACGGGAATGCATTACACCTTTGTGTTCGGTAAGGTCTGCTGTTTTTTCTGATATATGGTTTGTCATGTGTTGCGTGAAGAGTGTGTAGGCCTACGATATTCCACCGAGACGAATGGATGTGGAGATGGGCGCAGAGAATAATTATTAAATCTCTTGAAGTTATTTTTCTCGCGAACTGTTTATCACAGCAAACAGTGGCTAGCTAGCACCGTTTAAAAGCTGAGAAAAGGCTCTTTCATGTGACACATGTGTGATGAGAGTAGCCTACTTCTCGAGGAGTTCAACAGAGAAGAATGGGTGAATTTGGACGCACTTCATGGTTGTAGTGAAGTAAAGCTGAAGCACTGCATGCTGCGCAGGAGACTGCGGCTCACTGGTAGTTATTATAGGTAACTTCAAATCAGCGCGATTTACCCTTATAGGCTACTGCACATTACAAGATCTGTACGAGATGATCCGCAGCACTGAAGTGAGAAACGATTTAACTCTTTGTGTAGCGCATGTGAGCGCTTTTTTCCCCATTTCAACCTGAATATTAGTGGGGACATTTCAGTCGTAATTTGACATTGGTGTGGACACGTCTTTCGTTCCCCACACAAATCTACTCCCCTGAATATTGTCAACAACATTAGTAGTAAATTCTTCTAATACACTAATTTACTTATTTCTAACAGAATTACAAATTCTCAAAGTTTTAATGAGCCCAACTGTGACCCATCCCTACATATCTCTCCCCACCACTATTCAGCTAACACTGGGCGCACCCGTCCACGTATAAGGAAGTCTGCTTTCGCTAACAAGAGAATGACATGAACGACTTATCTCTGTCTTGAAATTTAAAACAATGCTCATGTTGTAGCAACACCTATGGATATTTGTTGTGTGTCCAGAGAAAATTATAGTGATCCTATGTGGCTGGAGAAGCACTGGACTCTCATTGACATCAATCACTAGGTGGCGCAAACATTTGAGTTTTGAGTTTTAAAGGTACATTTGTTAGGCGAATTAGGCGAATCGTTCACCTAGCATAGATATACAGCATAGATGTAGCAAGTCGCTAGCGAGACAACCAGCCATGCAACTTCAAGAACGGCGACCCGACAAATCTCACAAGAATCGAGAAACATTACCTTGTCAATAGATTTAGCTCTTTGGATATGGATTAACAACAGGCAAAAACTTTCGCCTCCACAACAAAAGTATTTTCATTGTGTAGATGGTGGATAAGTCGAGAAGTTTGCTATTTACAACAGCAGAATAAAATATAAATATATCGCTACTCTAGAGGGAGCTTTACAGTTTCCAAAAATACCTAGCCTAAACCTGCATAGTGTACCTTTAAAGAACTGCAGTGAAGTGTTTCCAAGTGACCAATTTACCACATACATTTTGTGATCTGTGTTGCAACTAGCCTGGGAGAACCCAGACAAACCAACCTGCAGGTCAGTCTGCCAAAGTGGCCATTAACATCCATTTCTAATTTTGCAAAAACCCAGGGACCGATCACAATCACTTATCCAGCATGGGGCGGACTTTGTATGATGACAGATTAGAGCAGTCCATTCATTCATGACTGCGCTGATGGTGACAGGGTTAAACAGATATGGATGTGTTTTTTCTTTGGAATTGAGTATACAACTGCATTTAAAACCTTTGTTTACAAGAAAGATTTGATTGCTGCATTTCTGAAACGATTTTGTAAGAGTTTAATGCACAGATTTAAACTTAATTTCACTGCTGGTTACGCCCCTGGAAGTCCTAAGTCAAGTAAGATGCCTTTCTAGACCCACTCTCTCAACCTCAATTGAGATTTGAGAAGCAGTCTGGTTTTGCTATGTTGCAACAGTTGTTATCCTAAAAAACGTCTTTCGGACAACGCGCCGGGGGGATGTGACCTCCTTAACAATATAAAATCAGGACACCCATGAGTTCATGAACACCTAACCTGAAATAAAACTAATAAACCATTTAGGAATTGCATAGCTATGACTGGTAAAAAAAAAAAGCTCTCTGTTGCCAGATGGTGGCATTATGCCAGATTGCCATTTTGCACATCTGGATATCTTCATAACCACAATAACCAATAACCTGTAAAGTTTGAGCCATGTCAAATAATGCATGGTGAATTCTCACCATGTCTATATACCGCAATACACGCCACCACCGCCCAAAGTTACCACCCCAGTTGCGAAAGATGCAACAACTGCTGACTCACAGATCAGGTTAGGATGAGGTAGACAATGACATTGTTTCAATAGAACTTAACTATCTTGTCTTCCTGTGAGTCAAGTCTCACCAAGTTATTTTTGTAACGACTGCAATATAAATAAATCAAATGTTCAGACAGATAACTTCTTATAATTGTGCTTCCATTAATCTTAATTCTTAATTTTTTATGTAAGGGGTAAAACCAATGTGAAAGTAAGGCTTTATTATATACTTTTTCAATAAAAATGAAGTAAAGTTTGACTGTAAAGGCAAAACTATATCATATCATTACTGCCAAAAATACTGTGAAATAAGTCACACCAGCATAGTCTTAAGAGCCAAAAAAATGGATTAAGGCTTGATCAAATGCTAAAAGATTTCAATCAAGTGGATAAAAGCTTGAATTTTATTCAAAGGGCTGAAACATTCCAGTAACAGATACAATACGGCACTATACGGTAGAAAATACAATACAATATCCCTAGTGGAATATCCCTATGCCCAACCCTCAACAATCCCCTTATTATCCAGGTAGTCACAGAGACTTCTTAGTCACTCTTTCTCTTGAGTTCTGACGTAGTCCACATCCTTAATGTCATGTGTAACTAACCACTACTAATATAATTACTGATACTGATAGTTTTTAGTCATTTTTTAGTTCACTTTTTCTGCTGTTACATTCTCCTTTTCCTATTCCTGCTCTATTACTCGGAGGTAGAGCTGAAAAAAATTCACAAGGCACTGATTCACAGAAGTCTAAGATCTTTAAATTCATGGCCCCAGGGTTTTTTTTTTTTCATACTGACAGTACTCGGTGACTGTCAAGAAACAGAGATCTATGTGAAAAATGGCCAAATTTCCCTTTAATGCTTAAGAAATGTTTGCCATCTCCCCACTCCCTCCGACAGCCACAAATCATGAACATCCGATATGGATGAGCAACCTTGTTGTGTTGGTAAGTGCCATTACACAGAGCCATGCCAATATTACTGCACATCTGCAGGCTCATTTTTAAATAAATGAAAACACCACTCTACCAACACGGATTACTAACAGTCTACTAATATTTTGCTCGTTAATGCAGTGCCAAGGTAATTTAACATAGCTAGTAGGCCTAAGCAGTAGAACATTAGTTTGTATCTAATGCATTACATTGCCATGCACACATGGGCTTTGTGAAATGTGAAAAGTTCATGGCACATCCTGAAGCAACACCTAACATCCCCCACACATACGTGTACACACTCACACACACACAGACACACACACACTCACTCTGTAGTGACATCACTGGAGTTTCCCCTCCACTAAAACCTCTAGATAAAAACACACGGACACACCACAGGCAGAACTACTCTGACAATCGAACCATCAATAGACAAGCTCCAGCTAAGAAACTACAGCGGTGAAAGAATGGCACAGGACTGGAAGAGCGCTGATCTGGAAATTGGGCAGCCGGGAGTTGAAGCCATGGAGGAGCAGACGAAGATGGGTGCCTCACGGCCCTCAGGGGGCTGGAAGATTGGTTTGGCTCTACTGGCCATAGGACTGTGTGCTGCTTCTGCTATCTTCTTCACAATCCACAACCAGGTGAGCCTCCCAACATACAAACACACATGCCTGAGAGCATGAATTTCCCCTGGGGATCAATAAAGTATCTATCTATGTATCTATCTATGAAGACGTGTGATGACACAATGATGTAGAATAGAATGATACAATGTATATTGTAGTTTTTACATATATTTAAGTGTTTTCCAGTGAGCAAAACATTTTAGGGTAAACTGCCATGCATGAGGTGTTGGTCTCTCTTTCTGATATAGACTGTAACGAAATAATGTCATATATGAGGAAATGGGTGTTATATAGTAGAATATTATACAATATACTAGGTTTTTCTTTTTCAAACTTTCATATTAGTGTTTCCCAAAAAATGCATGGTGTTTTAAAAATGAATCTCTTTCTTTGTTGTCATCAAATCAGAAATGGGACATCACTGATAGAAGCAAAGGTGAGTTTTGTTTCTCACTGGTCGTCTTCTGACCTAATTTGTAGGCTGCCATGGTGTTTTTCATTGACTCCCGGTTCCTGTCCCTAAAACGTCTCCCTCTATCTCCTCAACAGCTCTGAAACACACTTTGAGACAAGTCCCAAAAATAAACACAGGAAAACACCAAATGGCCATCCATCTGGAAGGTTAGTGCTTGAGCAGTGTGTAGGAAAGTCCCTGAATGATGGGTGGTGTGTTTGATTACTTTTCAGTGCATCCAGGCAACACTTCTGGTGTCAAATGAAATTCGGACCGTATTAATTCTGACAGTATTAAAACCACTATTCTTGCGACTTACTACTACAAATTCAGTAGGACTAGCCTTAGCTACGGTAGATGGTTTACAGCAAAGATTCTAGAGCGCTATGCTCCGCTACCGCTCTAGAATCTTTGGTTCAACAGGTGTTGCTGGAATGTCGTTAAGTGAAGATAACAAACATCCTAATTCTTACACCCTTTCTCTCTTCCTCTTGCAGGAGAGTACAATCATTCTCTGAAAAATACTGTGGAATGGAAAGACAGTGACTCGGTTTTTCACAAGGAGGGGCTGAAACTGGTCAACAACGAGATTGTCATCCCCAAGAAGGGCCTGTACTTCATCTACAGCCAGGTGTCCTTCAACATCAAATGCCACACCCAATCACAGAAGCTGGCCCAAATGGTCCACCTGAGCCACAGGATCAAGTGCAAGTCGCCGGCTCACGGGACAGAGAGGTGGCTGCTGAATACTCTGCACTCAAGTTGCGAGCGCATACCGGCCCAGGAGGACAATGGGGAGCGCTGGTATGACGCCATTAATGTGGGAGCTGCTTTCTTCCTGGAGGAGGGCGATCAGTTGAGCACCCACACAGGGCCAGACAGAGAACTACGCCATGTGAAGAGTGACACTGGGAACACCTACTTTGGAGTGTTTGCTCTCTGAGGCACATGTGTGTGAGTGTGAGTATGTCTGTGCTTTATTGTCCCAATTATGGACCATCTACGTATATACGCATATATACCATATACGTATACATTACGTACCGTATGTATATCATCTACAATTTAATTTATTTCACATCTCAATTCACTGTATCAGTGCAGCATTTACTGAGATAGGACATGGAACCGAAACATGAATGAACCGAAACAAGTATGCTGTTTTTTATTACATAAAAAAGGTACACTGGAGAGCTCATTTTGAAAGGGATAATGTATAGAACGCCGGTCATTATTGGGAAAATATGTCCCGACAGGGCAAACCGGACCCTGACGTCGCAGCAGAGGGGTCTTGCTTCACCCTGAAGGGACTTATTTTCCCAATAATGACCGGCGTTCTATACATTATCCCGCTTATTATACAGCTACTTGCCAAAACGAAAAAATAAACTCCACGATATGTCTCTTTACATTTATTTGCTACCGTTTCGTTGTGGCTTTTGCTGAGAAACAAATAGTTCGCAACACACGCTGAACTTAAATCAAACGTTCTTTAGAACACAGCTGATCAACCGTCTGCCTTCACTTTTGAATGAGATCTGTTGCCATTGACAGCGGTCATTATTTAGAGGTTCTTAGGCGAAAATAATGACGGGTGGAACTTTGGGAAATCCCATTCAAGTGAATAAAGCGTTCTACCTGCATTGTGAAGAGCCGTATAATAACACCTGATAATGAATGTTATTTTGAGTTTTAGATTGATTTTCTACTATTGCTATTTATTTATTTAAATTATACGGTTTATTTATGTATTTAACTTATTCCCTGTTCTATATTGTTCTTAAAGTATATTATTTCTTTCTTGTTTGTCATATTTAATATTTAATAATAAGCAAAGCTATTGTACTGGTCAATCCCTGCACTGTTTACTTTTGCATTACCATTATTGCACACACTCTACCACAGCACCTTATCATGGTCATTGCATCACAAAGTCAGTCCATACCAGACCTTTGTAATCACTTCACAAATTGTTAACTCTTTAAATTTCAGTGAGCGCTGTTTATGTATGTGAGATACATGTGTGTATGTTGTGTTATGGTTGTCTAAGATATTGGGTGCCTAAAATTTCCCTCGGGATGAATAAAGTATCTATCGATCTATTTGTATTTACCGGTATATACCTATACTGGGAGTATTTATTCTTATTTATTCAATGTGTTTTGTCATTATTTATTGGTAGTCTGGTAGGTGTGCCCCAGTTATTTTGTCTAACTGGTCACTTTGACATCTAAACATCTAAAAGAACATGATGGAGGGTGACTTTATATGAGCTCATAAGTTCAAGTTACTTATTTGTCACATACAATTATATAAAGCATAGTATGAAGTGAAATGCTTAGTCCTCTGACTTAAATGACTGTGTAGTGTATATTATGTAAATACAAATAAACACAGGAAATACATTGAAGATAGAAGAGTTACTGTGATAAGTGATATTGTTTGTCATCTATTATTTCAATTTTTTCCCCCTCAAATTTTCCCCTACAATTCCCGGGACACTGAAACACCGGGGCTCATGAAACTTGGTGGGCATGGAGCCGTACTAGGCTAATGCTGTTCCCTCTCACAGTTTCTAAAACTGATAGTTCTGGTCCTTGATTGTGATTGGCTGAATCGCGTTTGATGTCGTTGTAAAATCCAGCACAAACATACACCTTGACCGCATTCCGTTCTATATTACTGCGCTACCATAACTTGATACAAAAGTTAAAGTAGCTGCGTCTCGACGTTGCTTGGCAACCATTCAGATAGAGGAAATATATTTACCTCTACCTATTTCCGGAAGAATGATTATCTATGAATAAATCTTTACATTTGTCGTTGCTTTGCCTTTACTTTATGAAATATGAATCACGGACCGATGACTCACAAGTCTCACAAATGAGTCACTAAGCATCTTCGTTCAAGAAGTTACATATGACATACAGAAAGTGTATTCCATGTGTGTGTGTGTGAGACAATGCCACTCACCCTCCCAGGAGCGCAATGCGCAGGTTGTCCTTAAAAACTGGGTTCAGCACATTGCCTTGAAGACCACCCTGAAGATGTTGAGTGTGCCAGAGATGTAGCCCCGACAACACAGACACACATTCATCATGATCCCTGACAACAGACACAAAACACAGATCAAAGAGCATCCCACATTGTTACCATGTCTACACCCAGGAGAGTATACTGAGCTCACATATCTCCACATACATTGGTCATGATCACAGAGAGAAATACACTAATACTATATGTATTGCTGTAGTGTAGGGAATTAAAAAATAACAAATACATGAATATAATTCCTGGCCACATGAGACAGAGTCCTGGACACCTGGAGTTGTTCTTCAGATCACACAAAAGATATCCACAGACAAAATTTGCATACAGTTGTGCTCAAAAAAATAGCAGTGCCTTTAGAAAAATGAGTAAATGTCAAAATTCTTCAAACAAATTGTACTTTCATGAACACAGATGCATTGGGGACACAGTACATTCTATTCCAAAGCAAAACAATTGGGCAAAGTCATCAAAACTTAAATAATAATAACGATATTTCATAGAAAGTCAGAAATGCCATGTTCAAAGAAATAGCAGCGTTGCCATCTTTCCTTGGAAACTCAAATATGTACTGTACAAACTAAGAAATTCTTGATAAGTGAACTTGGCTGAGTATCCTAAACTAATATTTTGTTGCAAAACCACGGTTTCTGATAACTGCTTCACATCTGTGGTGCATGGAGTCAACCAACTTCTGGCATCGTTCAACAGGTATTGCAGCCCAGGTTAATTGTACTGTATTCCACAATTCCTCTTTGTTTCTTGGTTTTGCCTCATGCACTGCACTTTTTATGTCAGCCCACAAGTTTTCTATGGGATTAAGGTCCGGGGATTGTGCTGGCCACTCCATCAGTTGAATCCTGTTCATATGGAACCATGCTTTTGCTCGCTTGCTGGTGTGTTTCGGGTCATTATCTTGTTGAAAGGTCCACCTCAAAGGCATTTCCTCTTTAGCATGACCTCTTCCAGTATGTCAGACGCCCTGCAAACACCGAATTCAAGCCACAGTACTCAGTGAAGACAATTAAGCATGGTGGTGCAAGCATCATGATATGGGGATGTTTCTCCTACTACGGTGTTGGTCCTATTTACCGCATACCAGGGATCATGGATCAGAAATTTCCTCTTCAGCATATGGCAGCATGACCTCTTCCAGTATCCCGATGTACTCAAACTGATCCATGATCCCTGGTATGCGGTAAATAGGACCAACACCGTAGTAGGAGAAACATCCCCATATCATGATGCTTGCACCACCATGCTTAATTGTCTTCACTGAGTATTGTGGCTTGAATTCGGTGTTTGCAGGGCGTCTGACATACTGGAAGAGGTCATGCTGAAGAGGAAATGCCTTTGAGGTGGACCTTTCAACAAGATAATGACCCAAAACACACCAGCAAGCGAGCAAAAGCATGGTTCCATATGAACAGGATTCAACTGATGGAGTGGCCAGCACAATCTCCGGACCTTAATCCCATAGAAAACTTGTGGGCTGACATAAAAAGTGCAGTGCATGAGGCAAAACCAAGAAACAAAGAGGAATTGTGGAATACAGTACAATTAACCTGGGCTGCAATACCTGTTGAACGATGCCAGAAGTTGGTTGACTCCATGCACCACAGATGTGAAGCAGTTATCAGAAACCGTGGTTTTGCAACAAAATATTAGTTTAGGATACTCAGCCAAGTTCACTTATCAAGAATTTCTTAGTTTGTACAGTACATATTTGAGTTTCCAAGGAAAGATGGCAACGCTGCTATTTCTTTGAACATGGCATTTCTGACTTTCTATGAAATATCGTTATTATTATTTAAGTTTTGATGACTTTGCCCAATTGTTTTGCTTTGGAATAGAATGTACTGTGTCCCCAATGCATCTGTGTTCATTAAAGTACAATTTGTTTGAAGAATTTTGACATTTACTCTTTTTTCTAAAGGCACTGCTATTTTTTTGAGCACAACTGTACATGAACAAATATACTCACTTCTGACTATCTTTCTTGACCCACAATGCAACCGCAGCCTGGGGTAGGGGCTGATCCAAGAAGAGCATGCGCATCACATAGTTTTTCGCCAGTGCAGGCAGCTCCCTGTACACAATAAGCAGCCACTACATTTTAAGTTACTGCATGTCTCCACTGTAACATTAAATGTGTCAATATGAATTGAAACCTATTCATCACAGATGAGTCGATAGCAATGAGAGTAATAAAAACAGTTAACATTCAAACACCTGACAGTGTAAGAGGATGGATTCTGGATAATTAGCACTCTCAGCACTACCTACAACTAGACTTGCTAATTCTAGCACTTACCACCTCACTAGAACTGACACTTGACTGTATGGAAGTAGCACTCGCTGCTGCACTAACTTGTCCTTATTACACTCTACCTTGATTGTTTCCCTTGTTGAAAGTCGCTTTGGGTTAGAGTCAGCCAAATGTAATGTAATGTAATGTAATATGGCTTATGCCAGACTTCTAGGCACTATAAGGCACTTCTGAGCCAGCTGCATCTCCATTAGCAGATACGCCATCCGTTTCAGGCAACTCAGCTGAGCTAAGGAGCAATACAAATCAAGGCACTTGTACAGATAGTCCTGCTGGCATGTGGGTCCTCGTTCTGCTCTGCTTGCATGCAACTCTACCTGTAGACAGCCAGACAGGTCGCAGGGTGGTTGTACAGTCGGTCCAGTACATCTGGACTCAGTTCTTTTAAGTATTCATGAAGGTTTTTACACTGTAGTTGTACGCGCAACTTCATCTACAACCAGAAAACAAAGGATTCAACCAAGTTTATTTTCAGTAGCCAGGAGGATTCAGGAACACTTCTGAGATATCACCGAGCAAAACTGTTGTTAAGATTCTTCATAAAACCTGTTGGTTTACGACAAAGTAAGCTAAAGTCAATGCTAGTGTAACGAGTGTAACGTGACGTTCACGTTAGCAGATGGGAGTGTAACACTCATTTAACATTACAAAAGCTTTAATATATCTAATTCATAAGTGAACGTGTATGGCAATATGAACAGCACCTATAACACTAAAAGTTACGTTTTACCTTGTAATTGCGTAGATCAGAATTATAAAAAACAACCACCCAAATTTTCAGTTCCAGTCGACAATGAACTCAGGAAGCCATGTTGGATAATCATGTGACAAAAGACTGTTATGTGATTGGTTCAAACAAGCAGAGCTCTCGGTAAATGTAGGCATTCGGTACAGTCTGCACGTTTCTATGGGCATTCTTCTTTACGTTGACCAGTTTGTTTTAATCCGTGAGACACCATAACTTCTTTGGACATGAGGTGCAACAACAACAATGAGGGGTAATACAATATTTAGTTTATTGCTGAATCCATCATTATTATAATGACTTGTTTAACCAGCATTATCATTTACATCAGTAGAGCAAATGTGCTGAACTGGATTACACAGTGTATGGATATATATATATATATATATATATTTAAAAAAAATATTCGTACAAATCACACAAGATATTCTATTCCATTAAGAGTCTTCCTTCTCCTGATATCTGTAATAAAATCATAGAACATTGGGTTAATTAAGTACATCCATAGTAAAGTGAGATTTGCTTAGAGATGTGTAATCTCAATGTATACAAAAGCTGCAAAATGTGATTTACCTGCAATGTAGACAAGTGAAGAAGACCGTCTGCCCTTCATCAGCTGACCTCATTTGACGTGTGTGGTAAACCATTCCTTCTTTATTACATCTGGAACACCGCCTGTCAATCTGGGAGCGAAGGGAAAAGGGAGTCAAGCAGGCTTGGAATTTCACCATTTTAGGGGCAAGAACACTTGGCCTTCAGTTGGGCATATTTAGTGGGGGGCACAAAGGCCACATGTCAGGGCACCAAGGCCAAAGTTAACTATACAGTAGTAGGCTATAAAAATGATTGAAGTTGTATTTAGCCTAATCACAGCAGTAGACCTGCATCACTACTTGAAACATTACAAAAACATGAAACATGACATATTACAAAGAACTGTAAATCATCTGATCATCTAATATTTACAGATATCTAGGCTATATTTAACATTTATTTTATATTTGGCCTGTTATGAAATCATGTAGTGAACAATTTAAGCAATTTAGGGGCAGCCGACCAGTAGGCACGGCTGAAGTGCCTTTGAGCAAGGCACCTAACCCCTCACTGCTCCCCGAGCGCCGCTGTTGTTGCAGGCAGCTCGCTGCGCCGGGATTAGTCTGTGCTTCACCTCACTGTGTGTTAAAGCAACACCAAAGCACTTTTCTTGTCGCACGCACGCTATTTGTTTATCCAGCACTGGCTTTGGAAATAACAGATGAGCTTTACAGACAAGATAGAGTAGGTTGCATGATTTTATGAAAGTATGATGTATTGCGACATCAGAAGCAAGTCAAATTTGTAGTTTCTTATGTCTCATTCCATCAAACTACAGATCCGCTACCCGATCTGGCAAACTTGCATAGTACAGTTATAGCCGATAGAGGGTCACGAAGAGAATGCAGAAGTGCCGTTTACTCTGTTACAAGTTGATGAACCACTGAAATGATTTTGGAAACAATATTTTAAGGTAAAAAAACTCTTTGGTGTTGCTTTAACTGTGTGCTGAGTGTGTTTCACTAATTTACGGATTGGGATAAATGCAAAGACCAAATTTCCCTCACGGGATCAAAAGAGTACAGTATATATACTTATACTTACTAAGCACAGCTCAGCTTTAAAAAACTCAAATAGCCTAGATGCATGCTTAGCATTTTGTGATCATTAAGGCTACTTTCAAACTCTTAGTCAGCTCTATATCCTCTGATTTTAATATTTACCGACATCTAGGCGATATTTGTAACTTTTATTTTGTATTTGGCCTGTTATAAAATCATGTAGAAAAAATTAAACACATTGTGAAACTTAAACATGCATGTTGAAATTTGCTGCAAATTCAAAATCGGATTACTCTGGAACGACTTACTATTTGTCAATAAGTTTTATACAGTAATTTTCTTGTAAGGAACCATACTTTTGAATTTTCAGATGTACTTTTGACCCCATTCTTGTTTGTCCTAAATCTACCAGAAGTATCCAATGTAAAAATATCATTATCCCAAATCTAAACAAATGTAACGAGCGCACATCCAAAAGTAGGTGCTGGATAAAAAAAGTAATATCGTAAAAATAGGAAGGAATATTCGCACACAAGCTCCCCTTCTTTTTGTTAAAAAATTGACCCATGATCTTGCGATCTCCCACCACCATCACTCGAGCAATGTGTATCATTTTTCAGAGATAATGTAAGGGCCTCTAGGGTTTCTGTAAGAGGTGACTGTTAACACTCAATTTAGGAAGACTACATTTAGTCAATCAGATTTTTAATTTACAACAGTAGAAAAGTGGAACATAATTCCACTTCATATTAGAACATTATTAGATTCATATTGTGTAAGTCTCAGCAGTTTTGAAATGTCATTAAAGACTTGGCTGAGGGCGAAACAACTATGTGATCATTGATCTTTCTATAACATGGAATCTATATATTTTTGTATACTGGTTTATATGTTATGTAATGCTTGTGTGCTGTTAAGACTCTATCTGTTTTGATAGTATTGTGTGTATTGTTGATAGTATGGTCTATACTCTGGTACAGGGCTTGAACTGTGCATGGCCCCTGACAAATAAACTAAACTAAGTATTTCCAGAGAAATTCCACGCAGAGTTTCATTTTTGTTTGGGGGCAGGCTGTCTGCACTTTGTTTGTTTTCACTTTTCAGAGCCCGGGCTGCCTACAGAGACCAGGTTTTTTACAGTGTAATCACGAAATGGGGAGCTAGCAGTCGTGGGGAGATGATTGCTGAATGTGACAATAAAATTAATGGCCTTGAAATCACGTAAAATCCCTTACTGCGCCTTTAAAGTAGTAATGCAGTAGGGGCAGCCGTGGCCCACTGGTTAGCACTCTGGACTTGTAACCGGAGGGTTGCCGGTTCGAGCCCCGACCAGTGGGCCGCGGCTGAAGTGCCCTTGAGCAAGGCACCTAACCCCTCACTGCTCCCCGAGCGCCGCCGATGTAGCAGGCAGCTCACTGCGCCGGGATTAGTGTGTGCTTCACCTCACTGTGTGTTCACTGTGTGCTGTTTGTGTTTCACTAATTCACTGATTGGGTTAAATGCAGAGACCAAATTTCCCTCACGGGATCAAAAAAGTATATATACTTATACTATGAAGGAATTTCCCATTTTGTCAATTGTCAACATACTGGGTAACATAAGGGGGTACCAGTGATTATGTCTATCCATAATTCAATAGGCATGTCTCAGGCTCAAAGTTTCATATGACAAGACATAAAAAAGAGGGTTGATTGGAGAAATAAGCAAAAATCTGAAACCATGGTGTCAAGGCTGTTTGAGCTGATATGGAATGACCCTTACATTACTATCAAGTGTTGATAAGTAATTTGGCCTTACAGTCATATAAGAATATGCTAGTTGTCATATATCATCATAAATATGCTAGTTGTCATGCTTACCACAGGGCCTTTTAGCTCAGAATCTTCTTCACTCTCTCCAGTGCTGACCATCGGTTCTAATGGGTTGAACACTACAGACGATGTTATGACTTGATTTGCTATTTCTGAAAGATAAGTTATATGACAGCTTCAGGAACTCATTAAGGACTGATGCCATCTCGATTCTTAAGTGTTTCAGGATAAATCTTCAAAACGCTGCTAAAACACAGACGGACGGACGGACACACGGACACACACACACACACACACACACACACACACACACACACACACACACACACACACACACACACACAACCATCCATCCATCACCACTCACCCCGAACAGGGATAATAAAGGCACAGCGGGGACATGTAATGGTATCTGGTGCTCCTGGTAAAGGGAGCACATTTCCACATTCTGGGCAAAAGTTTGGATCTCCGCCAAAACAAGACATTTCTGCAACAGAAAAAACTAGTCATTTGAAATGTGTACGTTAATGGCAGGTAAGCGAAAGAGATCCTTACTCGCTTATCGTTATCGAGACGTTGATATTTACCCTAATCTGACAAAACTACAGATTCCGTATTAGATAGACTACATAAACCTACATTGGTCAAAATTTAACTTTACTAAAAGTTATGCATCACATACAAGTCAGTCCTCACCACTGTTGTTCCTTATGTTTGTTTTCAGAGACTCTTTAATTTTCAGTTTTTCACGTGGAAGACACAGACAGCAGCTGAAACTATCCCCCAAAATGCTGTGAGGTCCTTAGTGGAGAGGGACGCGTGTTGATGACGCAAACATAGACGCACCAAGAGAAAAGCAACCATCACAATTTGCTGCAAATTTTGAAGGTAATACATCCGTTTAGGCTGTGAATTCTTCTACATATTAATAATACATATAAATGTAGTTTCATTTTGACCATTTCATTTTGCAAAGAATGTCTTCATGAATTGAAAATGGAGTCTTCATTCCCTTTATGCATGGCCGTTAACGTGAGCTGTATGATGCCGATGGGGGTTAGCTAGCTAGCTACTGATCGTGTCGGTCTCGGACAGCCCTTGACAGCCGAATGATGGCTGTGTGTAATGTTAAGGTATACAGTGACAACATGTGCATTCGTAATGGAGGACTAGACCTATATTCCAAATTAAGTCGCAATGTTAAATGTGGGTTAGCAGGGGGACGTGCTCACATAGGAAAGTTCCACAGAACAGGTTAACTTGGAGTCTTTTTGCATTGGATTTGCATCTTAAATGTAACCCGTTGGTTTTGTTCACAGTCGTAATGGCTGAGAACGATGTGGAGAATGAGCTCTTGGACTATGAGGAGGATGAAGTGGATACCGCAGGGGGCGTCGGAGATGGTGGGTTGGCAGGAGGGACGGGAGACGCCATGTCCATGCAGAAGGCGGCGGTAAAGGGTTCATATGTGTCCATCCACTCCTCTGGCTTCAGGGACTTTCTGCTGAAGCCAGAGCTGCTGAGGGCCATAGTGGACTGCGGCTTTGAGCACCCATCCGAAGGTAAGCCGTTCTGAACCGTGAGTGCAGCCCTAATTGCAATCAGTCCATGGAGTGTCAGTCTAATTTTAACTCTGATTCCTCTGTCACTTTTTCTGTCTCTGTCTGTCTCTACACCTCTCTCTGTGTCCTCAGTTCAGCATGAGTGTATTCCCCAGGCCATTTTGGGAATGGATGTGCTGTGCCAGGCCAAGTCCGGTATGGGGAAGACAGCCGTATTTGTACTGGCCACACTGCAGCAGCTGGAGCCGGTTACTGGTCAGGTGGGTGTGCGAGTGTTTTCATGTGATGACCTTTCTGTCTGCCTCTGTCCACCCTATTAAACTATAACCAAGTGTACTTCCAGTCATATTCCTGAAACAACATTTGGAAACAACTACAGATTCTCTGTACGTCAGCATGTTGATTTCTAGGCTTGCTTTGTTTATGTTACTTTAATTACTTTCTTCTGCTTTGATTTGTTGCAGGTGTCAGTGCTGGTGATGTGTCACACACGAGAGTTGGCCTTCCAGATCAGCAAAGAGTATGAGCGCTTCTCCAAGTACATGCCCACTGTCAAGGTACAGCCAGCAGAGGGCATTGTCACTGTGTCATTAGCTGTGTCTCAAACCGCCTACTTGCACCCTTCAAATACTTAGTTTTAAGTATACAGTGCAGATATTGGGACAATACTAACCATCGAAAAGTGGGCACCACGGACGTAAGCGCTCAGAGCACACTAGCAGTGTACTGATAGAAGTATTGTCTTATATGATTCAGTGAGCCACAGCTGTTATTCTGTAGCACACATGATGCACATGCTTTTCAATGCCTGCAGTATTAAAGAGCAGCTCCTATAGAAACAGTCCTTTTCCATCATTAGCCTAGAGTGAAATCAAGAGATGATAATTGATGATGATGATGATGAGAATAATACTAATATTATTAATAATAATAATAATAGAACATACAGTAGATAAGATAAGTAGATTACCCTCTCAGAGGGATGCTGGGGAGAAGGGATGGTGGAAATGGGGATGGGAGGACAGGGGTGAAAAAAAAGAGATAATTTCACACTGACATTGTTAAAACATGCAGAGACATAGAATGACACATACAGAAAAGGATCATTATTCTCTTGGTTGTATCCTATGCCAGTAATTCCTGTTAACTGACCATGAGAGGAGGTCTTTGTCGTACCTCACTTGTGTTGTCTCCTGAGTCTGTCTTGTCTTACCTCCTCTCCTCTGGTCTGTTCTCTAGGTGGCTGTGTTCTTTGGGGGTCTGTCCATCAAGAAGGACGAGGAGGTTCTGAAGCGAGAGAGTCCCCATGTAGTGGTGGGGACGCCAGGGCGCATCCTAGCCCTCTCCCGCAACAAGAGCCTCAACCTGCGCCACATCAAGCACTTCATCTTGGATGAGTGTGACAAGATGCTAGAACAGCTTGGTGAGTTGATCGCGCGCTTAGTTGTTTCAATTAGCAGGAAGTACACAACCTAACTATTGAAAATGGCACATTCTATCATTAATGTCAAGGCGAGTGTTGCCAGCACACATACTTGCTCGCAGCTCGGCTCGGGACTAGCTTAGAACTTGTATGCTTTCATAAATGATTTAATGAACTGCAGAGTTATTATATATGAATGAATGACAAATGAGAGACTGTAGTCATAATTTATGGATGGTTAGGAGCTTAGGTTGAATAGGAAGTGATGTAATTTTTTGCACTTAGAATGAAATGATTTAGGAAACTTCTTCTCTCTCCAGACATGCGTCGTGATGTGCAGGAGATCTTCCGCATGACTCCCCACGAGAAGCAAGTCATGATGTTCAGCGCCACCCTCAGCAAAGAGATCCGCCCTGTCTGCAGGAAGTTCATGCAAGATGTAATTAAGCTCCTCCTTCCGCACCGCCTATCCAGTCTGCTGTGGTCATGCCCGCTGACCAACTCCACCCTAAACACAAGACGGGGCAGGGTTCCCTCACCTGGCTGATCGTGTAGTGTGACAGTGGTGTCCTCATTGAAAGATCACAGAAACGCATACTCAATGAATGAATCCACCAGCACGTGGCTTTAGCGTTCGTCCGTGAGGTTAGCTGCACAGTTTGCAGAGCCACAAGTTTGGCCTCCTGCCCGTTTCGATGGCCACACTCAGTCCAAATTAAACTAAGCAGTAAGACCATCTCTACATAACGTTCAACAACAACACAGCCACTGCTTAGATAGTTGAACCCGCATGTTCACAGTTGGTTTATGGTTCAAATGTTCTTGGCAGAACCTGACCATTTGGCAGACCAAAACAGAAATAATCTAAACGTCATCGTTACCAAAGCAGCCAAAGCCTGCTGATGGATGTCATTCTCCGAGTCTTCCCACTTCGGAAGCAGGAGGGCAGAGCTTGCCCTTAACTCGACAGATAGAAATCGTGCTAACATATAGACAACACAGCGATCAAAATCCCCCTCTAGGAAGTATGGGGAGATAGCCGTTCTAAATAGCCAGTGACCATCATGAGCTCTGTGAAGTCTGTGGCATCACAAAGCGCCAGGACGTCCCAGGGTGTCATTGAGTCTTCGACATGAGAAATCCAGAGTATTATAACCGTGTAGAGTCGACTGCCGTACCAAACAGGTTGGAAAAAAGAATGGGAAGTGGTGTGTTTGCAAGGAAACGTCAATGCCACCATACCTGTTATTAGAAAAACGGGCCATGAATGCGAACGCAACGCGAGATAAATGTCGAAATGAGAGATTGCGCGGGTGAGAGGGAAAGAGAGAGATGAGGGGGAGAAGAGCAGCGGAAGACCGTTTCGGGAGGGACGAAAGGTCAGAGTAAGACAGGGAGAGTACCGCGGTCCAGCGAGAACAGAAGTAACATCTTCTGTCAAGTAAGCGATAAAGGAACCGCAAACCTGTCGAATAACTTGTAAACGGATAAAAACAACACAATTCTGTCGAATGTTACGAAGTGGTCATAGAATACAAGCGAATATATCAATTTGAATCTCTGCGAAGCAAAAATGTCAACTCAATCAGTACCAATCTTGGTTGCATAAGCACACCTTGACTTCCCAACCCACATACAGAAGCATACAGCACACACAGAGGCCTACCATGTACGTTGCCCAGACATCAACGGGCCCCGCCCAGCCAAGGCCATCCATAAGAAGCCCTTAGGCTGTGAGGAGCTGGGAGGTCAGGAGGGTGAGTAAAGGCAGTCGGGGTAGCCAGGGGTGAAGGAAGCCCACTTGCCCCTGTGAGAAGCCTAGACAGTCAGTGGGTGGGTGCCCCAGCAGATGTCCCCAGACACAATATAGACCCTTTCAAGAGAGTTCCATTATCAGCATCATAGTTGTTCCCACAAGGCTTCCGTTTTAACATTCCATATGTTATCTTAATGCAGAGGAAGTAGATTGGGAACAAAATAGAACGTTCAAGCATTCTTTTTGTTTATCTTGTTGAAAGGGTCTATAGTGACACACTGATCTCAGAATCTCAGGATTAGAGGCGGCTCAGCTGAAGACTTGGAGTGACAGACAGACCAGAGACTAGTCAGCTGCTGTTTAGAGCTGTGGGGTCAGGCTAGTGACATGTAGACAGGGTCTGAGGTGGAGGGTGCAAGATCAGTGACCTGTAGGATTTTGGGTCAGGCTGCAGACATGGTTTTGGATAGTTGTCCCTGAGGTAAGTGACATTGGCCTTATTCAGCAATGCTATGGACAGAGCTGCTTGGTTATGGACAGTGGATGGGCCTTTTAACAACCTTTCATTTGCTGAAATTACACTAATTAGGCAGGAAACGTTCACTTTATATCATACTAGAGTACAAATTGGTGTGATTTTTAGTGCTACTCACTATAGATATACTTACCATTAAAAGCCTGTTCATGCATTGCTAAATCAAGTGCTTTGAAGAATAGATAAGAGAGTGGGTGTGTGTATATCAAGAGTGGTGTGGTTGGTTGCATCTCTCACCCAGATCTGTAGTTGTGAAGTAGTGCAGAGTAGATGCATCAATGAGAGTGTGAGTGGCTGTGTGTGTCTGTCTGCATGTGAAGGTGCATGGCAGTGTGTGTCTGTCTGCATGTGTAGGTGCATGGTTGTGTGTGTTTGTGTCTGTATGTGGATGAATAGGTATGTGTGTGTTTGGGTGTATGGAAGCATGTGTTTTTGTGTACATAGATGTAGGGATGTCCCGATCCAGCTTTTTGCACTTCCGATCCGATACCGATATTGTAGCTTTTAGCATCGGCCGGTACCGATACCGGCCAGTCCAAGCATGTATTAAAGATTAAAGATATTTACTTATTTTGTTGTTATACTCATGTTGAAAAGGGTTTTACTCTTAAGAACAACTAGCCAACTTAATTAGGTTAGTTTGAATAATCCACAATGGTTGGTATGAGAAGCTGACCTGTTTATTCTTAACAGGGTTAAATAAACACAAAATAATAAATAGTCAATTAACCACACAAACTGAATTGGCATCAGTGCTCTACTCTTGAACAACAAGAGTGTAAACCAAGGCTTAAAAAGCCATCAGTGCAAACAATATTGTAAACTGTATATAAAAAAAAAGCGAAACACACAGAAAAGCTGAGTAGAAAATAAATAGTCAATTAACCACACAAACTGAATTGGCATCAGTGCTCTGAGTGTAAACCAAGGCTTAAAAAAGCCATCAGTGTAAACAATATAAAATTATATATAAAAGCAACACACACAAAACCTGAGTAGAAAATAGTCAAATTACCACGCACACACCGAATTGGAGGAGCTTAAGTTTACCGCGACAACAGCTGTCACTAATTCGCATCGTCGTAGGCTGCGCAGATGAACAGACTAAACGGTACAAAACAAAGTTATGATAGCCTACTGGAAGCTTCTACCCTTTTGGTAGAAGAGTTGTAGGCCTAGGTGCACTTAGTAGTTAGCGTTTGACCAGGTTGCTTTTTGAAATTAAATGCGTTTGTTAGGCTAGCCGATTGTAAAAATAGGGAAATTAAAGTGCGTGCTGTGCCTATACATTACACAAACAATCTTAAATCGCGGAGATAACATTCGTTAGACAGGCAAAGCTGTCAGCAGCAACATGCATAAGAGCCTTAATAGTAAGAGGTTAATGTTAACCGCACATTAGGCTATATTAATTCAACTGTGATACAACATGTTTGCTCGATAACTTTAAAGTCTTAGTGGGACATGCACAGACAAGTGGGATGCTGGACAGGTCACTTTAGGTGTGCTGAAAAACGCGGACCGGATTTGGGGGGGAAAGCTGAAAAAAATGGAATGGATTACCTACATCGGTGCGCTGGAAAACACGGACCGGAATTTTGAAAACAAACTGGATCGGGAGTCCGGATCGGGATTTTCCCGTGCAGGCCGATCCCATATTGATATGAATTTTTTGCTAATATCGGCGGCCGATCCGATCCAAATATCGGATCGGGACATCCCTACATAGATGTATAGAAGTGTGTGTGTGTGTGTGGGATGGGAGGGGAGGGTGTGTCTAACTCCCACCCCCTCTCTCTTTCTTTTTCATTTCCCTTTCCTGTCGTCTCCTGGCCTCTTCCCCCCTCTGCTGCGTTTCTTCCTCCTCTCTCTCTCCCTCTCTTTCTCTCTCTCTCTCTCTCTATCACTCCCTCCTGACACTGTCCCACACTCTCTTCACTTTTCACAACCAACCAACACCCCTTCAACTGCAACCACCTTCTCCTCCTCTATCCCCTTCTCCACTTCCTCCTCCACCTCTCCTCCCTCCACCCCCGACCCTCCCTCGGCCCAGCCCATGGAGGTCTTTGTGGATGACGAGACAAAGCTGACACTGCACGGCCTGCAGCAGTACTACGTCAAGCTCAAGGACAACGAGAAGAACAGGAAGCTCTTTGACCTGCTTGACGTGCTCGAGTTCAACCAGGTACAGCAGCAGCACCGTTTGAGGCTGGAGAACACATGGGTGACGGAGACAGAAGCAGGACTGGCCCTAGAGGAGCTTTGTGGTCTAAGATGGAACATTCCGGGGCCTAAAGTGCCTAATATTATCTTGAGCTCCATAGTCTAAAGTCCTCAGTCGGAATTCAGGCATGGCCCAGGACTATTAAGATTTTTTAGAAGATTATTACATGTAACAATTGAAAATTAAATGAAAAATGACTGGTATAGAATTGTCCCTTCCTTTAAGCCCTGTAGATTCAAGGCCAGTGAAAGCCATTTTGTATGCATGTTATAATGGCAACTGAGTGTTTGTGGGGTGAATCTTTGTGCAAGTTTGGATGTGTTGCATCTGATTGTGGTGTGTGTGTGTGTGTGTGTGTGTGTGTACACATACATACACATGTGTGTTTCTGGTGGGTTAGGTGGTGATCTTTGTGAAGTCGGTGCAGCGTTGCATTGCTCTAGCTCAGCTGCTGGTGGAGCAGAATTTCCCGGCTATTGCCATCCACCGGGGAATGCCACAGGATGAGAGGTATGTGATGGACTAACAAAACCTGTGGTGCAAGCATTACCATAGACCATGCAGTAGGTAGTCTTGACGTTTAGCACTAGTCAAACCTGTAGTGTATGATAAAGGCCTGGGTGTGTTCTGCAGAGCAGGCATAACTACTTAACAGAAATTCCTTTTTCTGCTGTTAGTGAATGTGTGTGTGAGATGTCTGTATGCTACTGAGGCCTTGAATTTCCCCTTGGGGATCAATAAAGTATCTATCTATCTATCTATCTGTCTATCTATAATGGGTTAACACAGTGTTGGTTGTTGCAGGCTGTCCCGCTACCAGCAGTTTAAAGACTTCCAGCGGCGGATCCTGGTGGCCACTAATCTGTTTGGCCGAGGGATGGACATCGAGAGGGTCAACATTGCCTTCAACTATGACATGCCAGAGGACTCGGACACATACTTGCATAGGGTGAACATCCTCTCACCGACCAGCGCGTAGTTCATTTAAGGATTCTGAATGAAATATGAAGCCCATTGTTTGCTTTGCCTGTCAGCTGTACCTTTACATTACATTACATTACATTTGCCTGATGCATTTTTAACCAAAGCGACTTACAACATGGTAAACAGTTTAAGTTTTAAAGCAATTCTCAACAATTTTAGGACAATTTAAAAACGGTAGAGTACAGTAAGAATAAGTGCATCAGTGAGTGCTGTTTTTAAACCTTTTATATTCCTCTTTGTTTGTCTCTCTCCTTCCCGCTGCTTTAATGAATCAATCTCCCCTGACCTAGGTGGCACGCGCAGGCCGATTTGGGACGAAGGGTCTGGCCATCACATTTGTGTCTGACGAGAATGACGCCCGCATCCTGAACGATGTGCAGGACCGCTTTGAAGTCAACATCAGTGAACTGCCCGAAGAGATCGACATCTCCACCTACAGTAAGTACCACTCAGGAGACATCCACTCAGCAGCCCGTTTGAGCCATGGACTCAGGCTAATGATGCCTCTACTCTTGAGCCCACGAACCATGGGGCTGACGGTTCTCAAAAGCAAAATCAATCAAATGGAAGTAATAATAAACACATGGCTTTGTCTCTCTCTCTCTCTCTTTTCTGTCTTGTAGTTGAACAGAGCCGGTGAAGTGGTGAGGACGGCAGGAGACGTACGCAGAGGGGCATGAGCCCTGACTGTTATCCAGATTCTAACTCTATTTGAAAGGATCAGACTTCAGTGTTAGCCAGAGCCTGGCCAAGCAGGGTCCAACCACCAGTTTTCCCAGAGTTTTTGGCTGTAGTGACGTAGGCTTCTTTTAGGTTCCCTTTGCTGAACCATGAGTTCTGAGTGATGTGCTTCAGCCATGATGTGCTACTTCCGTTAATCGTGGGATTTATTTGCGACGGCATTTTTGCCGTTTTTTTCCCTTCCATTTTTCTTTCTATTACTTTCAGATGTTTCCAAATGTTCTAGTTATGTACGTGTGGTAGACACTGGTGGCAGGTGATATAATATAATTTGTAGTACCTGTAGCTTGTGGCATGCGTCACTTGCTTGACACAAATAAAAAGTGTTTGTTTTGTCTAAACGTCTCGCAATACTTATTGTGTGATGCAATCTCACTCTGTTGACACTGCTTTAATGAAAACAGCCTGGCAGCTGTGTTCCTACAGGACTATATAAAAATATGGAGTGGAGTTTTCTTGTAAAGGATTGACTCTTGGTGACAAACAGTACTGTCCAAAGGTTTTGAGCAGGTCTCAAAAAAAAGTTTTATTCTTCCATATTAGTGTGTCTATATTTAGAGTTCTACACAATCTTTTGTAAACACTTTATGTTGACTGATAACCAAAAAATATACATCTATTCATGTAGACCACCTTGGTTGATTCAGAACAGTGAAATGTTACCGTATCACTGAAGCAGTCAGTATGTATACCATCTGCACTGCCTGCACTGTGACATGTGTGTCAACACCATAAAATCATAAAATACCTACTCCATTAGGTCTTGTCCCTTTACCTCCACACGTGCATGTGATGTTTCACACCTTAAGGTTACAAACCATATAACTGGAGTTTGGAATCTATCCAATCATCACAAAATCACAAACCTCTGCCCATATAGGCACATTTTTAGTGGTGCAGATGTGAGTAAAGGAACTCATTCAGCATTAGTCAGCACCATGACTTTCTGGGACAGGAAGACAGAGATATAAACAGGAAATCAAGTCACGAATGTAAGAGGTAAGGGACAGTTTTTAAACCCCTCAGAGTATGTCTGAAAGCTTTGTCCCGAATCTGCATGAAACATTTAAGACGCTAAAAAAACACATTCCCTCTGTGAGACATAAGAGCAAGGCATAGACAAGATACACACACCTTGGGAGTATCAGCATTAGACAAATATCAAAATAGTGGATTTTATTCTCAATGTATTAAAGTTATAAACATGTCAGGCAGTGGTTTTACATGTCATCAGAGCGACTTCTGAATCAATCACACTTCTTTCAAAATCTCAGTACAGTACATATAATTATATTACCATTTAACTCTCAACACCAACAACTCATGTAATCATCCGGTGGATTGAAAAAATAATGTAGAGTAACAATAGCCATTGGTTTTGCAACAAACCAACATTTATTAGCTTTTTTTCTGAATGTAATGGGAATTCACCAAGTGCCAGTTTAGACATGAAGCTGGTTTACTGACACCGGCATGACGTCACAGACGATGCATGAGGGTGATGAGCCTGCCTCCTCCTTGCACCAATCAGAGCAGCCTTTATCAAAAGGGCCTGGGTGATGTTTTTTTGTTTGTTTGATATTTAAAAAAAAAAAAGTATTTTTCTGTCCCCAATACATTAATCAAAATAAACAATAATCATTATTTTATAATAATCATAAGTTTACTTATAATATTGACTATTTGATCTAAACTGCTCAAATCCAGCTGGGGGTCTTCCCAGTGTGTCCATGTCGAGGGCCTCAGGAGAACTGTGCTCCTCTTTTCACAAAAGGCAAAAGAGGCCCCACCGCTGACAAGAGCATCTGAAGAAACAGCTGCTGTTCCACCAGAACTGATTTGACCTACAGAAGAGACAGAGCCTGAGGAGGTACAAGTGACTCTCTCTCTCGCTCACACACATACACCTCCTAATCACGTCTCCTATCAGGTCTCAGGACACACTGGTTTTTAATAATGCCCTCAGGCATCGGCAATTCTCCGATATTTGCCTATTGGCACATACCCGACACATACTCCTCGCCCCATCACCTCTACTCTTTTTCATACACGTTATACTTCATCACACCACTTATATTAGTCACCAATAGTCTCTACTGCTGTTCTCTTTGGTTTGAGAGGCGCTTCTCTGCTCCGAGGTCCATCGACAACATGTCCTTCGTCATAGATCTCTATCCTAACCCCCCCCCCCCCCCCTACCCCCCTACCCCCCTACCCCCCTCAGCTCCAGCTCGTGTCGTAGTGAGTCCAGCCTTCGGGGGGCGCTAGGTAGATCCTGCGGCCGCGGGACATGAAGCTGACCACGCCCCTGTAGCCTGCTCGCGGGACCCCTGACTTGAGGTCGTCCATGACACCCAGGCTCCGCGCCAGCACCTTGAAGCTGTCCCGGCTGGAGTACTGCACGCGGAAGGGGCCTGCCCCCTTTAGGCTGCCCCCATGCACTTCCTCCAGTTTCACCTGGGGGGCGCCGTACACCTCCTTTATAAAGTTCTCGTTGTATCGCTCCCTGACCAGGTAGGACAGGTCCCGTTTGGTGAAAGGCACAAATTCAGTGTTGAGCTTGATGTAGCGCAGGTACTGGTCAAAGAACTGGCCCAGGCTCACGCCCTTGCGGCCGAACGTGATGGTGCGCGAGATCTCGGGCCGCACGCACGAGCGATCCCGCCGCTGCTCCGGCTGACGCATCCAGTCGTCCCAGAAGGCCTTGGGCCACTTAGGCTCCAGCTCGTCCCACATCTCCTTGAGGAGCATCCAGCCCAGGCCCGGGAAGAAGTCTGTCCGGTAGAGCAGGTCCGCCCGGCCGGGGTCCACAGACCCATCCCGGCCGTTGTCATTCCAGGCGGAGATGCACCACAGGGTCGGGTCCGAGCGCAGGACAGGGTGGAGAGCACGGAAGTACTCAAAGAAGTCTGGTGCCACCTTGAGAGAAGGGAGAAAAAAAAAAAAAAAAGTCTGTCAGAGAAGAAGAATAGAGGGGGACCCTGTGAAGACTTATACCCTGGAGAGCGCGTCAAAGTGTTCAAAATCATTAACCAATCTGTGAGGGGTTGGAAAAGAGGTCACAACAGTTCACGACACACAGGCGAGAATTCTCAGGGGGTGTCTAACGACACAATTCCCTTGTGGTATTTCACACCGTACTGAGCACTGTTTGCTGGAAGCCTCACAAACAACGGCTGACAAACAGCTTCTTTCTAAGCCTCTGTGCTCTAGTGTTCTTCTACAAAATGAAGGTAGAAATCATAATATTGTGACTTGGACATAAGGACTATATGTCCTTGTATGAGTCGGTGGAACCTACGTGGTCTTTCTGGTCTTCCTGCAAATGAGGGAGTATGAAAACTGTGAGCCACAATAACTTTCAGCGTCACTTTAACAGTTGACCTCCAGATATACTTTTGTTTGTTTTAATTCTTTTCTGAGGGTCTCTCAGTTTGTCAATGAGTTCAACAATATGTTCCACTATTCCACTGACAGTGAGAAAAGACAAAAGAACTAAACACTGCAATTAGTTAGAACTAGTTAAAACTAGTTAGAATTAGTTAGAACCACTCCAGGATCTGGAATGGCCTTAAAGGTCTTTACTCCAGTGGAGTCTCCCTTCTCAATCCTTCTGTGCCAGCGCGGCTAATCTGATGGTCTAAATGTGCTAATCTGGCAGCATGCTGAGATTACAGCTGTCCGCAGGAATAACTGCGGGGATTAAAAAAAAAAAAAAAAAAACTCATCCGCCACACCGGTCACAACTCTCCCTCCTCGGGACCCTTTAGCACACACACACACACACACACACACTTAATCATGCATAAACATATGCACTCATACTCATGCAAATACTCACACACACTCCACATGGAGGTCAAGGGGAGGGCAAAAGTCAGAGAGAGGAGTGTAGCCTAACAGAGTGAAATGAGAGTGAGCTGTGAGCTAGCCCTTTGGGATGGTCCCTCTGTCAACTTGGCACTGCCACACTAGATCTCCGCTGGGATGCTAGCATGGAAACTCTCCGACGAGAGGAGCTCTGGCCGCCAGACTTTTGACAAGCCAATCAGCAGGCTAAGCGGATTGATTGCCCCAATCCATTTGAAAAAGGCTCGTCTACAATGAAGCTTAGCACCTATGGGGGTTCTTAATAGAGGAGTCCAGGCCACAAAGAATGCAATGACACACAACTTGTATAAACACTCTTTGTAAGGCCACACCTCTGATATCTACCACAGAACACTAATTACACACTTTAACACCAAGAGACAGAGAAGGTGCAGGTTCTCAATCTCAAAACACACTTGACTCTAGGTCAAGAGTCACACTCGACTCTATCAAAACACAAAGCGTTTGATTAAGACTAATTTCACATTTCCGTAACAATATTTTCAACATGCTGAGTACAGTTCCATGTTTTCTGCTTAGTTCTCATAACTGCGTAATCATTTATTTATGCTATAAAAGCACAAAGACATCTTAGTTCTACTTGTATGTACATCAAGTCTCATGCTAGTCACATGAGTAAGTGGAATGTGTCTCCTTTCCTGGCGTATGTGTGAGGGTGGGATCTTGGTGCTTTGAAAGACGAGTGTAGAGAATAGTTGAAGAGGAGAAAATCGAATTAACACACACACCATTCAAAAAACTTCAAACGGTCTTCAAATTGTCCTTGTTTTAGAAATAAATACAATTGCCAAGAACAAAGGTTGAAAGACACAATTACACATCAACCGTCACTTCAGATGGGGTTTATATTACTGGATACTAACCTCAAACCTGTCAGTGCTAGAGTGGGTGTTTAACTAATCGGGACACTAGTGAGTTGGCCAACTGAAAAGCCTGCTCAGTTTTACCAACTGTGCAGACAAAAAACATTAAATGTGTCAAAGAGAAGCTGCTACGTCTCACTCTCCTAGACTCCCAACTCAGAATGGTCCAGGCCCTCACCACTGAACCCTGGAGCCTCCGCAATGAGCTGCCAGAACTGAAAGAGCTCTCAAACTCTGGACTTTGAAGACGTGTGCGGAGAGCTGCAATGCTTTTGGGGGTAGGTGTAGGCCCGTGACAGGCCCCTCAGAGGTAGCCCCTCACTGAAGAATCTTCAAACACTCGCACATCAACCTGAGCTTGAAAGCCTGTCTCCTCTGACACACACAAAGCTTTTATCCCTGGTATCCAGAGAACACTGTAGCACTCGTTCCACATACATGAGGTTGCCGGCAGCATAATTTACCTCTGTTCTTTAATGGCCATTTAATGTGTGTGACCTTCAGAAAGTTGACTGACTATTAAAATACAATCGATAAATGATCTCACCTCCAAATCATCCTCCACAATGACCACGGTGGAATGGCCCAGCCTGCTGAAGACCTGGTTCAGGGCCCAGTGGTAATGGCGGGCAATCTTGTAGTAGCCCTGGAACTTCCTGTGTTCCGGCCGCACTGGAATGTCCGAGAGGTCGGGCTGACTGATGTGCATCACCTGACTACCATAGGAGCCAATGACACGAGCCGTTTCTGCGTGACCACAGTCCTGACTGACTATGATTGGGTAGAGCGCGGGGGAGGGGCGGTACTGGATGAGCTTGTCCAGACTCCTCCTGACGGTCACCCGGTCACAGGCGATGACAAGGATGGGGATAACCGGCTGGGGGTTGGACTCGCTGGGGCCCCCTTTGTTCTCCGCGGGAAGTTCGTTGTTCTCTTCCTCTGCGTTGGGTTTCTGTTTGGGCTGTGGGCTGGTGACTTGCTGATTTGGCTTGTGTGGTTGGGGGTTCTGGTGCTCCGCGCTGTTGGGTTTCTGGGGCACCTGGGGAGGCTGTGCTCTCTGGTTCTCGTCCTGCTTGAGCTGCTCAGGCCCTTTCTTCTCCTTCTGCTGTTCCCATAGCGATCGGTGACTCTGGATCTGCTTCAGGAGCTTCTTCTGGGTCTCCAACTCGGACTCCACCTCCTCGGCCAGTCGGATCACCTCTCCGGCCAGGTTGGACCCACCCGCTTTGCCTTTTCCCATGCCCCACTCCTCCCTGCCCCCTGGTTCGGCACCGCCTCCCTCACCCAGTCGACCAATGGGTGGACGACCCCACAGGAAGAGGAGGAGCAACGCATTCCAGGCGACGAATAGGAAAGCTCCACACAGGATGAGCGATCCTCGCTTGCGCAACATGGCCCAGTGACACCACATCAGGGAGTGCAGGGAGGAACAAACTGCATGAGAGCGGGAGAAAGAGAGGGGACAAAGAAAGAGATGTCAGACTAGCCAATCACAAACAACAGTACCAAGAACAAAAAAACTTCTACCATCATACAGCCCTGTAGATCAATGAGAGCTCAAACCACAGAGAAATGTGGGCCAAAGTGAAGTTTCTAACAGAGGGAATAACTTGAGGACCTTGAGTGAGACAAAAGACAGACCAGACAAAGCAAGAGATAAAACAGAACAGACAAAATAGAGAGACAGGGAGGGGAGGTACCAGCCAGAGATAGTGGAAATAAATATTGTCCTGATAGAATAGGCTATGTGCCTGTGCACCAGGAACTAGACAGGGCTGAAATAGTGGGACTAAACAGTAAGATTGATAGAAATGGTGAGAGGTAGATTAGCTAGGCTAGGCTACATGGAGAGACAGTTAGGACTAGACTAAACAGTAAAGCCTTTCATCTCATCATGGTAGATTAAAAGGGCACATAATGAGAAGGTGCAGTGACCACAGTGGCAGTGGTGCATGTCAATGCAAAACATTCTCTCGATTCCCTGCGGGACCGAATGTCTCATACAATGCAATAAGTTCACAAACAAAACTAACATAACATACTGTTGGCTAAGTAAACGCTGTACAAGGAACACATATCTACACATTTAACGTCCAAGCCTTAAATCATGTGACAAACAACCAATTTTGGACAACCAATTTGGACAACTCCCAAACAAACCCAAACTACTCTGGCTCTGTGATGTAAAATCATAAAACAAATATTTAACTTTAACTGCAGCCAAACTTAATCCAGTAGTTCTGTTCACTGGTTGTTGTTCAGTTACAACGTCAGTCTTTCTGATAACAGGAGTTATGGAGCGGAGATGCTTTAAATCGCTGACAGGCCAGAAACAATCTAGAACTCCTCCACAGGAAACATGGAACGAACAGACTTCCTGTTGGTCTTTCAACACTCATAAAAGGCTACAAAGTAGGCACTTTTCCTTCTTGCCAAAAAACAGGACATGGCACATCAGTGTCAGCTAACTCAAGGAGAGCTGGCACACAGCAGCAGAGGCACAGGGCATTTTGTCTGATAACATTCTGACAACATAAAACCAAACTCCTAATCATGACTGGCTTCACTGCCTAAATAAACAGAAACAGAAAGAAACACACCCAATAGAGACGCGCGCACACACACACACACACACACACACTATGGAGTCTAGAGAGCCAGAGCTTCACACTGGCATCCCTACAGCTGGGTAGAGAAAATGCAACCTCAGCACATTCTTTAGCAGAGAGACTACTTACACGATTCTGTCTGACTGGATCATGTTAAAAACAGCTCCTTTTGGCTAAAGCGGTGGAATAGCCAACCATACTCCATTAGGTCATCCACCACCTCTCACTGAGAAAAATTCACCTCTCCTGTCTGGCATTTGGGTGTCTCACACTTTGGGTCTGTCCGACATTTATTAATTTGGCAAGTGATTGCCAAGACTTACAACAGAGCAACACAGAACAAAATAAAATAAAAACTCATCGAGAAACAACAAAAATGGTTTTATTTTTAAAAACATTTTCCATAAGGCCGAGATTCTACTTTGAGTGGTTAGTGATTTGATATTCAGCACGTTTCACTATCCGTGTCTGTGTCCCCTACTGGACAAGGAGAAAGCTTGCCTTTTGTGAATTACATAAACTCACGGTCACTTTAACAGAACAATTAGCATTCGTCTGTCTCCAGCGTGACAGTCCTGTCATCACAATAGCTGTAAACTTCAAACTAAACATCAATCCATGTCTGTCAGAAAGTGAACCATCTGGGTGTTCCCCTGACAACAAAATGACAAGAAAGAAGGGCAGTGGTGTGTGTGTGTGTGTGTGTGTGTGAGTGAGTAAGAAAAGACTGACACCGTTATTGACAAGAGCATGAAACTGTCAACGATTCTGTACGCTCTCTCAAAACATGTGCCCAGTAGACATGAAGAAGGCTGAGAGCAGGGAAAAGAACAAGAGGGAGAACAGGAGGACACACTGAACCACAAAGAAACAGGAGGAAAAGGGAAAAACAATAAGGGAAGAAGAAGCAGAGGGTAAACAGATGACAGGATGTTCAAATCTGCTGAAAGAGGCTTCAGCCAGGGTGTGGGGCGCTTCAAGGTGATAATAATAACAACACTAATCTGCTGAATGCATCGGACATGCTAAAGCTGTACAATCCAGTTAGCAAGCCAAACTGATGCACTATTGCCCTTTATTAGCAGCTCGATCCAATAACCTACCAGGGCCCCTTCCTCACACACACCAGACAAGACTATTAACAGGGCAGTCTATGTTTACACGAGTAACAAATGCAAACGTCCATCAATGCTATTCATGGGTTTCATCAGGTCCCTTTCCACAGGTGTATAAAATCAAGCACCTTAATTATCAATGCAGACTGCATGGTGCTTGATTAATACACCTGTGGAAAGGAACCTGATGAAACCCATGAATACACTTGTTGAGTAACAGCTAAGAAGGGATGTTGACCATGTTCCAAGTGTGTGGCTATCAGCACACGGCTTTAATTACCTTGAAGAAAACATCCAAATAAAACAGTCTCACACATAACCGACATCAGGCTACATCAAAAACACATGCTCGGAGAAATGACACACGCACGCTCATCTACTTAAAACTTGGTCGGAAAACACTGACCAATAACTGATTTAAATAGCGTTGGTCATCATACACGAACACACACACGCACACAATGGTTTGGGGAAAGCAAAGTCAGTTACAAGTTCAGATAAGGCCAAGTTCAAGGTCCCATCAAATCGTCTTTATTTGTTTATCTAAAGTCTAAACAACCCGCCACATGAGTATCAGCTTTTTTTTTTACCTGATCCAAACCATATATAATAGGTTAAAATGTGATTGCAATCGGGTGTCTGGAATATTCAAAAAAGGTAGGACGGAATGTGGGCTCAACACCAGACATCACACAATAACCAAACACACAAACACAACAGGATCACTGATCCATACTACCTGAACTGGACAACGCCTGCTCCTTCATGTTTCCCCCCCTTCGCCCAAACACCGCTGGTCAGCATTAAATGAACAGAGAAGTAGGAGAGGAGGAAAGAGTGTTGCTGTGGTCAACTACAGGGCAGGAAAACCTAAAAGTGTCCTTCCCTCCTCCGTCTCTCCCTCTCTGAAACGTGTATCTGTGTGGTAGGTCATTCCAGCAGTAACAAAGGATCAAAGTGCAGTACATTTCACAGCAAACTTCTGAAGCTCTGCAGTTTGCACAACTTCGTGAGTACATGAGGTGATACTGTATGTAGCACGCTACAACTCAACAAAAACAACTTACTAGCCACCAGCAAAATATGTGCTCAACTGGCTGAATTACTTACAGCACAAAACACTAAGTTTCCGTGTTTTCCTATAGCCCTAGAAGTACCCAGGCAGCGGGCAGTTTGTGATCTACCTTACGCTAGCTAACAAGCAGGCTGCAGCTAAGTGACTGACGTGGCGTTGTGTGAGGGGACGTTGGGAGCGAAGCAGTCGAAGGCGATAAAGAATGGCATAAATGTCACCGAGATCAAGTCGAGCGAAACTGAGAACATAGAGAAAGCCGTGGGGGGTATTGTAGGGGCTTCCCAACAGACTCTCTGTTTTAGCTAACTGACTGGCTAACGGAGCTAACAGTTAACACTTCTGGATCATCTGCCCAACTCATGCAAACACAAGAGGTGCATTCTTGTCAAGTTCACGTTACATTCACATTTGTGTGTGTGCATAACGTTAAGGGTTTAGTGCCTCACAGTACATCGGAGAATGAAATATTAAACTTTTTGTGGAAGCAGTAAGAAGTTATCAGGTAAGCCAAAGCTAATAAACACACCAACTTACTGGCTTGGCTGCAGTTGCTGTGTTCACGCTAACCTAACATTTGTCATGCTTTGAACCCTGAATGCAGATACACGTTGCTAACAACGGCAAAAAAGCAACGGTATTTCTCACCTCTTTTCATGGCTAGAAGGCAGCGGGAAGGCTAAGCAGTGGCAGGCTGCCTCGGTCCGTCCGTCTTCACTCTCACCTTTACTTTCGCTTCATCAGAGCCTCTTCGCCGGTGTCTGCAGCCCTGGATCACCACCCCGCTCTTCCATTCCTCTACTCGGTTCACTCTATCTGGGATCCGCCATTTAGATAGGTGCTATGTGGCTAGCTAGCTACCTTAGCTAGCCTTTGCTGACCTATAGGTGTCGACATGTGGCGGGACAAACGCACGGCATAAGTGTCTGTTCTCGCTGGTAAAAACTCCCGGAGATTTTCTGCGTGACAATGTCAGGGTTTGACTGCTTGTCGACGGCAATTTTCATCTGACACAGCCGAACACAGACACACTCCGAAGTGATCCACTTCCGGATTGACTCATTAAGCAGGCACCGCCCCTTGTTGCCCGCCTCTTCTTTTCCCTAGCAACAGAGTATCCCTTGGCAACGGTTGTGAGGCGGTGGCGTATGTGCTACCACAGGCCACAGGTATAATGTAATGTTGCTTTATGGTTTCACACATACACCAGTTGACACCGACTGATAATACAGCTCCATTTATTCCTGCCAATGTTTCCAAGTGGCATCTTCAAATTAAACAAACCTGCACTCCATGCACCCCCCCTGGTAAATCATAGCTCTGGGATCTAATACTGATACAGATAGGCTACACAGAGATCAGAGTTTTTTTATTTGCCAAAAGATATTTACAAAAGCAGCTCCACACCAACATTCTGTACTTTACATCCACGTCCCTTGTGGCCCTGCAACGCCCATCAAATAGTCCATTACTGGCTTTTCTTCATCTGTTCCAATGCTTGAAGTTGCTCCTCAATATTCTTTAGCTCCTGCTTCAAGGCTAAGATCTAAATATTTGCATTCCAACACAGAAAAAAGGAGAAACTGATCACATGAACACTTTTTTTAAAATAAAATGCACCCAATTAGATGCACATTATAAAACAAATGTGGAAAATGTGTTTATTGAGAAAATGTCCAGCCATCTTTCAAACAAACACAAACTTGCATGCACTTTTTCTTTTGTATTCACACACTCACACACACAGATCCATCTATCTAGTGCCTCACCCTCTGCTCTGTGTCCAGCCTCACACGTTCAGGAACTTTCTCCATAAAGCCTGGAGTTACGATGCGACCAAGCAACTGCTCCAGCTTGGGCTGTACACGGCTTCTACGTTCCAACAGAGATGCCACCTGTCTGTCAACTGCAACATGATGCTGAGAGAAAGAGGTCAGATGAGAAAGAGCGCTGAGGATATTTACAGAAAGAGAGAAGGAACATATATAGAAACAGATGAAGTGATATATGGATCATGAGAACAGGACAGAGGGGATGTTCAAAGGTTACCTGTACATCCAAATGCAATTGGCAGGTGTGGTTAACCACACCCACAGCACAGCCTTCAGGAGGGGGTGGAGTAGATATGGGCAGGGCAGTGGCGCCCTCCTCAGGTGGGCAATGAAAGTGCAGGCCAGAGACGCGGCCCAGTGTCTCAACAGCAGCAGAGAACGACTGCAAGGTCTGAGCTTGAACCGGAGTACATACCACCCATACTGAAATACACACACACACACACGATTATGTAAGACTGCAAATGTGTATGAACAAGTGCAACCACGTGAGAAATTGTGAACACTAGGGGTTAACACACCCAAGTTAACATAACAACAAATGTGGTCAGCCCTTAGCAAGTAGTAAGACCATGTGACTTACACCGAGGCCTCTCTTTAGTCATGTGACACTGGGCTCTCAGTGACCTTGCCACACGGATGACTTCCTGTGCTAATTTGAAGTCTGCTTCCTCTTGAGGGAAGTCCCAGTTGACCTGATGGGAAGGAGATGCAAAAAAAAGTAGTGAGTGTGTGTGTGTTTGTGTGCGGCAAGACCAGTGAACCATTAACAAGAGCAGTCAGGAGAGAAGACATTCAGTATCTGGGTGTTGATCCAGAAAAGATCATGTACAAGGACCAAGATATATTTTGGGATGAGAAAAGTTTTCAAAATAGTGCGTGTGTGTGTATTAAGTATATTTTCTCTGACCAGCTGAGAAGACTGTGGGTAGGGCTGCACACACAGACTGGTGGCATGGTGGTCGGCCAGGGGACTGTATGGGTGAAGCCTCTGCCAGAGCTCCTCTGTGATGAAAGGCATGATGGGATTGAGGAGGGTAAGAGAGACGCAGATGCAGTGATAGAGGAGTGAGCGTGCTGCACACCTCTCCACCTCTGTCACGTTCCCAGCATGCACTCTGCTCTCATCACCCTCTGTGGCTGTGACTGGCGAGCTCAACACTGGCTTAATGCACTCCTGCAGAGAGTGGAAGAGAGAGATAGGAACAGAGAGAGAGAGCGAGAGAGTGGAAGAGAGAGATAGGAACATTGAGAGAGAGAGAGAGTGGAAGAGAGAGTTAGGAACAGAGAGAGAGAGAGAGTGGAAGAGAGAGTTAAGAACAGTGAGAGAGAGAGAGAGTGGAAAAGAGAGTTAGGAACATTGAGAGAGAGAGAGAGTGAGAGAGAGAGAGTGGAAAAGAGAGTTAGGAACATTGAGAGAGAGAGAGTGGAAGAGAGAGTTAAGAACAGTGAGAGAGAGAGTGGAAAAGAGAGTTAGGAACAGAGAGAGAGAGTCAGCATTACAAAGGGAATAATAATATGAAAGTTGTAACAAGAAAGTAGTGAGGAAGAGTCTCACCAGATAGACATCACAGAGGCTGTGCAGCCAGAACGAGTGCAGGGCTGCGGTGACAGCGTGCAGTTCATAACCATGGAAACCCTCTTCACACTGCCGCAATGTGCTGAGCAGACGTGAGCAGATCCAACGATCCATACTAGAGATAGGAGATATCTACAGAGGTTGGGGGGGCACACAAAAGGGAGATGGAATGAGACAAGTTATACAGCCACACAAACACACAAACAGCACTTTCTCCTCTTGATCATTTTGATACTCACTGTCATCTTTGGCTCTTGATTTGTGAGACTAGTAATATGTTCTATTTATGCTTATTGGGTCATTCCACGTCAATTCAACCAGGGCCCACGCACTTAGGTCTCAAAAAATTCTGAAAAAATTACCAGGTGTACCCATGTTACCTAGGAGACACACTGTAAAATTACTCTTATGTAAGATCAATACTTTCCAAGATACAGCCAGTTTTACAGGGGGAGGGGGTGTCGATTTTGTTCGGCCTCTTTTTTTTGTCAAAAAAGCCCACAGCGCAAGAACTAAACCATGTAGGAGGCTCAAATTGTGCATGCTGGTACATAAATAGGAATAGTATGTAGCAAAATTGTCACGTTTGGTCTGGATAATCCTGCATGGTCATAGTTGTCCCTCAAAGTTGATACAAATTTTATTGGAGTTTTTGGCTGGGCTCTGTTTAAGCCTTCAGAAGACATATTTGTACTCAACATAGGCTCTTGATTTATTTTCCTTACTGAGATAAGTAGAAACACTCTCACAAAAAACAATGAACAGAAAATAAATCATTTCAGGGTCTGAACAGCAGACCTTAGAAAGTCTAAAAAATCATTTTGGTTCTCATTTTCAGAGCACCTAAACACCTTGTGGGAATATACAAAGATTTTTTAAATATTTTTTTCTTTATTCTCCATGATCTTTTCTTTTTAAAAACACCAATTTGACTTGTCTTATGCAAATCTTTCTTTTTCACTATCCACCCTGAACATGGGCAAAATGCACCATTGACATCAATATGTTTTGTATAGAGCTACCACAGGTTACTCTATACAACCACAGGTGGCAGTGTGGTAATTTTCAGAATTTTTTGAGACCTAAGTGCGTGGGCCCTGGTTGAACTGACGTGGAATGACCCTATTGTCATTTTTTGTGCATACCTGGTCCAGAGGTTTGACTGGCTCGTTGCTGTCTTGCAGGACTCCCAGAGTGAAGCGTACTGTTTGCCACATCTTATTGCAGAAATGCCTACAGCTGAGCACCTGGGACACGGACATGCTAATGTCCTCACCTAGTAGCACACAAAAACAGATGTGTTCATACACAAATGTGTGCAGATGGGGAGATAGGGGCACACACACACACACACACACACACACACACACACACACACACCACACACACACACACACACACACTGTCTCTGCTGCATTACTGAAGCTAAGCAGGTGTGGGTGCTTGGATGGGAGACTTCTTGGGAAAACTAAGTTGCTATTGTAAGTTGTGTTGGGGCATGGCTTGTACAGTAGATGGCAATATTCCCTCTGCCAAAAAAAAATGAAATCCCAAAGCTCATCGGCCTTGTCAAGTTGTCAATGGCCAATAGTAGGCTACTGTAAATGCATCTAGAGCAAAGTGCCCAGTGCCGCCACTACCACCACGCGCATCTCGCACTGTGCGTACGGCACCAAGGGACAGAGGGAGCACCACAATTTAGCCAGAGAAGCTTTTCTGCAAACTGCCTTTTAGTCTTCTCAGAACGATTACAATGTCAAAATGCAGCAACAGCATCTTACATAAGGATGATACTTTTTGGGTCCTCTCCCAGTCTTCATTATGCAGCAGTTCTAACTTGAACGTTATGCATCATTTTTTTTTGGGAACGCGAACGAGAGGAAGAGAGGGTAGCAGGTTCCAGCTGGCTTGTCATTGTTGATAATTGATTCCACCTTTTTAATATAAAAAACTTTTCAAAGGAAATCATAAGGACAACAAAAACAACGCTAGAGGAGATTGCGGAGTTATCCGGTTCCCATTACTGACCATTTCTAAAATGTGAGAGGGCACTTTGTGACATAGTGCGTGCAGCCTATGATTTAGACTGTGATATATTATGAAGAGTGGTGGTCTTTGCCTTTGTGTAATGGAGGTCTTAAAGTCTTCAATAATCCGTTTCCTTAACCATTTACATGAAGCACATGATATGCCAATTGAAACACATTCCACTCAGATAGGTGGCTACCAGGTTCATAATTCACTTTTAATTGTAACCACAAAATATCTAGGTAGCATCATGTCATTACATACCGTACTTCTATTTCCAAAGGAATGAAGGTTGTTTACCAACTTAATAGTATACTTATCATTGTTAATACTGTGCTATAAATGTGGCACAAACAATGTAACCGGAGTTTGTGGATTAGCCATAGGCTATATTTTAATGGAGCTGGCAAAATAATATGAATAGGCCTACGTGTAGCCTAGACAACACTCTTAAAGTGACAGTGCACCATTTTTAAATGAGTTAAACAGCATCAAATCGGTAGCATTTCTTAAGAATTGTATATTTTTTCAAAATTACTGTCATTATTACCATTTGAATAATATATATATATATTTTTGTTTTAATGGGGGGGGGGGGGGGGGTCATTTGGGGTTGAGGAAGTTGGCAACCCTACAAGTGGGCGTAGCAGCCACAAGTGGAGGACTGAGGTGAGCAGTGGAAATCCAGAAACTCACCTTGGGTTCTGTAGGAGCAGAGAGTGAAACGCAGGGCATCAGTGCCACACTCAGGTATCCCCTGCGGGAAGTCTTTCCTCTGAAACACACACAGACACAGAGATCAGAGAGGTGATGAGACACTTCACACATCCAACACGTCATTGACACGGCACTCGGACAGACCTGCGCTTCCATGGCAACAGCACTCTCTCTGGGGTCCAGGTTGCCCTCCTTCACCTTCTCCTGCAGCCGCTGGGAGAGAAGGATGGAGGACAAAAAGAACGGAATAAGAAGTTGGAGTGAAAAACAGTAAAAGATGAACGGAGTGAGGAGTAGGAGTAGATGAGGGAAAGAGAGTGGAGTGAAGGAGGAGACAGAGAGAGAGAGTTAATTATGGCTCTTGTTATATCTGGTCAAACAACTAATTAAGTTCTTTTTGGGCAAGAGGCAATCCATGTCCGTGGCACAAGCACACTCAAATTCCTCACCGCAATTGATTACTCCATGTTTGATGTACTTTAATTGCTGAATTGTACAATGAAACATTCCATTCATAGTGTGAGAGCAGAAGGGCTGACAGCAATTTTATAATCAGCAAATGGAGTACAAATTAACATGAAGACAGGTGAGTGTACAAATTAATGAGCACAAAATAGCCTCTGACTCAACGTGGCTGCCAGTATTTGTATTTGAGAATGAAAAAACAAAATCCATTGTCTTCAAACCAAGTCAGTGGTAGGACTGTTAAAAATAATACAACATTAATCACGGTCATGGGAGTATCTTATACTAACCCATAGGGCATCATATTACTTAAAAAAAACAACCAAAACAAGCCTGACTTTGTGTGTGTGTGTCTGTGTGCGCTACACACCTCCAGTGAAACTCCATGTATGACATCAAGCGGGTCGACAACATTACCCAAGGATTTGCTCATCTTCCTGCCATACTTGTCTCTCACCAGCGAGTGCAGTAACACCTGAGGGGAGAGCCAAGAAAGTATAAGTATATAAGTATATATACTCTTTTGATCCCGTGAGGGAAATTTGGTCTCTGCATTTATCCCAAGAAGGTAGTAAGAGAGAGAAAGAAAGGGAAATATAGATGGACAGACAGACACACACACACATACTTGTTTAAAAGGCAGCTGGCCAGTCAGTTCTGTGCCCAGCATCACCATCCTTGCCACCCAGAAGAAGAGGAGGTCACTTCCTGTCTCCAGCATAGAGTTGGGGTAAAACTGCTCCAAGTCTGAGGTCTGACAGAGTGACAGTCAAGGTAAGAATATATATATACACACACACAAGTTTTCATTAAGCTTATTTATAAACACAGGAACTTTGTTGTTCAAGAATCGTTTCAGGAACTTAGGAACTGCACTTGTTTCTTTGCCAGAGGAACAACAACCAAAAGTGACTACTTCAGATTGATGCACAGTCCAATAATGACTGCACATCTAATTAATGACACTGTTATGTAAAACTTTAGGATAAGGATTAAGAACGTGGTTGTAAAAGCAGTTGTTAGAACAGTAACAGATAAAGCCATTGGAACATTAGAACATGGCATGACACAGGTGGCAGACTGTGGTAGCTGTTAAGTACCTGCTGAGGCCAGCCCAGCATGGCGAAGGGGAAGAGAGCAGAGGAGAACCAGGTGTCCAGAACATCAGCATCTGAGGGACACATGAAGGAACATCTCAGCACAGAAACGTTCTCAACATACATCGGCTAGGCCATCAGGGGACTTTGTTGCAGTAACCCACTTTAGTCCTTAACTTAACACGAGAGGATTCTATCAATTCTGAGTACTTCTATGAGAGCACTGTTTAGGAATGTTTGTGGGGGTGTTTGGAAGGGCCTGGAAGTGGAGAGTTTTGGTAGCTCACCCCGTGTGAGGCAGATTCCATCCTGTGCCACTCCAAACTTGGCCGCAGCACGCTCACGAGCCTCAGCTTCACTCCTTCCCCACACCCACAACTCCTCCTGTAAACACACAGCAGGAAAACACACACTGAGCAAACTCACATTTCACTTCACATTTCATCAATATCAATACATCCCTAAACATAATCCAAACCCAATACTTTACAACATAATAACACTATACAGTTAAACAACACAGAATGAATACATGTGATGTGAACACCTTTACCTTGTGACACCTAAAGTAGATTTTATCTGATATAGACAGTTACACAAAACTGCAATTCAACTGACATACTTTAGATTCTTGCTGTGAAAGCATGCTTGTTTTACTGTTCTTATTCTGGTTGCTGAGATTGTAAACATGAGCTCAGCCCACCTCTTGGGTAGTGGCGTGTGGCATAGACACTCGATAGGCTGGAATCTGATGTCCCCACCAAAGCTGTCTGGAGATGCACCAGTCACTGCAGGCAGGGGGAGGAGATGGCAAGACAATTAAACACACAGCACCAACTTTTCACCTTCACTTTTCCTTTACATGTCTCACTTACACCCCAGTCAATAGACCTCCCTAATACATTCACTTATAACGGTGTGCTCCTACATTCTCATAAACAGCTACAGTCACATAAAGTATAAGTATATATACTCTTTTGATCCTGTGAGGTAAATTTGTTTTATCCCAATCCATGAATTAGTGAAACACACTCAGCACACAGTGAATACACAGTGAGGTGAAGCACACACTAATCCCGGCGCAGTGAGCTGCCTGCATCAACAGCGGCGCTCGGGGAGCAGTGAGGGGTTAGATGCCTTGCTCAAGGGCGCTTCAGCCGTGCCTACTGGTCAGGGATCGAACCGGCAACCCTCCGGTTACAAGTCCGAAACACTAACCAGTAGGCCACGGCTGCCCCTAAAATCCTACGAGACGGTATTCCAACCTGATTTCGCCTGATTTGAACAGCATACACATACACCTTTCCCAACAACACTGAAGAGTTCATACTATTTAGTCATTAGGCGGAGTTAAAGGTGTCATACGCAAACACACATCAACAAGGGAGACCAGACAGAGAGCTTAAGATAACACCAGCACCTAACCACTGCCCCCAGGTCAGTGTGTGTGTGTGTTTGTGTGTATTATGTTCCTCTAGATTCTTATTCGTATCTTTAAACGTCCTTTAAAAGCCAGTTAGTCCAGGACTTTGGATGTGTCTTAGTGAAGGTGTGGTGAAGCTGACCTTCCTTGTATGGCAAAGCCGGTTCTTCCAGGTCTTTGTGTACTGTACATGTGTGTGTGTGTGTGTGTGTGTGTGTGTGTGTGAGAGAGAGAGACAGAGAGAGAGAGAGAGAGAGTGTGTAGTCATATCCACCTGATGTTGGAAAGCCAGTTCTTCCAGATCTTTGTATAAAAGTGAGGTTGAATGTCAAGCTGTCCCTCATCCACTGCCTTGAGAGAGAAAGAGAGAGAGAGAGAGAGAAAGAGAGACATATTACAATCAGACATGTGAGCATTGACAAACAAACAAACACACACACACACACACACACACACACACACACACCTGTATAGCTTTCTTCGCCATTTCTTCACATCTGACGAACCACTGTCTCTTTAAGAGTGGTTCAATCACATCTCCAGAGCGACTGTGAAATAGAGAAGGAATTTCTCTGTAATTTCAAGGTCATTCAAATGAAGGTCATTTAAGGTCAGCCCAGCTACATTCATTAGAACAAGCTGTCTCCACCAACAGGAGGGGTTTTAAGTAAAACAGTAGAATTGATGAACCTACAGCAAAGGCTAAGTACAATACCTGGATATATGCCTATAATCATTTTCATATCACATTACTGTCTTTTTTCATATTTTTATACATAACATGCTGTATATCATACCACTGTTACCCAAATTATGTGATCACACATATTTTTAAATACCAATCCATGTGTTTACATACCAGTCATATGATCATATATAGAATTCATACATCTCAATTTAGTACCACATATGGATGTGGAGCAAATCCAGAGCATTTGTCCTGTTTAGACTGGCATAACGCATCAGTGGCACTAGAAAACTGAATTGGCTCACATTGACCATTCAGGGTCCACACGGTTTTAGAGGCCCTTTCCTGAAGTTAAAAATGTGCAAGTTAGCCAGTATACGGCTACAGTTGTGCTAGAACACAGACCTGCAGATGGGTAGAGCCATGGGATGATCCTTTATCCCTCTGAACAGCTTCTTCTCGGTCAAAGCCTCCAGCACCCGCATCCGTGCATCAAATCGCTTGACACCCTAAATACAGAGAATTGGGTAGGTGGAGAGGAGAGGGGAAAGATATCAGGAGGAAGAGGATCAAACAGTGAAATACTGGAATCAAACTTTTTTCTGATTATGCAAGCCAGCATGAAAACTTGCTTTCTAGCCTAGAGACACTACCTTCAACTGATCAAGACACAATCAAATATACATAGAGCTTTAAATGAGAATGGGTCATACTAAAGATTATCCAAACACACACACACACACACACACACACACACAGTTAGGAAGTTAGGTGCATGAGTCTTAGACAGCACACTAAAACGTACACATTCCATACACCTGGGGACGCGAGTTTGCCTGTTCTCCTAATTGCATATAGGCCACTGGTGGGCGGCCTATGGAGAGACCAGTCGGACGCGGGATTCTACAGCGAACAGCGGGAGCGTTTGTTTGGTGTGGACAACTTTGGAGTTGTGCGGTACTTGTTGGATCTCGTCACTGGATCCCCTTCCTTCCGTTTCCTTTAGACATTAATGAAACATTTTAAATAAAACTTGAACTACGGCCTAAATAACAGCTTGGGCTATCCAATCGAGTGTGTCAGAGTTTAAGCTAGCCACGGAAAAGGTAAGCTGGCGTTCCCTGGTTTCACTCACTCAAATTAGCTTCACACATCCATCCTTCCACTTCTGGTATGCACATAATAAGTTAGGGACTCGCTAGGTTCCTGGTATCCCTAGACACAAGCAGAAAAGTGGGTATTTGTGCGAGTCGCCTGACACACACACACACACACACACACACATACACACACACACATTGAAAGACACTATAGATACACACAGGGTGCAGCTTGCTGTGTTTTACCTCAAGCCAGTGTCCACAGAGAGCTGTCATAAGCCCATCTCCACCAATCACAGTCAGCCGTGGGAGCTCATGCCGCTGGGAGAGCAGGAAGTCAGCATGGTCATGAGCTGGGGTGATCTTTACCGCTCCTGAGGATTTGAAAGTATGTGTGTTTGTGTGTGTTTCCACATGAGCATGGTTATATTTGTGTTTGTGTGTGCATGTGTGTATTAGAAAATGAAGGAGGCCGGGTGAAAAGATTTCCAGACACTGAAACATTGTTATTCAAATTCTCGCTAAAGGCCGCAGTCTCCTTGGCCTGAAAGAGCAGGGCCCTAAACCTTAAACCTTCGGTACCTGTGCCAAACTGCATGTCCACTGACGCATCAGGGATGATGGGCAGCAGGCGGTCAGTAAAGGGGTGTCTGCAATGCCTGCCATGGAGTGCCTGAATAAGGGAACAGAGAGCTGAGCATTACCAAAGAGATTACCTTCTTATACCAAAACAAACCATTCAACAGGAGAAAAACAATACTGTATTTTGTTGTCTCTGTACTTGTACTCTGCACAATCACAATAAAGTTGAATCTAACACACAGAGATGGGTTTTAATTTTCAGCATCAGCAATTTCAGCAACTGAAACATCACTTCAGAGCCACCCCAAAGCAGCGTCACAAAGCAGCAGTTAATCTTTCTGCAATGTGTACAGTTTGTGTGTCTGGGAGAAATGGCTCTGTCGGTGAGCCTACTTAAGTCTGCAGTGTGTTTGCATTCCACCTGTATTGATATATATTTTGTATGACGTGCGTTTATAAGTGTGGCGTGTGTATACATCATTGATGGACTTACTGTGTATCGAGGATCATCCGGGTGCACAGCTATGGCCACGTCTCCCAGCATGGTCTCTGGCCGCGTTGTTGATACACACACCTCGCCATCTAGCACACACAACCATGCGGGTAAACGCACAAACCTCCTCTTTTAGTTACACAAGAAACAATTCTAAATACCAGGGCACTTACCTTGTCCTTCAACAGGATATGCAAATGTAACTATTGTGCCAAACTCAATGTTGCGCTCATAACCAGGAACTGACAGAAGTGTCCTACCAGGCAACTGCTTGGAGTCTACCTATTGTCAAAAAGCATATTTCAATATGTTTAGATATTTTAAAAGGCAGCAAATAAAACCGTAACTAAAATGCATCGTAGATACGTAGATTGAAACAGATTAATTGCAGATAGACAGGGTCAGGAGGCGTAGAGATGGACATACCTCTATATCAGATATGGCCGATTCCAGAGCACAGCTCCAGTTGACCAGGCCTTCAGAGCGGTAGATGAGACCAGAGTCACTCAGACGCACAAAGGCCTCTGTCACAGCACTGCTGAAACCCTACAACACACACACAAACCCAGTGTACACACATCAGTCACACACTGGCCTAACACTAATGTGTGTGTGTGTATGTGTGTTTCTCTCTGTGTGTGTGTGTGTCTGTGTGTGTTTTGTATTTCCATCTCTATTTAGGTGATGTGTACATGTCCAGAGTTCTGCCTCCTTACTGGGTCCATGGTGAAGCAGGCTCTGGTCCAGTCCAGGGAGGCTCCAAGTTTCCTCAGCTGCTCATAGATCTCATCTCCTTTACTAAAATTAAGATTTTTTAACATGGACATCATACAATTATTGACTTTCACTGATGATTAATGGTCAGGTGAACAATACAACACACAAACAGAGTAAAAAAGGACTGGACAAGGAGGCTAGGACTCACTCATTTTTCCAGTTCCACACCTCCCGGAGGAACTCCTCTCGGCTGTAGTCTTGCCGACGCTTCCCATGTTTCCTCAGCAACTTCCTCTCTACTACAGACTAACACACACACACACATACACACACACATAAACACATGTTTAGACTCATGTTCTGAACCACACATATTGTAATTTGTAAGGAGAATTCCGGTGTGATATTGACCTAAAGTGTATTGAAACATGATATGCATTTCCACTGAATTTTTGGAATCTGATCCCTTATGTCTCATAGCCGAGATGGGCTATGAGACATACGTTCACACTCGGTATCATGTTTCAACACACTTTAGGTCAATATCACACCGGAATTCTCCTTTAACTGAGTAAAAAAAAAATACTTCATGAAACATATTGAGCCAGTCACACACCTGTGTAGCAATTCCGGCATGATCACAGCCTGGTACCCACAGCACTTTGTAGCCCTGCATCCGTCGCCTGAATAATAGAAATATGAAATGTCACATATTCTGGCCTGGTTGTCTACAACACTACATAGTATACATGGACTGTCCGTGACCTACGTAAGACAAACTATGCCACTGACCAGCGGGAGAGGGTGTCCTCAATTGCCACAGTCAGGGCATGGCCCAGATGGAGAGATCCAGTCACGTTGGGGGGAGGGATACACAGTGAGAAAGTTCCATTGACAGAATGTGACAGTTTCCTCTGAGACAGAGAGGGGGGGGGGGGGGGATCAACTAAGACAACATCATCTTAACAAAACACAAAATTGCTGATATAATAAGCATGTCAAATAAAAAGGAATGACATAGCAGCCAGCATCTCTTTGACATTCCACACCAAATTGTGTTGTGGTAGTAACATGCATATAATGAAATACAATGAATTTCATGGCAAACTCTCTTACATGGTGCTCTGGGGTAAAGAACCCTTCTTTTTCCCACCACTGATACCAACAGGACTCTACATACTCTGGACTATAGGCCTTAGGAAAGGGCACAGTGGTGTCTGAGAGACAGAAAAAAAACAGGATCAAAGTGAGTCAAGAGCACTGCGAACTACAAACAACCCAGTTTAGATCACATGTGTCACTGAACTGACATTAAACATGAACATGCATTATCATCAGTATCATTATTTTTTGGCCACAAAAAAAGATAAAATGAGACCTTTCTTTTCTCCTGGTACAGTGGAAGCGCTGTATATTATCCTATCCTTTTCAGTCCATTTTATGCCTTCATTTCCAACACCCTGCAAGTGTCACTGAGTCAATCAACTGTATGCCATTATGGTTTTTCAGGGGTAATACAAATTGCATGTTTGAAGAGTGCTGCATAGTGAGTGCAATATAAGTAGTGTGTCCATGACATGAGTTGGCTATGTGGCAAGTTATTTATTATAGTGTGTGTGCTGAAAAAGTCGTCATGCGCCTTTGTGAACTGAGATTCTTTCAAGGTCAGTTACCTTGGTTAGGATGGCTTTCTCTCTCTCTCGTTTCCGTCTCTGTTTCTCAGCCTGAGGCCGCAATGTGGGATTGGACTGTTGGATGGGGGTTTTAGGACTCTGAGAACAGAGTCTGCAACCCCACACTCTCCACACTCGGTTTGTCCCACTTTGCCGGATCCCCAGTGGCAGGCTACACATGGGATTCCACATCCTCAGACATCTAATATTGTCTTGAGAGAGAGAGAGAGAGAGAGAGAGAGATTCGTTAGTAGAAGTGTATGCAGTAGATGCTCATAATGCAAAAATTACCACAAAAGAAAACTGGAGGGGGCGTTCTTGATATGCGTTGTCCCTGGATGTGACACTGATCACCTCCGTCTTGTATTTCATGAGCTACTAACGACCAAATATTTTCTTCTTGGGTGTATATGCAGCGAAATATGACTGATATGAATGACAGGAGATACATGCATGAGAATTTATGCTAATATGACATAGGCCTACCTTCTTAATATGTGCAGTAGGGCGCAGACATGTTGGAGGAAGCTGTCATTCTAAAACATAGCATTCTAGTACATCGGCATCCATATATTTTTCTGGTGACTGAATAATAGGTCACCTCAGATCTCGTCCCTGAATCGATACAAAACGATAGTAACATCCAACATTACTTTACCAACAAGTTACGTTAACTTATGTTGTGGAATCACATGTTAGCTCTATGAGACAGGGTGTATAATGTATATGTAGCACATCGAACACAGATCTGAGAAACACCCCTTCTAATGAACGGAAGTGGTCCGTCTGTGAAAGTTGTTCGATCAGAAGCAAACTAAGCGCATAAACAATCAACTCATGCAGTACCACTGCTTCGACGCACTGATTATGCGAGATGATACAGTAGCGGTAGTAAATTGGTGGAAGCGCGTGTTATAACACAACTAGCGTTTAATAATTTCATTTTGTGACAGCAGAACACGTTTCAGTACCTAACTGATTTGAAAGAGAGCAGTACCGTTAGCTGGCTAACGTTAGCAGCCATGGCGGAGGTCCCAGGTACTTCTAACGTTAGTGAAACGATAACGGAGACGGTCCAGACCAACACACCGCCACCGCCCCAGCAGGTACATAGTGCTATATTGCTATTTATAGTGGGCTGACATTTGTAATTCATTACTTTTGCTTTGGTTATTCGGTTCACATACCGTTTCTGTCATTCTATTATTACATCTCGTAAGCTATTTCATTGTGAGCTTGTTGCTAATGTTAACTATCAAGCTAAAACGAAGTGAGTAACGTTAGCTAACTAGCGCGAGGCTACTAGTTTGCAACCTGTCGTTAACGTTATCTAGGTTGCCATGTAGCGATCCGCAAGAAATAATTTCACGATGTGCATGTAACTAACCATTACATTGATTAAACTGCGATCGCTTTTACTTATTGGATCGCTCGATTGGTAGATGGGCATATTTTGACTGATGACAGAAAAATGATGTAAACCAATTCTTGGTCATCTTTATTTAAAAACACTGGTTATAAAGCTGAACTTGAACAAGATAACCAATCGTGAATATGTTATTCAGGAGGGTCGAAGTCTGACCATAAAACTCAGGAAGCGGAAAACTGAGAAGAAGGTGGAGTGGTCCAGCGACACGGTTGACAACGAACATCTGGGCAGGAGATCATCAAAATGTGAGTGTCAGACGCAGGCTGACAGTCCTTCCAGTCCAGCTATATAGACCGCGAGGCTATTTGCATAATCGTGCACATCAGTTCTAACATAGTGTATATGAGTACTAAGCCTATAAACGTCACTCCCTCTCTTAGAAGAAAAAAGGCCTTTGATTCTCTCAATTGTCAAATCTTGTATTCTGAGTGAATGTCTAAAATGCCTGTTCAGTTTTGCTGCATTTAGTACAGCACCAATGAGGTCTCATGCTCACAGCTTCACTAGAATATTTGAGAGAAAATTGTTGTGTAATGGAGTCTTGACTTAGTCACTATCAGCAGCAATCCAATCAGAGAGGGTTGAAGCGGAACTTGATCCAGTCCCTTATCTATAACTATATTACCTGTGTTATGGCCTCTATAATATGGGAATGTGTCTAATGTTCTTTATAGATGTCTGTGTTTATGTGGATGCCATGCCTTCTGTCCATAATAGAGGGTGTGTGTACTCTTGTATCCTGAATGTGTATCGCTGTTGTAATGCTGTCTCTAGTGTGTAGCAAATCTTTGTTTTGGAGAGGTTCCATGACTGTGTGTATATTTGTGATCTGCAGGTTGCTGTATATATGAGAAGCCACGTCAATTTGGCGAGTCGTCCACAGAGAGTGAAGGGGAGGACGAAGATGGGTGCGGGAGTGCACATTGCATCATGGGCCATGGGAGCCGGCACAGAGAGGGTGGAGGAGGCGGCGGTGGTGGTGGTACAGCTCCCCCTAGCTCTGGAGGTCCACACACCCACTGATGCATGTCAGTGTAGCTGGTGGCCGGCTGGTGGGGGTTTGCAGTCTGTGACCGTCATAAAGATAGCTCTACTCACCCCTCATTGCACTCAGTCACTGCATTCCCTGGAGAGAAAATGAGAATCACACACAGACACAGGCTCTGATGCAAGAGAACCAAACCGTTTTCACAATCACAATGCTTCGGATGTGTGTGGCAGGAGAGTAAGGGTGGGGTGAGGTTAAATAATTGTACATATAGGTCAGTTTTGCCTCTTTTTACATAGTTGATTTCCCGTATTATTTATTTATCTGTCTTAATATTAGCTTTAAGTAGAGTGAATTTTAGTAATTTCATTAGATGGCGCCCTCAGTGGGAATGTCTCCATGCCGAGCATCTTGTGCTTCAAGAGGTTTGGATTGTTTTGGCCTCCTGGCCAAGTGCCGTTGGCACTGTCCCTGTGGTGATGTTCATCTTATCACTTTACAATTTAATATGACTGAGAACGTTGAGTTCTTTTGCACACCTCCTTGGGACGGGTGTGTCAGAGAAAGCCCACAGGGTCATCAACATAAAAAAAGTAGCAAGCTTCCACACACTGTCCTCATTTGCAATTGTAACTTTAATTTGCAATGTTTATCATCATCAGGCAAACATTGCAAATTAAAGTTACAATTGCAAATGAAGACAGTGTGCGGGAGCTTGCAAGTTTTTTTTTTACAATTTAACATGACCAAATTAGACACTTTAAATACTGAAAAAAAAGAAAAACCCATTAATATTACTACTCTATAACATAACAAGCAACTCGAGACCATGAAGAGTTGACCACATTTGTGAATTCCCTAACAGCTTTGCATGGACACAAGCCCTGGCAACTTGCTGCAGACTCCACATAGTTCTGACAATCTGTGTGCTTGATACGAGTGTGACCTAGCTTATGGCTTAGTGTGTTAAAGGTGCACACTGCACCTGCTGTGAGTATATAAACGTTTGATTCCTAAAGCACTCATCTGTAATCTGATGAGGCTTCACCCATGGAAGCAGAGAAGAGCCTGAGCAGCTGGCATTAATATATCGGCCCGTTAAACAGTGCTGATCTTAACACATTTAGATTCCTTTCAACTTTTAATTGTGAGACAAAATCTATATAAATAATTCAGTGATCAAACATGAGACTTGGCTCTCGTGGGCAGACCTCCCTATACTCTTGTCTTAGCTCTCACACATGAACACAAATCTCAGCATCTCACACACCACTGCTTTTAAAAACAAAAGGCTTCTGACAGGGTAGTCTTCAGATTGGTCTCTCAGACGGAACCAGAGTTCATCCTAAGAACATCACATGACATTTGAAACTTCCAGTCCCAGAGCACTGCTAAGCTGAGTTAAGGGCCAATTAATATGCTACATGCATGTAGTTCAGGGTGTGGCCCTGCCCTGCACCAGACAGCCTGGGTGTGAGAGTCAGTGTGTGTGTATGAGGGTGGGTGCATGGCTAATCGCTGTCTGAAATGGCGTGTTTGTGATTCATGTCTCCTGCCCAGCTTCGGCTGGACTCTGCCACCTGGTCATCAGTGTTCCACATCTGACTGCTTAGCCTCACACCACAGGAATCTCCTACCAGTATATGCCACCATTTTCTACAATAAAACCTGCAGTATGTATGTACTCTGATGTTACTTAACAGATGATGCACATGTGTGTATATAATGAAAACATAACAGATTTAATGTGAATAAAGAGGTTTGACCTGCGATTGTAATTTTGTCTGTTCTAATATATTCCAAAGGATGTACTGGATCCTTACCAATTTTGGAAAAGCCCAGTTAGGACATTTTTGTAGAGCTTAAGTGCCACCACCTGACCCTCCACCTTCCAGATTAATCTTTTAAGGGTAGTTGGGCTCAATTAGATGACATATTTAGCATTACAAAACTAGGAGGCTGAGTGAAGATAACTGCTGTCTCCAGGGCACTGTTGGTATAAATAAGTCAAGTAAAGAGCAGCCATTTCCAGCCACTTGTTTTGTAGCCATCAGCAGGTTTATTCCAGGCTATTGCCTGACGAATGCCAGCAAGCAAATCCCAATGGCTCATCACAGTCTCGCATAGTCCTATCGCCACAGGAATGTGATATGAGCCCAAAGGAGCAAGCTCAGTCTAGCCCTTTGAGCCAATTCTGAGGAGTTTGCAGTGAATATCAGATTAACACTAAACAATTGTACATCTGTTCATCTCTGTGATCCATCAGAAACCAAAACAATTCAGTCACATGCACACTGGAGTGACGCTTATCTTTATTCACACTCGGTCCAGAACACAACTGGGCTCAGAACAGCATAACATCTAGGAGAGGAACTTGACCGGCTTCCCTCCTCTACGTTCACCTCCTCTTTCTGTACCTTCCTCTCTCTATCCACCTCTACAATCTCAACCTCCCCCCAAAACAAACAAATGTTAACACATCTCCGGAGTCACCACATCTGTGTATGCCTCTTGCATTTCATTTCAGCAGTTATTCTGCATTCCTAAGAAATCCACAAGGTGAAAGCATATGAGGACACAAGCAGTTTTTTTTTGTCTTTTCCAGAGACTTCAGTGTTTAAAGTATTACAATAATACAAGGATTAAAAAAGAGATTCATATAGAAAAGAGTTTAAAGCTTAGTTCTGTGCGCACAAAACAGTTACAACAGCCTTAAACATGCATAAAGGTTAGATTAACATAAAAAAGCTATATTAAAACAAAAAATGTGCAAGAAATAAACAGTAAAAAAGATATTGTGCTGGTTATAGGTAGATGTGGTAACTGTATACATGTGATACAATAACTGAACGACTGAACTTGTCTTCATGGTAAATATAAACTGATAAAAATGCAACAATACAATGGGCTACTGCATTAGTCAGTAAGGCCATTCCATTCCAAATGGAAATTAACATACCACCTGAATAAAGACCCTGCTTTTAAAAAATGTCAGTTAGTTGATATATTACAGGTTTTTGTAAATAAAATGATGTGTAATATTAGTAGGCTGTAAAGATCTTAGTTACTCTTGTGTGTGTGTCTAGCTATTACTGTTAGGACATGCAAATATAATAAGCCTATGGCACATGAACAAACATACAGTACACATTTAGGACAAAATCCCCAAATACCTTTCCCACAAAATAAAAACAATTCATACCGATGGAAGCAAAAATACAGCAGTACACCCCAGCCTTCTATGTCTACACAAGAGCACTGAAATCAGTCTATCAAAAGGTCATCAAATCCATTATACCTCCGTCCAAGTTGTCCAATAGTTAACTCAACGTCTCCCCAAGGGGAACAAAAATTGGGGAATAGAGACAAAAACATATGCACGCTGGCCGACAGGCGGGTCATGAAATGTGTCGAAATCACAAGGCAATAGTGGGACAAGACACGTGCAGAGACTGTGGCAGTGGTTCTATTCTTCTCCTGTATATGCAGATGGGCTTATACATATCAAACGGAGTGCTGGGCATCAGCAGGATCCATAAATGAACAATCAGCAGGGCTGGTGGGAAGACTGCCAGAAGATGAGAGGGGAGTTCTGTAGCGAAGAGATCTGGAGGCTGTAGCTCAAGTCATTTGAGTGCAAGACAAAAAAATTAAATTCCCTTCTTTAAAAGGTGTCCTTTCACAGAGATGCTTTCTGTGCTATATGGAATACTTAAATTATGTCACCATTGTGGATGTAAACTGGACTCCTTGCTAGTTTCCAGTTTCATATGACCCAAAGTTCCTTATAAATGGATATATAAAGTGAACCTGCTAAAACTGCTGATCTACCCAAAAGCTTCATGAATACTCATAAGTAATGGAATAGATTTTAATGTGAACAAAATGTGTGATGTTCCAATTCACAGCTTGTACCGAACATCTAGGGCAAGTAAAATAGACAAAAGACATACACATGGAAAAAGCTGGTAATAGTGTGAGGTTTTCCTTTAAGTCACATTGAAGAAGAGTCTCAATCCTTTCCTCGGAGCAGAAAGCTGCAGTGGCTTTGTGACGTGCGCCAAGTTAAGTGGAGTGTAGGTCGTGTAGAGCTCTAGGCAATGAGGCCCCTGGATGGAGCACGTGCAGAAGCACCAGGATCCAGTCAGCCTGTAGAGAGAAGCACGGACAGGAGAATAAGAGAAAACTCCTGACACTCATGAGACATACACACACACACACACACACACACACACACGGCTCATCTATTTCAGTTTCCACCAGTCCTACAAGGAAAAAATAAGAGAATAAGCACATGGGTAGACGGGACGGCAGATAACGTTAGTAGGCAAAAAAGACCCTGTACAACTGTCAGCCACCTGCTTCTAATAGTCTAGCAGCCAGCCGGTTTGAGCAGGTGGCCTCAGTGTTGTCAAACATTTTCTACAGCTGGTGTGTAATGAAATCATGCATAGGGCACTTCATTGGCAAGCATTAAAAGAATGTTTAACGGCTAAGCAGATTTCTTTGATCTAATTTACCAGCCCTACATCCTAACTGCTCTCCTTGAGGTTGCCTACTTCCCGAGGTCTAATTTGGGATCAGTTTGGAGGTAGAACTGTGTTAGTCTATTCTCAGGACCGATTCAGTAACACTCTCCCTCGACACTCGGAAATCAAGTGCTGCATTAGTGTTCTGAAGGGGCATTCAATTTATTTCATTATTTCTGTCCAATGCTTCTCTTGAATTGAAATCATTAGTTCAGCCTGTAGTCCGTAAGGCTAGCACTGCCCTGCTGAAGTGGCATCCATGCAACATCATTTGTTCAGGTTGCACATTACAGTAGCACTGCCCATGTGAAAAGGCATCCATGTAACACCATTAGTTCAGTTTGTTTTCCAACTAACCTCATAATGTCATGGCCATTGGTTTCAGCTGCATGCCTTCAAAGGCCCATTCAACGGGGAAAAAACACTTTTCACTGCAGCTTGAATTCACAATGCCCAACACAAGTAAAATATCCAACTCACAAAAGTACACTATAAACTTGTTGCAGCCAGCATTCCAGTCAACATTTATTCCCTGGTTATAAGAGATAGGCTGTGTTGGAGACATTTTGATATTTTATGCTTTTATCAGATAATGTGGGCATGTTGTCATCATGATTATCCTGGGGGGGAAAAGTTATGTTTAAATAATGATAATCTGCTCTGCGTAGGTGTTGAGCCTATTTCTGAACTAAACAAAGGTGAGCACAGATGAAGAGGCAACTTCCACACAACACTCACCTCTAATCAAAGTAACTTAGTCTTAATCTTTCTTCTGCTGCTTTCCTCCATGCTTGGTTTCTGCATGTCAGTCTCGACCTCCAGTTTCTTCTCACTCGTCTCCACCACCTCCTGTTGTCCTTTCTTCTCCTCCATTTGCTCCCCCTCTCCAGTGATGACACTCTGGCGTACGCTGACGGAGATGACCAGCCCCTGGATGATCCCGTACACCAACGCAAACTGCGGCAAGAATTCTTGGACCACCCACAGGAGTGACGCCATGCCAACGGCGGAGACGAAGAACATGGCCATGCCGTGCAGCCAGAGTTTCAAGGCGCCCTGCACCCCCAAAACGTCCAAGAACACACGAGCGGGGAGGGACACCGCCCAGAGCAGGCCAACTACACACAGATCGAAGAGATGTCGAAGGAAGTTAAAGCAGATGTCAAAGTGCTCCGGCAAGATCTCCCCTTCCCAGGACCGTGAGAAAACACTAAAAGACGAAGCCTTCTGGAACGGTGTAGGGGATGGGGGTGGGGTGTCATAGTCTGAGATATCCCCGTCCACCTTATCATTGTCCCATGAGCTTTCTCCCCACCCCGCCACCTTACGCTGCCAGACTCCATCGGAGGCGGCCAACCTAGACCAGGGCAGGTAAGAGGTGGGCAGCATGGCGTGCCACCACCGTGAGGCACTCTTCACTGGGGGTCTGCCGTCACACTCATGAGTGCCAAAACCGGCTCTCAAGTCCTCCACTTCCCTGTGCTGTACTGTATCCTCTGCTGCCTCCCAGTACTCCTCTGTCAGTGCCTTGTGGTAAGTCTTCTCTTTTGGCGCCCCCCACACCCATGACAAGACACCCCCCCAACCCCAGCTGGTCCTCGGGCTGCTGTCATCCATCACACACTTCTTGGGGCTACCTTTATCCCCCCATGGCCGGTAGACCAGGGTAGGGCGCACCCATCCCCAAACCCGCTGGGTCACAGACGTCATGACAGCCCTCCTGGCCGCTTGGTCCTCTCACAAAGAAGACTCTATATAAAAGATATAACAAAAAGTTGCTTTCAATTTCAGGAGGAATGGTTTTGTGTGTTTAAAATTCATAAAACGGATTAATAAAACAATAACTAACGTTAGAACCAATACACGTTAAAGGCAAAAAAACAGATACAATGAGGAGGATTAAACTTTCGGACCGAAACAAAGAAAAGGTTACACCCTAACATTACATGTCAGCAACGAAATTATATACTTGGGCGTGTGACCACTAAAGCTAGCTTCTAACGATAAGTTAAACGTTAACGTTAGCAAGTCGACCTTTCGCCCGATAAATTAGCCCCTTGACGCCTAACAAGATATTTGTAAATGCAATAGTGCCCAATACGTTGCATAACTACTCTTTGACAAGGCATTGAATCCAGTGTAAGGGGAAGGGGTGACTTACAAACGGGACTGTGCATTACCAGAGGCAGACAACTTTGAAATCGACCAAAAAGTTTTCTCGACACGTTAACGTTAGCAGCTAGCATTAGAACCTCAAATGTAACCCTCAAGTAAACATGGAGACGTTCCATCCTACAAGCTATCCGAACCAATATACATTTAGTTAATTCAACCACCTTACAGGCCAATGTTCACTGCATGCCCCTAACAGCTTCTGTTATTTTATGCTCGAGTTAAAAAAACAAAAACGATTTACTTTTTCTTACCTGCAATGAGCAAAGATGCTAACGATTCGGTCACAGAAACTTTTACGGAGATCGGTCCTCCAGGAAATGTAACCGACAGCGCATCATAAATCACTAGCGGTAGATTACAACGTTGCGGTGTTTATTTTTATATTGTCTGGTTGGTTTTAACTGTTAGATTCTCTATTAGCATTACATAAATTGTATCCCACACGTGATAGTGAAACCAGTGTATTCCAAGGTTTGTTTACCAACTACGAACATACGTAAACCATCAAATATTTAACACAAAAGCTAGCCAGCTAGCTAACCTGACGTACGATTAATTCGCCAGCTGCGCCACACTAATACCGATGTTAAAAAGGTTATCGCCACTTGACGGAGGAAATACAAGCTTGCCACTCCCGCTGTTACAGGGGGGGTCATTCGCATATTTTGTGCATGCATCAAATATTAGCTTCTGGAGCTGCTAGCCATGCCAGGTAGGTCGTTCAATGTGACGCAAAACACTGCTGAAACCGGAAACAGCTGGGTGTCTGGCGCAGACCTTAATGCTAGTTTACCACTAATTAGCTCTAGCTATAACCACCTTTTTCACAGGTTTCATATGGAACTCAACTCTGCTTATAAGTTCACTTAGGAGTACTATCTATATATCTATATATACGTAAACGTGGCTCCACTCAATTTGTGTCATATAGGCAATTGCTTAGTAGTCAAAAACTTAACATACATGCAGCTTTTCAACATTTACTCTTCTGTAAATATACCAATATTTCTTTACACCCACACAATTTCAATTAAAACAAACACACTATTAAATTTAATTCACTTTATTAGTCTTAGAGAGCTGTTAATCCAGTGAACTTCATGGACACCTTCCTGTTGCAGGAACACACCTTGGAGGGGGGAAAAGGGAAGACTCAGCAACACAGGTGGACTGTAGGTCATTCAATAAGAGCATAAGCAGGATCTCAGTGCGCTGCGAGAAAACTTCATTTGCATTCAGTAGAACCAATAACGCAATCATAGGCAGAAAACAAGTGTTGCCCCATCCTTAATAAAAGGGCTTGTACCTCACTTCAGACCAGGAGCTTCAACTTCACTGCAGACCACGATACCATGCAAGTCAGTCTACACCAGAACAGAAAATATACATATTAGATTCACAATAGAATTCAAGAGAAACCATATAAAACTGAGTGTGTTCAGTGCACTGTGAAAGAGCATCAATGTAATTCAGAGACTCTAGTCTGCAAAAAATCATCATAACACACTGTTGTGGTGGGGTTGATTAAACAGATTATTCGCACCTTCAAAAGGCCCATCCTGCTTCCTCCTACAAGACACTGTAAACAGACGTCACAATAAGTCAGATAAACACCCCATTGTCATATGCACAGAGCCCACTTTCTACTCGAACATTCACTATTCTGCAAGCCGCTTTGGATACAAGTCTCTGCAAAATTAAATGTTCTTTGAGCTGGTGGCAAGACAATCCTTCCACTGTCCCCTCATTGTTTTTCTTGTGAATAAGAGTGGTATGGGTAAAAAGATGGTGATGCCTACATTTCCCTATTGATCAGTAAGGGATTCATTTTGGTGGGGGGTGTAAAAGTCATACCAATTTTCACCAGAATTTTAATACACATGCATTCATTTTTCCAGTAAAGGAGTAAGTCCTCTTAATGATAATTATACTATTAAAAGTAATCTGAGGGCAGGCAACTTTAGAAGTTGCCTACAAAAATGCCTGAAAGGAGTAAAGCAGCATAGCAATTTTCAAACCCTTCAAGTATCAAATGCGCATTTAAAACACAATCGATATACATGAAGGTGGAAGACACCTTTTCAGAAGAGGCATTTGAGATTAATTTAATGAACAAAAATACCCAAATCTACATGCAACATACCATCGTGGGAATTCCTCAAACCAAGCCCCATGATGGCTTCTTGTTGCAGGAAGATACCTTCAATGGGAAAAAAGGGGGAAGACTTAGCAACAGGTGACTGCATGTCATTCAATAAAAGCATAAGCAGGATCTCAGTGCGCTGCGAGAAAACTTCATTTGCATTCAGTTGAACCAATAACGCAATCATCATAGACAGAACACAAGCGTGCCATGACCCCCCCCCCCCCCACCCTTTATAAAAAGCTATGTACCTCATCACTTCAGACCAGGAGCTTCAGCCTCACTGCAGACCACGATACCATCCAAGTCAGTCTACACCATAAAACATATACATATTAGATTCACAAGAACTCAAGAGAGAACGTATAAAACTGAGTGTGTGTTCAGTGCACTGTGAAAGAGCATCAATGGAATTCAGAGACTCTAGTCTGCAAAAAATCATCATAACACAATGTTGGAAGTGGAGATGATTAAACAAATTATTCACACCTTCAACAGGTCCATCCTGCATCCTCCTTTAAGACACTGAAGACACATCAAAATTAAGTCAGTTAAGATAAACACCCCATTGTCAAATATACACACAGGGCCTTCTGCTTGAATGCTATTCTTTATTCTGTAATTCGCTTTAGATTAAAAAAAAAAAATCTGCTAACTGAATTAATGTTCTGTGATCCTGGTGGCTAGACAATCACTCCTGTCATTTTATTGTTTAGTCTTGTAATAGTGGTATTGGTCATAAGATACTGGATACCCGAATTTTCCTATAGATCAATAAAGGGCTCATTTTGGTAACAGTCACACTAATTTTCACCAGGCTTGTAATACACAAAACATGATTTGACTTCATGCTTCCAGTAGGGGTGGGCGATATATAGTCTGCGATAATATCGTGATTGTTGTTTTAACGATGTGCAAATTTACATCAAGTATTTAAATAACTTAAATTTTACACTCAAAATCACGCAATGAAACCCCATACATTCACTAAATCCAGGAGGTGTATGCAAGAGAAGCCCCGTTGCAGCAGAGCAAGTGTCAGATGATCACTAGTGGGTCCACGTTGTCACATGCAGGCCAAATGTTTATTTTGTGTAGCGAGATCCAGACGTAGTCTACTTGAGATTTTGTGCAGCTACTTCTGTTCACATTTTTTCCTACATGGTATTATATGGAGAGAAAACATTTGCCTTTGAGTATTTTAATAGTCAGTTGTAAACAAAGAACTCTCATGTAACCCTTTTGTAAATGGACTTAAGTTCGCTCTAAATATCTACGTGTATCGATTATGCTAACCGTTAGCATCTCTATGGGATTTCTCATATACATTAGCCATAAGCTAACGCATTAGTTTCTATTCTATAACTTGGAATGCTAGCCTACCTGATTTCTCTTAAACAAAACATCGAAGGAAATAACTTAAAAATGGTACTCTGTTGGTCTGCTTAGTTTTACAGTGAATCCTAAGTAAAGGTTTTTGAAAGGAACTTAAGCTTCAGACTCTCTTTTGGGAAACTGTTAGGCCTAGTCATCTTCTTTAATGTAGCTGGCTAGACCATGTCATTGCCACACACAAGTGCGCAAAATTGGCAATGTGTCAGTGACAATGCATTAGGTGATTTGGTTAAAAAGTCACAGGATAGGTTATTGGTTATTATTGTATTGATGCTATTCATAAATAATGAGCTGTAGAGTAATTCAGACTGCTACAATTTTTTTTAAGGATAGACTAATTATCGTTAGTCAAAATCACAAAAAATAGAGATATTTTTTGTCCATATCGCCCACCCCTAGCTTCCAGTAAAGGAGTTTGTGCTTTTAATGATAATTCTACTTTTAAAAGACACTAAAGACATTAATTAAATGGAAAACACCACGATATTCACCACAAATCTGCATGCAACTTACCATGATGAGAATACCGCCGATCAAACCCTACAACTGAACTCCACCATGTTTTGGAAAGCCTGTTGACTTAAAGTCTGCAAGGGGAACGAAAACCAACGTTGGCTACAATTTCTGACATTTGTCAATAGAAAAAAAAATTGGCATACAAACATATTTGGCGTTCAGTGCACTGTGAAAAGCATCAAGGTTCTTCAGAGACTCTAGTCTGAAAAGACTCATCATAACACCGAGTGTTTTAACAAATGAAAAAAATGAGACCAGCTTACCACAGGATTGTACACGGGTCGCTTGAGCCCATGGTCACGGGGGCCTCACCAGATCAGGTCGCTGCAACGATATTTATACCATTATTTCTACTCAACCACGGCAGTCATGTATTGCTGTACAATATTACGCATGTTTCAGTGCACTGTGAAAGACCATCATGAGGTATCAGAGACTCTAGTCTAGTAAGGTCATCATAAAACACGCAGACTGCTAAGTAACTGGCCTGCTAGCTGCTAACAGCTAACATTTTGGCTTGAAGCTCACCGCATGTCCACCACGTGTGCACTCACTGTTACATAACTTACTGCGATTGTAGTTCTCGTGGGGTGTGACTTGCTATTAAGTGCATTTAAGAAAAAATAAAGCGTCAAAACTGTTGGCTTTGCGAACATTAACGTTACACTCTCGGCCAATTCCCCTTTCGACTCATCACGAAACCAAGGAAGGGTTAGCATAGGTAAAGCTACACACGTCCAAGTAACGTTATAAAAGGGGACGCTTACCATTTCAAACGACTCATGACATATTTCATGATATCAACGTCTCTTGGTCACCTCGCACTGTCCTGACTAGGGCCATCGCAGAATGAAAAAAGGTGCCCTGAAACCACCTCATGGACACGGTGAGCGGGAGAAGAAGGATGTCTCTCATAGTTTTTGCGCTATTTATATCATCAGGGACCAGTGACGGAAGGGTCCTCATGTAAGGTAAGAAAGAAGTTGCCTGCATAGTTTTCATTTGTCCGTTATGTATCTGTCGGTCTATCTGTTGGTACATTCATCTGTGCACAATGATTATCACTTCTAAATAATGTTGTAAGACGATTTATGCCATTATCGCTTTTAACTTAATATGAAAGGTCAGTCCAACAATACTGGAGAAATGAAAACTCAGGCCCAGTGGTGGTGCTAGAATTGTGGAAGGGTGCTATGAAACTCGATTATTTCAGTGCAGACATGTAATTGATTGTAATTTAATATTTTTAAGGCTATAGCTTTACTTTAAACTGTTAATTGTAGTTTTGACGTTTATTAATGTTATTGTAAGTCACTTAGGGACATAGTTTTGTCCGGCATCACTTAGTATTACACTTGTGTATATTTCTCAGTCTTCTGTGATATCTCCCAAGGGTGTTGAAGGATCTTCATCAAACTTTTAGTTAATCACTATAAATGCTAGATTGACTAATTAGGCTCTCACGGTCAAGGGGTTAAAGGTCAAAGTAAAACATGTCAAAATATGTTTATGTGATACTTCCCATTCTCAAGGATCATTGAAAGGATCTTCATCAAACTTTGCAGGGGCTTTGCACAGATCTTCATCTAACCTCATAATTATCGAAATTATAATTAATTAGGCCTTCTGTATAGGCTATGCACTGGTTAGGTATTCAAGGTAGTGGGGTTGAAAATCAAGATCACCTGAAGTGGGTTAATGCTTTCAATTGAGTTATTTTTTACTGATCATTATTTTACATCTCCTTAACATCAGTGAATGAAGAATATGGATTTAAATTTGTTTAAGAAAGGCAAACACTTTATTATTATATTTGACTGGAAACAATTGGGTAAAGAAAGGGAATATATACTTGTTAAGAATAATAATGGCCTAGGCTTCAAAAGTTCAGCATGTAAAAATCCTGAGAAAAAAGGCTCGTTTGCGAGTCTTCGGTCCGGAAGCAGACATGGATGGATTCATCTCATCACACGGCATGCCAGGGGCAGGGGTCTCTGATTGCTTATCAGCTGGAGAAGCAAATCCACATCATCAATGAGAAGTTAAAGAACATTTGCAACTAATTATAATACCACACTATATTAAACTGGAAGTGAAACATTTTGATGTTGACATGAATGTCTCATAAAACTTACTTGAGTCAGAAAAGGCATTGGTAGGAGACACTTTCTTGCTGCTTCTTTTTGGCATCTAATAGTTTAGAACAAAAATAAATGTTATTCAGGTGACAAAGTTACCTGCATCACGGGAAAGGAACAGTGGTAGAATTGGACAACTGTGAGAAACATGATAATAACATATAGCATTGTTAATTGCATCTTACCTTCATTTTGAACCTCATTTTTGGCATCTTCAATTTAGTGCTCCCTGTTGGGCCATCCTCTGCTACAGGCACCAGCTGAGGGGAGGGTGGAGCATTCTGGGTTGCCGGGGGATCAGTTGCTTCACCACCCTGGTGCAGCAGTTCCTTCCTCAATGCCGTTAGCAAAACGTTATCAAAAAAGACCTCCTGTGTCTCCACAGCTCTCTGAAGGACAGTCTCTGGTCCAAATTCCTTCAGGAGGAACTTATCCATGTTTCTAAATATGGCCTGAACCTTTACATTGCTTGGATAAGTGTGGAAGGTTGGAGTTCCTGAGGTACTGCTGAACTCAGAGAGAAGCTTCTCAATCAGCTCTTGGGAGGAGTCCATCATATCAGCTGAAGCAGTTGGTTGGTCCTTGATTTTGGCCAACAGCCTTAGCATCAGAACCGTGACCAAACAGCCATTGTCACTGCTGTCTGAACCAACCATATGGGCCATGGTGGAGGGGCTTCCTGTACTTTTCTTCTGCCCACTGTCACAGACTGCTTCATCTCCATCAGTTATGGCATCTGACAGCAAAATGGTGAGTCGATCAGAGGCTTTAGAACTTGATGGTCTGCTGGTTGAGCCATGAGGCTCCTCATCTGCACTGCATTGCTCTTCTACAGTGGGGACAACCTTAGTCTGATCGGTCTCTCTGTCCATTTCCACTGTTGATTCCTTGTGAAGGACATCCACGACTTGGCGAACCATCACACTGGTGAACAGCCCTAACATGTTTTTAAGTTTTTGTGATGCAACTTTTGAGTCCTTTGCCATGTCTGGCTCAAAGCTTACAGTGCCAGATCGGGTGCTTTGGCTCCTGGGGGATGATACAGCGGCGCCTCTGACGTCGTCCCCTGCATCAGATAGAGCAGATTCGGAGTATCTAAATTCTGCAAGGAACCTCTGGATCAGTCCGGAAAACAAACCACCAGAGTGGCCAGGGCTAGTATCAAGTAGAAAGGATATTTCTCCTTCAGTAACAGTTCCATCCATGTCAGGTGATAAGATCCTGGGTTCATCAGAAGATCTGACGCTAGATGGTCTTTTGTTGGACAAGCTGGCCTGGTCATGTCTCTTCAGCTCCGAATCAACTATGTCCATTACTTGGTAAGTCATCACTTGGGTGAAGAGGTTTGCTACTTCATTAAATGTACGTGAAGGAGACATGCCTCGATCACAAGTTGCAATGTGAGATTGGGAAGACTCCACTGTTTCTAGATAATTAATGTTAGCAGGCAACCTTTGAATCAGTCTTGTCATCAGGCAGCTGCAATCAGCTTTATCCAGCCCAAGAAGAGAGGGTACAGTAGAGGGACCTTCGGTAGTAGCAGCATCAGCAGATTGGGAGCTACGTGGACGACCACTGGCATAAGAGCCGGAGAGTGTGCTTTGGATCCTGGATGAGAACATTGTGGACGAAGCAACATCTTCATTTGTATTCCATTCCATAAGGGGGAGAAAATATGGCTGAAGCAAATTCTTGATTGCATCCTCAGCGTAGGTATAAACTAAATTAGAGGCACTTATAACCCGTTTTGGAACTGTCTTAACCTTCGTAGTGAGGACAGAATCTGAAAGGCTTTTACTAGCAGCCACAGAAATAGAAGCTGGGCTGCTGTTCTGGAGAACACCCTGAATCTGACTGACAAGGTTGCTGGCGACCTTGTGAATGTTTCCACTGGCTACCAGTCTTTCCAGGATAGCAGTGATGCAGATCAAATCATGGGCCTCTGTGTGGCCAGAGGACTCACTCACAGAGCTTGTAACATCTGTATCAATGTCTGAGACCTCAGAGATCACTGGGTACCATGCAACTGATTTACGCAACGTTGCCAGGGCCCCTTTCATTCTGCGCACCAGTTCACTCACAGGACCACCTGTGATTTCAGGTGAAAAAGACGAGGTGCTTTCACTCGCAGCACTCTCATCTGTGAAGTCCGCATCAGTCACCAGTAACTCAGGAGATGTGGCCAGTGAGCTACGGCACAGCACTGATGAAGGAGACCTTTAATAAAGATACAAATATTGAGATTGGTTCCAAGTGTTTATGTTATGTTTACAACATTGCTTCATGGTTCAACTTTTAAGATATACTTTCACCTAATTAGTAGCCTACGACATTCAACATAGTTTTCATAAGTGTTTGTTTCATAATCCATTTAGCAAATTTTACTTATTCTTGATTCTGCTTGACAGTACCTTTCAGTTGAGGTGGCGTCTGAGAGGGTAGTGGGCGTTGAGGCTGCATCCTTTGCCACACAGACATACGCCGGCAGAATTACTGTGATGGAGCTAAGGCTCACTACTTTCAAAATGGTCATGCACAGTTCTGTAAACTGTGACCTTGTCATCTGTGGTCAATGAAAAATATGTTATATTTATACAGTGCCAAAAAAAGAAAATGGACTAACATCTCCCTAAGGGTAATTTCAAAAGTTTGGAAGGTTCAACTAATCTGCCACACTGTATTGTTGGAACAACAGTACTCACAGGAGATTGCAGCATGCTGCTGAAAGCCCTCCACTCCCTAAGAAAAGAAAAAAGCGGAGGACATTTTAACAGAAGACCTCTATAAACTTAAAATCGGTATTATTTCAGGGCAGGTGAATCATTGTTGGATTGGCTTGTAAGCAGCAAAACTCACTCCTCAGTAAGATTTAGGATGTATTCCTGTAAATGAGACAGGTGCCTACTCTCCTGAGGTGAGCTTATGGCAGATCCTGAGCTTGAGCCATCAGAGTGTCTCGATGCAGTCTCACGTTGAGAAGGATGTTCTGTGAATGAAAATACAGCAAATAGTTTATCCTTCAAACCAAAATATGAAAAGGCTCTATATGGACAAAAGAATATGTCAAAATAAAGACTCCAGTTATACTAAAAATGGCACTTAGGCTACCTTCCATGGTGTCTATCATGAGTTTTTCATGAAATGTTTTCTTCCTGGTCAATTTTGAAAATCAGTCTTATCGCTGCTGATGAGACTGTTCAATAAAAATGCAATGAGGTGACTGTCACTACAATAACCCACTGCATATGTCATTGCTTGCATCATAAAGGTAAGCTAGGCTGTGTCATAAAGGTAAAGTGTGTCATCATTGCAACCCATAGCAACTAACTTCTCCCCAGCAAATAGGCTACTAGCCTACTGAGAGATCTGTAATGTAATCCAAACACATTAAATAGACTATCTGTTACAGAGACCTGTTAGAAAATTGATAGGACCTAAGAGTCTTAGCAATTAATGCAGATAGGCCATGTTGCGTTAATCAACACTTGACTTATTGGCATAAACCGCACTGTCCCTTAACTGAAGTTATTTTTTGTAAGGGTACTTTCTGACAATATTTTGTATCTGCGCTTAAAATAAATAAGACCCTAAAGGTTGGATGGGGTGGGGTCATTATTGGACGTGGTAGTATCAAAATCATAAAATCTTTCCATGTTTTGTTGTCACAAAATCAAAAAGTAAAACTTCCTGGTCCCAAGAGCCACTGTCCAATGGAAAGCTTGAGAGAAAGCTCATCATGTCCGGTGCCAGCTACGCGCGAAAGCTTGAAGTATTCACAATCGGGAAACAGGCGGGAGAGACGAGGCGAACATACAAGTATTTGCTAACCGAACAATAGCTCATTTTATGTGTTGTTAAAAGTATAGCTAATGTTAAATAGCTAAACTATTTATGATTTTAAACTCGTGCACCAGTTTGGTTTGATGAAGTTACTGGGCGACTAGATATCACGACAAGGATAGGTGGACCAAAATGAGCCTACTAGCCCTTCAACAGGTAACGTTGACTTTGAGTTTAATGCTTGCTAACGTTTTGTTATTATACATTGTCAAGGTAATCGGCGATAACCAAGCCATTTTAAAATTAATTGTTAACGCATTCATTACCTCGTTAAACCACTTTGAGAGCAGTCCTATCTGTAACGTTAGCTACCCGCTGATAACGATACTGTTCGTGCAAAGTGACTGTTTCATTTCATCATGTAGCAGCTAAAATAAATCTTACCAAAACATATAAGCTCGAGCTCTCCGCTAACGTTAGCAAGCTAACTGTGTTAATAAATTTCGTCTTTGCTGAGTAAAACGAATGTTATATCGATATAAATGTAACCAGCACAATACATTTAAATTAACCTTAACCTAGTAACGTTAACTCACGACATTCACATAACGAGCCATCATATCGAGGTACAATAAGCTATGGAGCCCTTATGGCTTCCAGTTCTTACAAGTGCATAATCGGTTGTTTTTGGCTATTTTTTAGGCCTTACCTATAGTTATAAACACTGTTAACCTCAGATAATTTCGCTGGACTATATGTCCAGAGAAAGCTGTTGGACTCACTCAATTGTTTTGTAAAACATTACTCTGTAGATAGAAACCTTTTACTCTTCAACGGTTAATAATTTAAACTTCTCTCTGTAAACCAGCGCCCTCCTAACAGTTCATCTTTTAGTTTTACATTTCCCTTCTCGTTTGTATGCTCTCCTTGAAAGATAGGGTGCAATATAATGTTAACACTTGGCGTTCCATAATGCTTAACCACAAAATAAATATTATATGAATGAGGAGCTGTCTAGATGTTTTTATTTACTGGTTATTCAGACAGAGAAGGACTAAAGCTTCATGTTCACAAACGTTTGCCGGGTGTTCTCATGTATGCACAAAGGGTTGTATCTAGGCCCCCCCTGCCCCCTCCCCTTCGGCCAGCTGTCAAGTCATTTTCACTATCTATCATCTATTTTTCTTAAACCAGTTATGGCACAGGGAGGTTAAGGCGGCAAGGCAGTACTGGCTATTTGATATGTGATGAATAGTTTGGTTTTGAAATGGATTTAGATGCAACCATAGACCTAGATACTTAAAATGTTCTATATGCGTTCATTATCTTGGTCTGACTTGTAGTTCTTCAGTTCTCAGTTTATACTTAGTATTTGTGTACATAAGACAAAAGGTGTGACCTCCTTTCTGAGTGTGTCAGCTAAAGTTTGCTGTGTGTGTGTGTGTGTGTGTGTGTGTACCAGTTAAGATACATGGTACATTCCAGGTTGATAGAATATACTGTATTTATCTTTTTCTCTTCATCTCTAGCCCCCAGTGGTGCTGCCAGTGGAGTCCCTGCCAGCTGAAAGCGATGCTGACAGCGGGATGGGCTCACCGATGGAAGTGGAGACCACTGAGAAGCCACCCCCACCAGAGAAACAAGCAGGTAGTGCTCCACTGCATGTAGTCGTTTGTTACAGTGTAACAGAAAAGTTAGTGATTTATTATTCTAATGTGATCTCCCTGTTGTTTTCTAGACTCTGACGATGATGAGGACATCGCAGTGGCCAGGAAGCCTCGCTCTCGGAAGGCGCTGAGGGACAGCGATAGCGAAGACGCCGAGGAGGCAGGTGGGATGGAGGGCGGGCTCGTTCTCTCTGCGTCCAGCGAAGAGGAGGCAGCCGAGGAGAAGGCTAAGGTGAAGAAGGCAACCAGAACGAAGAAAAGGATCGCCCGTGTCTCCAGGGACAGCGAGGATAGCGAGAAGGAAAACAGCAAGGAGGAGGACGGAGAGCGAGACGGTGGAAGGAGGAGGGAGAAGTCCAAGCGCCGTAAGGAGAGAGAGTGGAAAAAGGAGACTAGGAAGAAGCAGCAGAAAGAGGCGAATGAAGTGAGTGTGAGAACCGCTCTAATAGAACGCTGCCGGAACATAGACATTTTAAGTAAAGGCTCTATGCACGACTCCATTTTGGATTCACTTGTACTGACTGGCATATCATGTTCCATTAAAACATTGGCAAATGTTGTGTGCCACTCACAGGAAAAGGGTTTAAAATGTTGTTAACCTTAATCAAGCAACTGATGTTACTGAACTGGTTAGATAACTTTAGCTATGTTGTTCAATTAGAAATAGCCTACTATATTAAAACTGACAGCCTAGTAATCTGTGATTTTCTGTCATAACCTACTGTGTACAGGAAGTTGATTGCCCAGTAGGAAGCAAATCCAAAATAGAGTCCATTCTACTGAAGATCCTTGGAGACTATATGAAACTAAGGAATTAAATTAAGAACATGTGGTGCTCGTGGTTGTTTATAGGTAGAGATGATGCATATATCTGAATGAATTTGTCTTTCTAATAATTATAATCTTCCTTTGTGCTGTGCTCTCAGGAGATCCTGGCCCATGAAGGTATCAATGATAGTGGCTGTCTCCTTGGAAACACAGACCTGTTTGATGCAGAGCAGGGGGAAGATGAGGAGGAGGAAGAGTCTGTAGAGGCGATTAGAGCCGCTGTCAAACAGAAGGCTAAAAAACACAAGGTCAGACACCTCTGCCTACTATTCTTTCTCCCACTCACACAGACCCTCTCTGGAACACATGCATTCCATAATTAAAAATTCCGTTGAGGTTATTGTAGTGTTTCTTTTTTTTAACTGTGTGTGTGTGGGTGTGTGCTCAGCCTCACCTTGAAGAGGAGCATACAGAGAAGCCCCAGCGTGTGGTAAGGCTCCTGAAGTGGCTTTGCTTATTTTGGATTTTCCTCTGGACAGCATCTTGCATAACTGCCTCCTTGCCTGCTGTTATTCCCTCATGTTTATTTTTGTTTATTCCTGAATTTGTCTTCGTGTGTGTGTAGGAGAGGAAGGCAGCACGTGCCAGTAAGGAGTATATCAAGCAGCTCCACAGCGAGACCCAGAGGCTCGTTAGAGGTCAGTGCCCACTGGAGTTTTCTGTCTATTATACTAATGCTGATCTAAGGCCCTTCTCTGCAAATTACACTTGATCACTGAACAGATTTACCTGTCTCCCTTCCCTTTAGAGTCCAGTATTGGGCTGCCCTACCACCTACCCGAGCCCAAGAGCATCCATGAGTTCTTCAAAAAGAGAGCCAGACCTCAAGGGCCTGCTATGTCTCTTCTGAAGTAAGACACACACACACACACACACCCCTATATCTAGACAAATGAACATTTGTCACACAATTGCATACAACTGCATGTGATACCCAGTGTCTCAACTATACCTGTGGATGCATCAGCTATACACACATGGATGTATCACTGACCCTTTGCTCTCCCCGGGTCCTGCTCAGGTCCGCCCAGTACCAGGCTGTTATCCTGGAGGCCACTGCCGCCTCCACCAAGCAGAGCCAGTCTACGGAGCCCCATCAGGCTGAAGAGGCCCCTGCAGCTGCCTCTGACCTCCAGGTGCCCACAGACGCCCCATCGGTCCAGCAGCAGGAGGAGCCCACCGCCCGGCCAGACTCCAGTGAGGCCACACCAGCTGCCCTGTCGTACGTTTTGATGGAGGCGCCCTCCCTCCCAGACGTGCCCGCGGTCCCAACCGTCCCCGAGGTGCCTGGGGCAGAACCCAAGGAAGCGTCCTCTGCTTTAGCCCCTCCTGCAGAAGCTCCGGCTCCGGCCATCAAAACCCGCAAGGACAAACTGACCCGGCTCCGAGAGCTGGGACTGGACCCGCCACCTGTGGCCAAACTCCGGTCCTCTGATGACGCTTTTGTGGAGCTGGAGGCCCCACAGGTGAACCCAGGTGAGCGTGCAAACAAGCACCAAGCACGTGCTGTGTTAGCTGTGGAGTGTGTCCATGTGATCATATGGCCATGTCATCGTGCACTGTGTGTAATGTAATGTCTCATGTTATCAGATATTAACTGCGTTCACAACTTTCACAGTTTTGTTTTCACAGTGAACTATATAGTGAAATAACTGATAAATTACTTTTTTTTTTTTTTTTTTTTTTTTAAATGAGTTCATAGCTTTTGTGTAGTTGTTAGTAGGGATGTAAATCACAGGTTTCATCACAATTTGGTAGCTATCGTTTCTTTAAGTCAAAGATTTGACAACTTTGACAACACACTTTGTTGGTATGAAATCACACAATCTAGTTTCCATGAATTCACTTAAGCAAAAAAGTACAATGAACATTAAACACACAATGAACACTGACTTTGGATTGAGGTGCCACCCAGAGTAGTTTGTGTAAAATAAAAACACGTCTGGATGTTTGTCACCTACAATGCAACCGCAACCTTTGCTATTAGGACGAAGCATCGATATTTCAATTTTTACATTTTTACAGAGTGATATGGTTGAGCTGTTACACCCTTAGTTAATGGTTTAGTTGTTAGTTGTTACTGGTGAAGTAGGGATTCTGTGTTCTGGAGGAAGATTTGAGTTGTGGGTGTTTGTGATCGTGTTTATGATTCTGACTGTGAGCACGCTTGTGTGTGTGTGTGCGCAGCTCTGGAGGCCCTGAAGGACCGGTTCCTGCGTCACGTCCAGCCCGTGGTCCGTCCCAAGGGGGAGCGATCGGTGCAGCTCAGTGTGATCAGGAAGGACAGCACCGCCTCTGGCCAGGAGGAGCTGCGCACCGATGCCCTCACTGTCACCCTCACAGAGGAGGAGAAGCTGCCCGCATCCAAACCAGGTATGCGGCGTGGTTGACCATGTCCAGATCAGAGATCCAACACTGCCCGCATCTACACTGGGTGACAGACATTTTCATAGATTTTTGTTTTTAAGTGAAAAGATCCACAGAATTCTGTGAAAGATCCCTTGGCTACACCACCACACTAGTTAACATGACCGTGTCATGATTCAATGTGCAGTATGTGTATCTATGATGGATGGTTGGTTTGTGTGAGAGTGTGTGTGTGTGTGTGTTTGTTATAGAGGGGTATTTTTGTCAGACACCTATTCATTCTTGATTTTTTTCCCCTTGGGGAATTGGAAATTCTTGAATTTCCCCTTGGGGATCAATACAGTATCTATCTATCTATCTATCAATAAACCATGGTTAACTGTCTGGGTGTGTCTGTGTGTTAGGTGAGTGTCTGGTCCTGCTCAAGTCTCGTCTCCAGAAGGCCATGGCGGTGCGGCGGCAGGAGGAGAGACAGAAGCGCGCTGCTCTTTATCGCCTCGACAACGAGGACTGTGGAGAGGAGGAGGAAGAAGAGGAGGACTTGACTGAGTCTGAGGATGAAGAGGTAAACTAGGACCGCTTTGACACTGACTCCATGTACGTGTGTGTGTTTGTATTTGAGTTTATTTTTAACACGTGTGTGTGTGTGTCAGGGTGTGGACGAGCTACTCGGTGGAGGTGATGACCAGCAGGATGAAGACGAGGCTGATGAAGATGATGAGGAAGAGGTGGCTGCCGATAGCAACATGGCAGTGATGAGGAGCCCCTCCCCACCTCATGACAACGATGTAACTCTTATGCTATTTGCTGGAAGCTCCTGCTCACGCACCAGGTGACCTATGTGTCCACTTCTGTACTAAAAGAGGGTGTGTAAGAACAGATGAGAGGGAGACGTGACCTTAGTTTGTCTGTGTTTGGGCTACTGACTGGGTTTGTTTTGTCCCACAGTGACGGAGTGAAGAGGATGGGAGCCGGTCAGGACAGCGATAATAAACTGGGTGAGTGAGGGGAATCGCTGCAACGGGCTGAACTTTCCGTTCAGCTTCAGTAGTCGCATGTTTGTATGTTACGTTACATTACATTATATTTGGCTGACGCTTTTTAGCCAAAGCGACTTTGTTAACAGTTTAAAACTTTTTAATGTTGTATTGTACACACACATACAAAAGCGGAGTGGTTGAGATCAGAGATCCAACACTGCCCCCCCATCTACACTGGGTGACATTTTCATAGATTTTTGTTTTTAAGTGAAAAGATCCACAGAATTCTGTGAAGGATCCCTTGGCTACACCACCACACTAGTTAACATGACCGTGTCATGATTCAGTGTGCAGTATGTGTACGTGCGTGATTGAGACCCAGTGTTTGTGTGTTTGTCTCCGCAGAGGAGGACGACTCTCTGTCTTTGGTGAAGGACAGCAGCCACAACAGCAGCTTTGAGCTCATGGGCTCCATGATCCCGTCCTACCAGCCCGTCAACCGGACAGCAGGACGGGGCGTGGCCTCCAGCGTCTTCCGCTCCCCCTCCCCCTGCCTCTTCAGACCCAGCTTTCTGGGCTCGGCCTCCAAGGTGAGACAAACACGCACAACACACATGCAACAACCCAAACACATGCACAAACAAACAAACAAGCCAATTCATGTTACTGTCCTATTAGATGTTAATCACCCATAGTATGTGACAACTTGCCCTTTCAGTAATGTTACTCAGTCAACAAAGTTATTATTCTCACACAGAATACATGTTGATGCCCATTCAGTACTTCAGAACCACTTCATTCCTTGACTGACCCACCCTAGACCAGGACCTGATTTACTCCAGTGTCTGCTGTATTCTAGACCTGGCTCAGTCTAGTAACCCTTTTGCTAATAACTAGGGAAGTGTACCTCTCTAAAGGATGAACACTGTGATACCTACACATATATGCATATATTAATGTATGTATGTGTGTGTGTGTGTGTGTGTGGCAGAGCTCTGGTAAGGGCTCTGATCCATCTATGTTGCTGCCCCTGCCGGTGGAGGACTCCCAGGACCTCTACGCGCCCCCCTCCCCCTCCGAGGCCCCCCTGGGCGGCTTCTCCCTGGACGAGGACACGCCCACCCACACGCAGCTGGAGGAGCCGCAGTCGCAGCTGCTGACGGCCGACGGCTTCCTCAACGTGCGCCGCCCCGGCGCGCCCCCCACCTCATCCTCGTCGTCACGGCAACGGCTGATCCTGGAGAGCCTGGACGAGAACGCCATGGACGCCAACATGGACGAGCTGCTGGGACTGTGCTCGGGGGGCTTCGCCACGCAGAACGCGGGCGGATCGTCGCTGGCACACACCCCGACGGGCACGCTGGAGCACACGGCCAGCCCCCTGCCCATGCCCATCCCACTACCCCCAAGCCTGCCGGACATGCAGGCCAGCTCGGACACCGACATGGACCAGCTGCTTGAGCTCTGCTCTGGAAAGTTCACCAGCCCCAGTGAGTGCTCTTCTGGATCTGAGAATGTGTGTGTGGTTGATTTAGTATCTGTGTGTGTGTGTGTGTGTGTAAGAGAGAGAAAGACAGGTCATTCATTTGAATGTGTGTTCACTCCTACAGGTGCTACTCCGCTGACGTGTGCGTCCAGCCCCGCTTCTCACACAAAAACTACAAAAGCAAGCAGGTACCACGATATATACAAGTATTCATTTCATAGTTACTCTCATTAAACAGTCTTCTGTCATAAGGTTCTTTTGATTAGTCCAGTATATCAGAGAGTGTGTTTGTGTATGTGTGTAGGGAGGAAACTGGGTGTGAGGATGAGGAGCCAGAGGAAGATGATTGTGAGTTCAAGCTCCTGTCAGATGTGGAAAGTCTCAGTGGCCAGGTGGGTACGCAGAGACGTGTGTGCGTGTACATGTTTCTATTTATGTATATATTTATTATACATCAGTGTGTGTGTGTATATGGTATTATGAGTTTCTGGACATTTTTGGTGTGATGCTTTACATGTGCCTTGTTGCTTTACTGTGGTGACATTCTTTATTTCTGCTCTCAGGATGATGAATCAGGTGAAGATGATGATGATGGAGACAAGGATGAAGATGAACAGCAAGGTGATGATGAAGACGAGGATGAGGCAGAGGAGGAGAAGCAGGCAGTGTTCGGCCGACCAAAAGGAAAGAGGAAACTGTAAGGGCCATCTCCGTATCTGTGACCAGAAGTAATAGCCTCCTAGGCAGACATTGTTGACCATGATGGGCTCACTTGTCTTTCTTTCTGTCTTTTTTTTTTTTTTCTTCTCCTTTTGTCTGCATCTCTCAGGAGGCTGACTGAGTTTGTGGACTCGGAGGCCGAGCTGTCGGGCAGCGATTTGGGCAGTGATGATGAAGAGGGTGGCGGAGACAGTGAATATGAGGAAGATGAGTTACAGGAGGACCTGCCATCTGATGAGGAGCTGCAGGACCAAGTCAACAAGATCCACATGTAAGATCCCCACCACACAATTTCAATTTCAATTTATTGTGCTTATAGAGCGCCAAAACATTACACATGTATCATGGCGCTTTACAGAATGTAGGCAATCAGAGAAAAAGAGAGGCCCATGGGTAACAGGGGCGAGGAAAAACTCCCTAGAATTGGAGATACATATAGGAAGAAACCTCGAGCAGATCCACAACTCAAGGGCCTGACCCATCTGTCTAGGGTCACACATACACACCCACTCATTTTGATGTGTCGCTCATTTGTACAGGAAGCAGGTGCTTGACGATGATAAGCGTCAGCTACGTCTGTATCAAGAACGTTACCTTGCCGACGGGGATTTGCACTCAGACGGACCAGGGCGAATGAGACGCTTCCGCTGGAAAAACATGGGTAGGCACCAGCACATTTAATCAGCTCTCGCTCTCACTCTCACTCACACACTCTCTCTCGCCTCTCACACAGACCCACACACTCACGCTCAGCCCTCCTCCTATCACTTAGTCACTTATCTGATTGTTTGTGATGCTTGATTGTATCAACAGTGTTTATCTGTGAACTCTTTCAGCCTGTGAGAGATGACCTCTCTGGCAGCTGCTGAGCCTGAGAATGAGTCACATCCCATTCTCTCAGCATCACATTATGTGAGCTGGTGATCTGCTGTGAAGCTCACTTGTGTAAAGCACAAACTAATGAGTGTGTGTGTGTGTGTGTGTTCAAAGAGAATGGCTTTGATTTTGCGGGCCCTGGAGGTGAGGGTGAGGATGAGGAGGAAGATGAAGAGCTGGACCAGACTGAAATGCAGAGGAGGAAAGAACGTCTGGAAAGGGAGCAGTGGCTAAGGGAGCAGGTGTGTGTGTAGTCTTGTGTAATCTTATGTGGCTGTGTGTGTGTGTATGTATGTGTGTGTGTGTGTGTGTGTGATCTTTTGTGTGTGTGATCTTTTGTGTGTGTGTGTGTGTGTGTGTGTGTGTGTGTGTGTGTGTGTGTGTGTGTGTGTGTGTGTGTGTGTGTGTGTGTGTGATCTTTTGTGTGTGTGTGATCTTTTGTGTGTGTGTGATCTTTTGTGTGTGTGTGATCTTTTGTGTGGTGTGTTTATTTGTGTTAAATGCTGATTATCTGTGTGTGTTGTTGCAGTCTGAGGCTCAGTCAAAGAAGAGTAAAGGTGAAGCGGTGGTGGTGGAGGAGGAGGATGACGAGTGCTTTGGTGAGGAAGAGAACAGTCAGTTCATGAAACTGGCCAAGAAGGTGATGGCAAAGACCCTGCAAAAGAAAGGTGAGCCCAAAGTAAAACCTCCATCAGTCTGTTTGTCTTTCTCTTTTTCACACACACACACACACACACACACACACACACACACACACAGACACACACACACACACACACACAGGCTCACACACTCACACACACACACACACACACACACACACACACAGGCTCACACACTCACACACACACACACTCACACTCTCTTTGTTTCCAGAGGCTCCTGTTGCTCCTGTCCAAGAAAAGAAAGCTGCATCTGACCCATTCCGGAGACCTGCTCCAGCAGCAGTGGTCAGTTACTCATAATCACTAACTCTTTAGCACTAACTCCTTATCACTACGATGCGTACACATTATATCTAAAATTCTGAGTCTTCTCAACCCCTTGCCCACTTTTTAGCAGTTTTCAAAATGCATTGTATGGGGCTCAGAGCTGAGGGTGAAACTTCCACTTTAATGTAAACTGTGTCGGTTGCGGTAGTTATGCCAGGCCCCATTTGCACGGTGTCATGACGTTTTGACCTCTGCTCTTCTTAGGTCAAGAGGGGGTCACTGCTGAGCCAGCCAAAAACCATGCTGCAGAAGCTTGCCTCCATCTCTGACGGCAACCCCATTGGCCCACGCAACACTCGTGGCTTCCTGTTCCAGACGCTCTCCCCGGAGAAGAAGTCCACCTCTTCAGACCACCCCAAACAGGCAAGTTATGCGGGTCATTCCCACCAGCAACATGTTTCCAGTTGAACTCGTGTACCATGACGATCTACCTTTGGGATAGTGTTTTGAAATCATTTGCCGTACCTCTTTTTGTCCACTGAGAGGAGCTAAAGCGTTAAATGTCACCACGTCCAAGCAAGGATTAGAGGTGTCCTTCCTTCTTTGTCCCACCAGGGGGTGCTCTTTTCTTTTCTTTAGGCCCTGCTCTGAAATAAAGCTAGTGAATGTTGAGCTCATTGTCACAGTAGTGCTACTGTGCGTGTGTGTGTGTGTGTGTGGTTCACCCAAAATATCTGTTTGGTGCACACCTTCCAAGTGCACTTTCAAGTTGCTCCAGGGACAATGTAATCCCTTGTTATATAGTTGACATATGTAAGTCACTTTGGAAAACAGTGGCTAAAGTAATAAATGTAAATACTTACATCACATAGTCCTGTGAAACCAAATCAGAGGACTTGCAAATAAAAATATATTTAATCTCTAATGGGAGCTGCAAGGCATTTGGCACCCTATGGGTCAGCAAAAGGCAACAAATCTTGAAGGTTGATTATGACTTCTGAAACAAATCTGTTTACAACCATATGGTATTTTAGCTTCCAAATAGTCTTCCCATGTGGTTCTCCATCTTGTTCTCACTTTCACCATGCACTTCATTCTCTTAGGTAAAGAAGAGGTTGAGCTCCGATTCGCCTGCGCCCGTAGCTAAGCGACCACGACAAGAGAAAAAGGCAGCAGCCCCTGGACCTCCAAGAAGCATCTTCAGCTACCTGGAGAACTAACACACACGCACACGCTTATGTGACCTTGGCCCTCACCCTGGTGAGACTATGGCACATAATGGCAATTTCAACTGTTTGCAGTTGTATCATGTAAATATTGTTTTGTTTTTTTTGGTGCTGTTAAATGTAAGATTGTTTTACTTTTAATGTATTTTAGTGTGCTGTAAATAAAGGATATTTTAACGTAACTGAAGTCTCAATCTGCTCTCTGCACAGGGTCTCTTGGCTTAATCTGTCAACTCAAGAGTACCACTAGCTAAGTAGTCCTCCAAAACTGGAAATCAAAGAAATCATGCCATATCAATCACTTGAAAAACTTAATCACAGAATATATTACAATAGAAAAACATCATGCACATAGAGAGAAGCAAATGTCAGCCTTTGAAAACACCTGGTCTCCCTTTCTATCATTTTTAAATTCAACAAAACCATAACCCCAAGCTCTCCCCCCTTTCCTTGCCCCTTCTGTCTTTTTATCTATCTGTTTATTTGCTTGATTTAATTGATTGGTTGATTAATTAATCAACTGATAAATTAAGTTTAATCAATTTATTTATTTTATCTAACCTTATTTCCTCCTTTCCCCCCTACATTCACCACTTTACATATAGACACACACTAGCAACACCCAAACAGCATGTTACCAAAGCCCTTTACCATGACCACTCACAGACCTTTCTATTCAATTACAAAGAACTGAGTCCCATCCTGTCAGCTCTCATCGTCCTGTCCCACTGTCTGTCTGCGTGTCTCTGTCTGTCTATCTATCTGTCTGTATCCGTCTCACTTGTCTACGTTACCTTATTGTGTTTCATGTGTTTTGTGTTTCAATTCACGTGGTGCTATATGATACGATTCCAGGGTCACATAAATGGTTGAGGTAGGACAATTGTATTTGCACTTGAAAAATATGTTACTTAAATAAAAATAAAGTTGTCCTCCGAAGAGGGGGGTGGTGGGGGGGGGAAGTACCACTAGCTGCTTAGATAGTTTGCAGTTTGTTGCTGTTTAAAGTCTCGGATCAACTTGTGAGGGGACTGTAATGAGCCATTGAATTTTACTACTGCCCTACAAGCAATTACTGGGTGGGCATTTTGTCCAGTATCACTGAGAAACATGGGTAGCCTGTCTCAGTGTGGTTTTAAGATCAATAAAATAACTCCCTTCACCAGCAGGAATACAGTGCTATTATTTATATTATCTAGATTAGTCCCTTATTCATGACTGCAACAATTCAGTTGAATATTCAGGATGACCTGTTATAGGCCTACACAGTGGCTGTGCTTGGCAAGATTATGGCAGCTGTAGCCTATACTTATCAACTGGGGCTGTAGGCACACGTGCACTTGAGCATATCCACCATGCGGCGTGTGAGACAGTGCTGGTGGGCGTTGTGTCGAGTGCGGGGAAGCTGCCACTCCTCATCTAACTGCGTGTATCTGACAGGCGAACCGACGGCACACCCGACGGGTGCTGTCACACTCATCGGCACCGCGCACAGACACGGAGCAACGGCAGGGGAGGAGGGTTAAAGCTCGAGTCTCCACAGGGCTTTAACTCTTGCACACAGGTCTCAGCTAAGATCAAAGTCATGATGCCTCATTTTTGCGTAGCCTATGTTCGACTTAAAACTTGCCTTTTGTTTATTTTGCGTTTGGAACCGTATTGTCCATTTAGCTCCATTGGGTTCCACGCAACATTCAACAATCAAAATGACTTTGAATGCAATGTTCATAGCAACGTTCTGTCACCTCCTGGAGTTGAGCTAGTCTTTATTTTCTTTTCGGTCTTCCAGACTCTCTCTCCCCTTTGCTCATTCTTTCGTTTGGAAGATGGAGATGGTTTAGCATGTGACGAGGCCGCAGGCCGCATTCTTGTTTGATGTATTTTTTATGTGTTAAGGCTACTGTTGAAGGCTGGCGAGGCGGAGGGGCCTGGAGACGCCCGGAGGAGCCGCACTTGAATGGGGATGTTGTTGGACGGGTTGAGACGGGGGAGGGGGGAGGTGTTCTGCCGGCAGCCATCGCTTGTCATGGGACGGGAGAGAACACAGGCTACTTACGGAGTCTGTGTGATGTACAAAAACATGCTCAGACACAACACACGCAATCTGTGATGCCAAACGATCAGATGTCACAATTGTCTAATATCACTTCAACCAAATAGAGCCATGCATTATAGGCAGCCTATACTAATGATTCTCAAATCCGTAAAACATAGAACATCCCTGCAAAGTTGTTGTATAAATGGTAGCCCCCTGTGTGTTAATTATGTTTTGGTCCCGTGCTACCTAACAATCTATTTGCCCAGTTTGTGTTCATTTCCCTTGTTCTGCGGCCCCTGCCCAGTTTGGGAAGTGAGTCATACGCTCAGCCAGCAGTAGGCCTACGCGCATCATAAGCACTGTACACAGGAAGGGAGGGGGGGAGAGGGGAGGTGGATTCACTGATAAACATCCTTTTAACAGCTCGGCGGGAGGAGGGCCGACGGGGAGGGCATCTTTATCGTCTACAAAGAATAAACGGTAAGACAAGGCCTTCTATTTATTTACCTCAGACAGTCTGTTTTTGTGCGTCCCTGATTTAGGCTATGTAATAAAGACTAGAACACCACTAGCTGTGGATGAACGGAGAGCGCAAGGTTTTTTTCGCCGAGCGCAGGAGCTGAGAGATGGGGTGAGATTCAAACAGAGCGATGCTCTTACATAACAAGCCATAGCCGGATTAATCTCGACATCATATTTTTCATTTTTTTTTTTCAAATTACCTTATTACGATATTTTATGGGCGTTATCTATGCATGGATCGTAAAGAATATATTTCTCTCCGCTTTTGATGATAGCATACAGTCTTGACAGTTCCGTTTACTGTTGTAGAACACGAGCCTTCGCCACGTTCTAACCTAGTTCAAGAGACGCAGTCTAATGTATAGCATTTCATAGTGGCTTATGGAAATGTGTCCTTCAGCTAGGCGTCACGCTATAGATGTCAAGCAAGGTATAGGCTATAATGTATGGTTCTCACCTCATTACATTCCCTTCAGTCACCGAAGACAAGGACGTGACGTTGACTTTATGATCGGGGGTCTACATTTGTCACGTTAATTTGATGATCAGACATAACTTAACCTGGTCGTCACGCTACGCCAGAGGCGCTTAGTGGCGGTCCTTCAGCACCACGTGCCTGTACATCTGTATAGGTTGCATTTCGTATGTTGTTGATTGGAAATTATACAATGGAAATGGAATACAATAGCTTGCTGTTACAATTTCAGCTGAATGAGCTAGACTAGACATGAAAGAGCTGGGTTACGCTATAGGCTAGGCTACAGACAGGAAAATATTAGTTATTATAGAGACAATTTTGGTCAGCCAATTCGTAATAAGTGATGTTTGTAATATTTGTACTTGGCTTGAATAGCATTTTTGTTCACTAAAACAATTGGTTCTACTACTTGGTTTTCTTTTTTTGACTTATGCTATGCAATGACAATTTAGGAAAGGGCTGCAGTCTTTTTTGTGCTTTCATTCCTAACAACCAATTAGACCCACATCATGATAAGATTTCCAGTAGTCTATAGGGCATTTTGGGGTTGTATGTTTGTTACACAATCTTTAAGACCTGTTGTTCCTGTTTCATGAGTAGCCTAGTATTTTAAAAATAATATGAAATAAAAACTCTGGATTTGAACACAACTCTGGTAAGGACAGAAGCAGGCCAAGTTTGTAAAACTCTCTCTCTTTCTCTCTGATTTCCTGTCTGCCCCTTACAGAGCAATAGCGTCCCACACCCAGTCCAGAATGCTCCAGCAGGATCGCCCGAGCAACGCTGCCTATGGAGGTATGTCCTCCTCCCTGCGCCTGCTCAGCAATGGCCCACAGCAGTTTAACAGGAAGTGTGAGAAAGACAGCAACTTCAACTTCCTGGGCGAGGACGACGAGACTCTGGGGGGAGACGAGAACCGCAACCAGGTGAGGCCTCGCTCCCTTGGGCCGCTGGGCCGCGAGCTGCCCACCCCGATGCACCATGTCGGGGTTCCTCTGGGGCCGCTGTCCCCGCTGTCCCGCCTGCCCTGCTGGAGCCCACTGGAGCCCCTCCCAGAGGTGGAGAGCGGCGATGACGGAGGCGGCCGGGTGCCCCCAGAGGGAGCTGAAGAAGGCAGGATAGACGAAGAGGTGAGGCGACCCAGTGACTTGGAGAAGGAGAAGGAGAGGGAGCTGGAGGAGTCCCAAGACTACAGCGGCAAGGAGGTGGAGGAGGAGGAGGAAGATGGGTTCGAGTGGGGCGAGAGTGATGAAGAGTTTGCCTTCAGCTCCCACAGCAGCAGTGCCTCCTCGCTCGTCGACGGCGGAGAGGCCGGCCTTGGCAATCTCCCATCTGTCTGGGACCGCCTCTGCATCGGGGGCCCACCCAGCACTGAGCAAGACCACACCTTCTCAGGCCCTCAGGGGGCCGAGAGCTTCAGGGGGAGCCTGGAAGGGATGGAGCCGGGGGTGGAGGACGGCTCCTCTGACTCTGAGTGGGACGGCGGTGGTAGCGGCGGCGGCGGCGGCACCGGCGACGAGGTGCTGGAGGCGCTGTGGAGCGCCCAAGACCGGCAGCGCTTCAAGGAGCAAGAGATGCAGAAGCACCAGCTGCAGCTCACCATGTACCGGCGCCTGGCGCTGATCCGCTGGGTGAGAACCCTCCAGGGCCGCGTGCAGGACCAGCAGAACCGCCTGCAGAACAGCTTCGACGTCATCCTCACACACCGCAAAGAGCTCCTGCGCATGGGGGCCGCTGCCAGCCACTGAGACGCCAGGATAGCCCAGGGGAAAGTTCAGAAAGAGTCAGGCGTTAGTGTGGAGAGTGGTGTCATCCTGGGACTGTCCCCAACCAAAAACGCGATGATCAGACCTTGTTCTGTGATGGTCTCCTTTCCCTCTCCGATTCTGCAGGGATCAGTGTTGTTTAGTCTGGGTGATGTCTAGGCTAGTTCTTTCCTGGTGTGTGATTCCCCTGTTCTGTCTTTCTGCTCCTCGGACAGGCTATGTATGAGTGTGTATGCTATGTATGTGTGTGTGTGTGAGTGACAGCATGTGTCTGTGCATCTATCTGTGTGTGTGAGTGGTTGGTTATAGGTTGAATTTCTGCTCCCAGTCAGAGCCCTGGACAGATACTTAACAATAACTCTATATATGACCTTTGAAATAAATTATATTAAAGTTTATCCAAGAGCTTATATCATAAATTGATTCATATTATATGGAATAAATATCTAACCTCTTTCAGGTGTTTAAGGTGTCTGTTCATTGATTGAATAATTCAAGTGAAAGATAATCGATTCAATTGAACTGAACATTTCAGCAACTTAAGTTAGGCCTATTAGGATTATCCATCCTGAGTCTGTGTGATTCAGATATAGAAACAGTTTATGGCAGTCTTTGGTCATTGGGTAATCAGTTTTGCATTCAGGAGCCTGTCTTTTGTCTATGACATTCGCCTGGAAATTGGCCTCACCAATTGGCCTGATATCACAAGAGTCCACTTATGCATGTTCACAGATGAATAATTGTTTTGAATAGTAGTCATTCCTTTTCGGCATCAATCACATACTTATCCACAACAACGCACATCTATCGCCCTAGTGCAGCCTATTTAACTTTGCGCGCATGTAGACCTACACGCATGATATGTGCGCGCATGTTTACTCAGATACTGTTCGTAATTTAATCCATCGTTTGAACAGGTCTGCAACGGCTGCACCCCCGCTTCCCTGTGTCCCTGGTTTTCTTTGCAGTATGTGCCTCGGGGCTCTGGCTCTCCAAGCCCGGGACGCACTCGCTGGTCCAGTCGCGCTCCAGAGCCAAGCCCTTGAGGCAAGTGGAGGATAATCTCCGGTTGTGCCGCCCGGCCCTGAGGCGCAGATTTCTGCTCTCCGCTTATCACCATTATGGACCATGGTCTGTATGCATAATAGTGGCAGAGCGTCGTAGCAGCAGACGATAATATTAATTTGTTGTTTGTGAATTTTGTGTTAGTAGGGCGTCACACTTTATCCATTACATTTCCCGCCTTCAAAGAGTGTGCCTCTGTAGACAAAATTGTAAAAACCATGGAACACTGAGCCTAAATGCTACAATGCGACCTAATGCGGCTGTCACATTTAAATATTCATGTTACTAGACACATTGTTTAGACAAGCACTTACAGGCAAAATAGCCTCACAGCGTTTGTGCTATACATGTAACTTTCAGACATCGCCACTTAAAAATTAAGTCCGACTTCATTAAGCGACACTGTATAATGCGCGACACAGGAGGCCACCGGTGCGCCTTACTGAGCGCTGATAACGCTAATAAGTATCAGATTCAAAAGTCAAAAGGTGTTCACCACGTGTTCTAGGTAAACTTGCTGGGGATGCCTATCCATGGTCTTTCACTGTCATGTGGTCCATCATATTTAGCCAATTACAAAGCCTGTAGGCTACCTCGCCTGTGACCTATATATTCATCTAAGACTAGGCTACACATAGAACGAAGTGCAAATTTACTTGCTGCATTAAATGCTTGGCTATGTTTCTCGTTCGTATTTGTATCTTCCATAGCCTACTTGAGGAAATAATTACTTCTGTAATTCTGTAATGAGTTATTATTTTTTCTTCATTAACTATAGGCGTCATTTGGCGTGTAGCTGATGGTCGTCAACCCCTAAATGTTTATATTTTTACCAGATTATCAGTATCATTGTTACTGAAATTTGGCCAATGATAGGGCAAGACATAAAAATAACTGTAGCTAGCCTATTTACTTCTTGACCTTGTTTGGTCGTATGTCCCAAGTACATTCCGAGAATTTGGGAGATTTACATGTACTGGCCGAATACTGTCACTGGGGGGCGACACGTGTCCCATATAATCTCAGTTTGGACCTGGGCGAGACACGGACCAGGCCTCGCGAGCATCCTATAATAGGTTCGCCCCTCACTATTTCTCTCCCTTGCTCTCCCCCCTCGCTCTGTTTCCGCCTGATGTAGTGTGACAGCACACTAGCCGCCAGCGTTCTGCTGGGGTGGAAGAGATCCACTCTGACAGTAGGGGTGGTGGGCATGGGGGCTGCTCGAAGCCCGCGGCCCGAGGAGGATGATGCTATCTGTCTACAGAGGACAACAGACAGACAGAGACAGACTGATAGACAGACCGTAGATAGACAGAGACCAGATAGATAGATAGATAGATGCTACATTTAGGCTACCCCATTAAATTGTGATGGATATGGAAAATCCAAGTGAGACTATAAATTAAACAATTAAATAATAACGACCTGTTTAAATTGTATCTTTGCGTTGAGACATCAGGCTATTTAGAAGCATGTCAGTAAAAAAAGGTAAATGACAGTCAATCCTAAGAAAAGTGGAAAGCAAAAAGCCTGTTGGTCAGGACTGCTCAGCTGCATCGTCTGCTTTAACCAGCTAATAAATATGAAAACAGCAGACTTAAACTTTCATTCGGTCACCGGTTGAAAGGATTATACCAGTCTATGGAGTCCCATGTAAATCTGGAAACCTCATAATGCCCAATGTTTTCCCATAAAAATGTGTTGAACAATAGCAGGAGAAAGGGGGCTTTTTCACGCATAAAGGGTTTTCACAAGACCTCAATGAGAGCAGGCCGTGCGCGCCACGCCCCGGGATAATCTTGCGCGGTGGAAACGCGCCTTGGAGAGGCAGGTGCGTGTGCCAGGCACGGGGGTCAGGAGGCCGGCTGAGTCGGGGGGGGTGGTCGAGTATGTTGAATTCGCACAGCTGCCGGGGGGATTTCTTCAGAGCTTGTCACTTCCATTTAATTTGCTCTTTTTCACCCTCTTCAGATGAAGTGATCTCTCGTGCCCAGGTTCTCTGCACGTCCTTTCCCAGTTTAGTGTAGCAAAGCACCGCTAAACGGCGACAGCCGAAAACAAAAGCGGATGGGGGGCGCAGTCCTTCAGACTCAGCACCGTAAAATTGCAGATTAAAACCGAAAAGCTATCCCCCTGACACCGGCACGAACGGCGTTCTTCAAGAATGCTAATTCTACTGCTACATTAAACAAACTTAACACTATATGCTGCCTGCTCCCCTGAGAGTAGTGTTGTTACAACACGAGGTTTGTGGGATGAATCCCACGGCGCTTGGTCGAGGGCTTGCATCTCTTAGACAACAGTCATTCACACACTTAGCAAACTTTAGATTGCGCACACGCTCTTTCACAGGTTCACTGTATCAATAAACAGTTAGACAAAAAACACAACACAGAACTCAAATAAAGAATATCATCCGTTCTCATAATAACAGAATGTCACACATCTTATAACTTAATTTTTGTATGCACCATTAACCTTCTGATCAAGTCAAACAAAGTCAGTCAAAACCGTTTTACTGTGAGTGATCTGCTGAAAATGCTGTTTTTCATCAAAATGTATACAACCAAAAGCTCTGACAAGAATGTGTCTTGTTTTCTATCAGATTGTGTAAAATTGCTCTGAAAACACATTGTAGAGCAATATATGAGATAGCCTACATAACAAAAGCTCAGCCTTTATAGTCCACACATAAATAAATTAGCCTACCGCATCTTGCCTCCCACTCCCACCATAACTTATTGGCATTCCCTCCCAGGTCGCCTCAGCAGCACTGCCTTGCTAATATCTACATCTACCAAAGAAATGTCTGTTTTCTCTTTTGAAAAAGTGTGTTTTGAAATGGAAAATCACAACAACAACCAAAAAAACGCTATTGCAGATAATTCATATCGAAATCTACAACTATATAAATAAATCGAAATCATATTTCTCTATAAAAAGGTAGATAACTTTAAAAGCATGTCTTTCTCATTTGTTTTCCCTCTGAATATTTCTAGGATCAAAAATATTGTACTGCATTTATGTTTTAAAAGGGTTTTTTTCCCGTTTCCCTGTTGCTCACTTACAGTTCTGTGCACTTTCATTAAAAACACAAGGAATTTACTCCCATCAGGAGTCTCCAGAAGAGTACCGTACAGTAGTTTTCATTGCAACTGACCTCTATCATGGGTGAAGCTTTTATGAACATCAGTAGCTATACTTACACTGTTGCTTCTTGCAGGAGTTATTCAGTATTCTAATATTTTAGCTAACATTCAGTAACATTCTAATCCAGTCTGCATCAAAGTATAGGCAACATTCTCCTGTAAACATACAAATAATTGATCTAATCTTTATTCTACATTATATGGCACTTATATTTATCAGAATGAACAACTGGCTGCAAAGTAATCCTGAACCAAGACATTGCAAGGAGCCATAGCTAACTTGTCCCTTCAGCTGTAGCGGAGTTGAGCTGAGTGTGTGTGTGTGTGTGTTTGAAGTTTGCACTGAGAGGGGTCAGACCCACTGGTCTCAGATGGGCACAAACCAGATGCTGTGATAGAACAGTGTGATTGCCAACTTTAGGGAGGGAAGAATATAGAAGAGACAAACAAGCATGATATGTGTGTCACATAATGTGTGTGTGTGTGTGTGTGTGTGTGTGTGTGTGTGTGTGTGTGTGTGTGTGTGTGTGAGTGAGTGGGTGTGGGAGGTCTGTGTTTTGCATGTGCGAGTGCATCTGTGTGTATGTGTTTGTGTGTGTGTGTGTGAGTGGGTGTGGGAGGTCTGTGTTTTGCATGTGTGTGTGTGTGTGTGTGTGTGTGTGTGTGTGTGTGTGTGTGTGTGTGTGTGTGCATGTGTGTATGAGAGAGTGTGTATGTGTGTGTGAGTGTGAGTGTGTGTGTGTGTGTGTGTGTGAGTGTATTAGCAGTCAGAGTGCTGAAGCCCAGAGGCGGTTCCTGTGTGTGCTTGTGATAAAAGGGGGAGAGGGAGGAAGTGGGGGAGGGGTTGGTGGAGAGATAGAGAGACCAGGACATGGAGGGAGGGAGAGAAAGAGGGAGAGAGAGAGAGAGAGAGAGAGAGAGAGAGACAGGGGGAGAGAGATGAGGTTGCTTTGGGGTTAGAGAGGGAGAGGAGAAGAAGAATCAGGGCAACAACTTGCAGAGCTGCAAGCTTCCTCAGTGTTGTCTGCTCCTGCCACATGTCGCCATCGGGCTCTCTCTCTCTCCCTCTCGCTCCCTCTCTCTCTCACACTGTGTCTCTCATGAAAAGAAGAGAGAAGTCTTGGCAAGGTAATTAAGGATGGCCTCTAAGCGCAGGAGTAAGGCAAGAGTGCTCCAGATGAAAGTAAATGATTAAAATAATTACAGGCTCAAAGCTGACGAGCGGGTGTGGGCTGGCCGCCGGACATTTGTGGGTAATTAGATAATTAATCTGAATGCAAATGAAGAGTTCTAACGAAGCAGTCAGGCTGAACCAGGCGCAACTGCTGACAGAAACATGGTATAGAGGAAAGATGAATATGAGTTTTAAAATCCCACTTAAATCCTGCACCACTACAGCAGCTTGTTGTTGAAAGTTGATAAATAAACAGTCTAACCTCTGGGCTAAAAGAGATAAGAACGTATGAAATTGCTTCATATTTCATGTTTAATTCTACATCTAGGTCTAATATTTTATTTCTGTGACCTTATGGTATTTTACAAAGGGTACAGATGAGATGCAAAATGTGTTTATAAAATTGGCCTTTATGACATTTAAGGTGGCTATACAGTAGGCCTATGTATTGTTGTGTTTTTATGGGTTTTCAGTTAGTCTTTTATGACCTTGGCATCTTCCCCAAGGCCATCTGCAGAGAATCATCCTTTGCTCACACTGTAAAAAACCCTAGCATACAATATTCAAGCTTGTGTATAGCCTATCCAAACCGGAGATTGAAATGTGATTGCGAGGACAGCACTGATGATACAACTGATTGGTTGTAATGTTATTCTAATTTTTTCCCCCCATCTCAAAATAAAATCTGCAAACTTTAGTGAATGAGTCCATTGAATGAATCCATGATTCCAGGCTTAAAGGAACCGTATGTAGGATTTTGGCCAAAACTGGTACTACAATCACTTTCAAAATACTGAAGAGCGGTGTACACCGCAGATGTGGTAACTAGAGCAGAGCTGGCAACCCAGATGCCGAAACACTACTGACTTTGTGATTACTAGATAGGTGGAGGGTGGCGGATCAGGCTAAAACACAAATATGTAAACATCAACATCAGTTGAGGGCTGCAACTTCACTTTTTTAAATGACAATATCCTGGCCGGACTGCTGTTGTCAGTGATATAAGTATTTGAAATTAGCATGATTTCCTAATGTCTAGTGATAAATCAGGGCCATTTTATGATTAATTGAATTACATTTCTTACATACGGTTCCTTTAAATATAGACCTCTGCACAGCCTAGACCTAGAGGTTAAACAAATATCCCAATAGAATAGCCTTAGTTTGGCTGTCTGTATTTAAAATAGCCTAATGACAACAATATAGCCAACCTTACCCTTCTTTAATAGTGAAATAGGCTGGAGTTTGGTGGGTCCTTTCTCAAAATCTTTGCCATCATCACTTTGAACAAGTCACGTGTTGCAGGAGAAACTCAGGAGCTCCGATTTGGCTTCATCTTTCATGACGTCAGAATCCCGCGCCGTGATTCACTTTTGCTGTGTAATAACAGATTGTACAGAGAAAGGTGGCTTGTGGTGTGAAGACAAACAGCCTAAACATTCAAACGAAGTTGTAAGATGGAGTATTTAATTGGCATACAGGGACCAGACTTTGTCTTAGTTGCAGCTGATAATGTTGCGGCGAGCAGTATAATCCAGATGAAACATGGTAAGTCATTAGGTAGCATTGTAGCCTGTCGTAGCTAACGTTACCAAGAGGGAATGGGTTATGAGCATCAAGCACACAAGAATACATTTGCGGTCACCCGGCTCATGTAATTTAGGCAAGAGTGTGTTTAGAGATTGATATTTAATCATTTGCATACCATAACGACCCAAATGGTGAAGTTACAATAAACTACTCATGGACTAGTGTGTTCACAAAATGCTAGCAAATCCGAGCGAAGTAGCATGGCTAGTTTGCTAAGCCAGAAAACTCGCTTTGTTAGCGTTAGCATTGAATGACTAGACTGTCAGGCGTTTTCAGATAGAGAAACTTTAACTTATATCATTAGAAGTTAGTGTCAGATTTTATTGGGTATGAAATATGAATTATATGAATTGTAATGAATTCCGTATTACATTAAGTTTTCCTAATATTAGGCTAAGTGAAACAGTATATAGGAAGTTCTCCATCGGCAGCGCTTCATTCGTCAGTAACCATAATGAAAGTGAAAGTAATTTACGGCTTGGAATTTAAATTAATATAATTCAGTCTTGCTGTCATTTAACTTGAAGACAGAGGCCTGATGTAGTGAGATATCCTGAGAAAATATTTTAATAGTTTGATACATGGTTTTATATCCCTCAGTAAAAGACTCAAGTTTGAATTTGTCACTTGTCAGTTTCGGTAACGTTAACTGTGCAAAGCACATCTTTGACTTGTCTGTGACTGTTTTCAGACTACGATAAAATGTTCAAGCTGAGTGAAAAGATCCTTCTGCTGTGTGTGGGTGAGGCCGGTGATACTGTGCAGTTCGCAGAGTACATTCAGAAAAACGTGCAGCTCTATAAAATGAGAAACGGTGAGTGTTGTGTTCATTTTGGGGTGATGTCTATGTGGGGGTGGGTAGATGGAAGTATTTGAATTCATCGTTTTGTGTCGAGTTAATAGGTCATATTGACGAGAGTAAATTGTGTTACTTTGGTTGTTTAGGTTACGAGCTTAGTCCAGCAGCAGCAGCCAACTTCACCAGAAAGAACCTGGCCGACTACTTGCGTAGCCGGGTGAGCATGCACTTTCTTCACTACATGCTGTTGTACCATAACCAGTAATATATTACCACCACGCCCATACTGACAGAGGTTATATTCTTGACATACAAATCACCAGTACCACTGTACAATACATATCCACAGAAGACCACTGAAGATTGATGTTTTAAATTGTTTACCATGTTGTGAGTTGCTTTGGTTAAAAAGCGTCAGCCAAATGTAAAGTAATGATGTGTACCACTACACAGTACAGTACACACTACATTACTTTTTATAACACACAAACAAGCACATATTTTAATATATGAGACACATGATATGATATGATTTTGTATGAACCATTATTTCACCCCCCTTGCCTTGAACAACCAATCCGCCACCTACCAAGATGCCTTTTACCCCTTTGAAGTCAGAACCTTTCAGATGTTCCTGATATCAGGCCATAATGTCTATTTTATCCTGATATAACTCGAAGCAATCCCAGTCATGTGTTGGACCCAGGCCTATATTGACATTTGCAATCCCAGAAATCATCTTGATTATCATAATGATAATTTTTGTCTCGACAAATTGGTAATTCCTGCCTCACAATGAATAGCCCACTTCTGTGTGTGAGTGAAATTGGTTGCATCTTTAACAGTAGGTAGCTACTGCTGCTTTGAATGAGTTATTTACGATGTCTGCTTCGTTAATAACATCATTGTATGCTAAGTAAAACTAGATAGAAATTAGTAGCCGTATTTGTAGAGTAGTATTTGAAATGTTTTGCTTCTTTTTATGTCAGGTTATGACAAAATAGTAGGTGAGCATGCAACCAATTTCAATACAACTTTCTATACAAATTATAATATTTTAAGTTTCACTTAACATTACAGGAGTACACATAAGGCATCATTTGAAAGCTTGCTTTAGACACTTTTGATAGATGATCTCCGTTTCTATTAAACATTGCGTAAATGTTCAGTTCAGTTTAAACTCTGGAAAGCCAGTGTGGTCTGGACTTCAGAGGGGTTAAAGTACCCATGGGCATTTTGAGATGGCAACAACAGTACACAATATACTGTTAAGTAACCAACTTGGAACAAAAATAGTTTAAAAAAAATAGTTATCACTAACACTAAAAAGTACTTGTCACTAGCTGAGAGACAGACAGATGGAGAACAGCCCCCTTTCTAGAAACCTCTTCATGACAGTTAGCTGATTTAATTGTTTAATAATAAATACCTCCCAGTAATACACCTTGAAAATAAATGACTGGATAAAACACCTTACAAACGGCGGCATCAAGACACATTTGAGTTCTACATCTGAGAACTAAGATTTCCAGCTTGTAGAACTCAAATAGAACGCTTATGAGCGCTCATGCAATGTGTGTGTCCCTGCAGCAAGTGAAACTGGAGGTAACGTGGGCTAGAAGCAACAAGAGTTTAAACAACAACGTGGCTTCCACTATCAATGGAAAAAGCATAGAAACTGCTAATCATAATCTTTAATTAAGCTGGCTATATGCAACACAATTTATTTATTTTCCCCTTGCATATGTTTGGGTAGACTTCAAACGTTTTTGAATTTGAGCTTACAGTTCTGTCACTATTCTGTGTCCTTTACATTTATTTAATAGGTATTAGTGATACCTCAAAATTATAGGCTGCTGTCTGTTAGGCAATTTATTGTAGCCTGCTAACCCATATGCACAAAACATAATTTCTAAAATGATTTCTTGATTTATAACATGAGATATGCCTCCATGTAGGGTAGTGTTAAATAGTGAAGTGATAGCAGGTAGATCATGTAGGCCTACATGTCACATGAGCCACACATATGAGGGGCACTGCTTCTTCTGTCCCTCCCAAACTACATTAAAATGGTGTGTTTAGCAATCAGAATTTCAAAAAAAATTTGGTGGAGAAACTCCCGGACACCAATATAGCCTAGTCCGCTCCCCTCTCAGAAAATACTTACAGCGTCCCTGTAGGGAGTGATTTAAAATTTGGTCAGATTGTTTAATTTCCCTATCCCACAACCCCCACACTTTTAAAAAGCTTGATACGCCTCTGTCCACAAGTGTGTGCCTCTTGTGTTCATGTGTTTATTGAATGCTGGTGTGACTGTATCTCCTGCTGTGTGGTCACATCTGGGAGGTGGAGTATCTGGGGTTAGTAGTGGGGTGCTTTTGGCAGCTCAGGAGCGTGAGCCAGTCCCAGGGGACCAGCACGCCAGAGCTACACCCGTGGGTATCGTGCCCCTGATATCAGCCTCTCAGCCCTGGGAGGAGGAGAGTCTACACACTTAGAGGTGTGTGTGTGTGTGTGTACATGTGCATAAGCATACCTACCTCTGTTTGTGTGTGTGTACATGTGTGTGTGTGTACATGTGTGTGTGTACATGTGCATAAGCATACCTACCTCTGTTTGTGTGTGTGTACATGTGTGTGTACATGTGTGTGTGTACATGTGCATAAGCATACCTACCTACCTGTGTTTGTGTGTGTGTGTGTGTACATGTGTGTGTGTGTGTGTACATGTGCATAAGCATACCTACCTACCTGTGTTTGTGTGTGTGTGTGAAAGAGACGTGGCGTGCCCATCTGTGCATAGCAGTCTGCCGCCCCTCCCCCTCTCTCCCAGGCCCTGACTGCTGTGGGCTAATTTGTTAGGGAGACTGTAGTCACCTCCTGTCACAATAGCAAACGGGAGAAAATAATTACAAAAAACAATTAGTGGCTCTGATGAGGGAGTGTGGGAACAGGGGACTGGGTCCTCAAGTCAACATGCTGCTTCAACATGCACAGACACACTGCACTCTGACAAGCACGGACACACTAACTCTCACATTCACATGGCAGGGGCCTGCATTATAGTAAGTAGCCCTGTTGTGGCTTTATTTCCATTAACTAGCAGATCAGTATATGTATATTCTATATATAGATAGATGTAGATATAGATGTAGAAATATAGATATAGATAAAGATATAGATAGATAGATATAGATATCTGTCTAGAGGCGTGTGTGTGTGTGTGCATGCGTGCGCGCGTGCGTGCGTGTGTGTGTGTGCCAAAGCTTCAGTGCGGCTGCTGAAGGGGGGGGGGGGGGGGTTGCAGGTGCTGTGTACCGCCAGAGCATTAAAAAACACCTGGGCCTTCGGGCACCCCAGGAGTATCACCAATCCCCCCTCACCACCACGGACATACACACACACACACACACACACACACACACACACACATACACACACCCCTGAGTACCGGTGCTCCCTCAGACGTACTCCAGCTGCTCACAATCTCACACCGGCGGGATGGCGGGAGAGAGGAGGTCTAGGTAGGTATGACGGGAAGAGGGACTGATGGGAGAGGGAAATGGAGTGTGACTGGGGTTGGGGGCTGGGGCATGGCGGGAGTGTGGTACTCCCAGCAGAACTGGCACCCGTCGGGCCCTTCTGTAGCTGTGGCGGTTCTAATGGGTCTGATGCCCGTCAGATATTCTGGCAGACAGATTTCCATATTTCCCTCTCCCAAGTTGTTGGATTGTCGCCACTTCGAGTTGTTTTAATTTTGCTTGTTGAGGTGCCAGTGTTTGCTTCACAGCCTGTTTGGTGGTTGCTAAGATGTTTATAAATGTGAGAAATTCACTGTTGACTAAGGGCAATCTTGGCGTTTTTTTGGTGGATTACTATGATTAGCTTGAAATGAGAGGGTTGGTAGTCTGTCTGGAAAGGGGAAAAAAAGATCAGAACAAGTTGTGTATCTTTGGTATAAAAAATTAATTGTCTTCAACTAATGCTGTAGGTCTTACTGTCTACTCTGAGAGGTCTGTGTTGTAGCTGCAGGCCGTTACTAAACACACGTGCAGATCACCTCCAACAGGTGTGTGTGTGTGTGTGTGTGTGTGTGTGTGTTGTCTCAGGCCCCACTGCAGGGAACTAAGCAGAGATCGGTCTCATGCGTTAGACACACACACAAATATAAATAAGCACACCAGTACGCACACGCATGCTGACATGCAAACGTATAGGACTGCGGCTAGTTTCTTACTTACATGAAGGGGGAGCGGAACAGAGAGGAGTAGGGATGGGAGCCGGAGAGCGGAGTGGAGAAGTTTTAATGAGTGCTGGCATAACTCCAGGGCCGGGGGTAGTATGTGGGGTAGGGGAAAGGGGTAGGAGCAGGAGTGAGGGGGGGCTTGTGCAGGAGCAGCGGGGTGTTGTCTTCCAGCAGATGTCACACTGCCTGTGACACCACGACCCCCCCCAGACCCCAGAGCCACACACACACACACACACACACACACACACACACACACACAGCACCTCTCCGCAGGCTCACACGCCTCCCCAGAGCCCTGCTGCTTGTTGTGTTTTTTGTTTTTTCCCCCCTTCTCACTGGTTTTGTTCGTTTAGGAGGCGACCGTTAATGAGAAACAGCGTCTGAGACGCCAACGGAGACACTCCAAACTTCTAATACTTTTAATCCTTCGCTTAGTTATATTTTCTTTTTCACTCAGTTTCTCTCCTTTTTTTTTTTTACTTCTCTCCTCCTCTCTCCTTTTGCTGTGTCTTTTCCCTTCGCTCCTTTCCTTTTGTCCATCTCTCTCTCTCTCTCTCTCTCTCTCTCTTTCTTTCTTTCTTTCTTTCTTTCTTTCTTTCTTTCTTTCTTTGTCCTGCTCTCATCTCATCCCGTGTTACCTCTCTAGACACCGTACCATGTGAACCTGCTCCTGGCTGGTTATGATGAGACGGATGGACCAGGCCTCTACTACATGGACTACCTGGCAGCTGTTGCCAAAGCCCCCTTTGCTGCCCATGGCTATGGTGCCTTCCTCACACTCTCCATCCTGGACAGATACTACAAACCAGGTGTGTCTGTCTGTCTCTTTCTGCCCCCCCCCCCCCCCCCCCTCCAGAGGGCAACCTACTTATGCCATTCTGCCGTTTTGATGTTTTGAGTTGATATATTTGATCAATTTGATGCTCTGAACTGCTGTATGTCTCTAACGTGTTTGCTTTCCTCTTTGGCAGATCTCACTCGTGAGGAGGCAGTAGAACTTCTCAAGAAGTGTGTAGAGGAGGTGAGCCGCCCCCCCACTCACTACACACACACACACACACACACACACACAGCTTCTCAATCACTCCATTCCTACGCAGTCTGTTCTGTACAGCAGATGTACTGCTACTTGTGTGATGTTTTTAATAAAGATGGAAACCATTAAAAGCACAGGAAGTTAGGAACCTTTTGAGGAACCCTCAAATGAATTGTTCCCCAGACCTTAGAGTGTGAGCTTGAGTTCTCACAAGTTTGCTGAACAGGTGCGGTGAAGACGCATACGTGTTTTGGGATGTAACACTCAACTCCCTTGCGCCCCCCCCCCCCCCTTTTCTCTCTCTTTCTCCTCCGCAGCTGAACAAGCGTTTCATCCTGAATCTGCCCTCATTCAACGTGCGCCTGATTGACAAGGATGGCATCCACGACCTGGAGAAGCTTCCCCTGGGTGCTAAGTGAACTTCCGCTCCCGCCACCAAGTCCCTGTGTGATTTTTGTACTACACATATATCTGCCTATGTTCTAATAAAAGTCCTGTGCTGAAGTTCATGGGCTCGTGTGGTATCATTAACATCCAAGAGCTGCCTTCTGCCACTGTTCCTTTTGACTTTTCTTGTTTTCCTCAGAGAGCCTGTCTGTCACTCTTGTCACACACACACACACACACACTCACGCATACACACCTACTTGTGCCGTTGTGAGTGCTTGTCGTTCGTGTTCCTGGAGAACTGGTGTGTGCGCCACAGTGGTACAAGCGAGTGTTATAAATCACCATAACTGTCTCGTGTGTGTGTGTGTGTGGGGGGGGGGGGGGTATAGTCTCCACTCTTGTTCACAGGCAGGTGATTAATAAACATTAAAACAGTCCCAGCTCACACGCACACAGAAGACACACACCCCAAGCGGAATTTCAGGAAGGGGGGAAGCATATGTTTGCCTGGAGGCAAACGGAGGCTGAGAATAGTCCTTGTGTGTGTGTGTGTGAGTTGGTGGCGGTGGGGGTCACAGGAAAACAGAAAAAGAAACAGTGTGAGGGGGGTTATTTACACATTTAGTTTGTGTGTATGTGTGTGTGAAGGTGGCAGGTAAGGTCTGAGGTGAGAGATTGCATTAGGAGAGGTACAGTAGCAGATGGCGGGTGTGACATGGGGAGCGGAACAGCGGTGTGTGGCCTGTGTGTGTGTGTGCAGCCTGGGGGCCGTTAGTTATGTCTGAATCTGGTCACAACACAGTAATGTAATCAAACTTGAGGGCCGTTTACTCCAAGAACGAAAATGATAACCGCAAAAAAGTGTGAATAACATTGAATTAATGAATATGAATTCTAAATTATATGAATTATAATGATGACATGAAGAATAATGTTATTTCACAACACTTTCAGAGCAATTTTAGAAAGATAAAATAATCAATCCATCAAATTGTACACATTCATCAATGAGAGGAGAGACTTTCCTTATCGTTACTAGCCATTGTGGACGCTTTTATCGTTATAGTTACCATGGTGTGAATGGCCCTTAGTGCTATTCATATCAACACATGCATAAATATTTGTGGGTTAGAAGTATTGAAGTGACCACACACCAGTTCACCCACCCCACAAATCAAAGGCTTACTTTATGTAATAATGGGGGGAAATGTTTTCAAGAATTTAGAATGAAAAATGTGTAATTAATGGAGTCTGTTTCATCTTTAATTTTTGTTTTTAAATTTGCAGACCATTGGCCTAATGACAACCCAGATCTGGATTTTTTTTAATTAGTTGATGGCATGTTAGATCTTGTGAATGCAGAGAAGTCCAAGTTCCAAACCATCCTGCATGGGGCTACCTTTTTGAAAGTGCTGACAATTTGTCCTCTGGTGTTTTGTTTTGCATCAACAGCCTAAAGTCATGATTAAAAAAAATTGTCAGTTCATTCCTACAGTAGAAGTGTTAGAATTTGTGAATGTGTGCCCCGGCCATGGTGCAACTGGCTGGGGCACCTGCACTGTACGCCGGCGACCCGGGTTCGATTCACGCCCCGTGGTCCTTTCCGGATCCCACCCTTTTCTCTCCCACTCACTTCCTGTCATTCTCCACTATCCTATATGATTAAAGGCATAAAAGGCCCAAAAAAATATACTAAAAAGAATTTGTGAATGTATTACAATTTGAAAGATTTGTGAGCCAAAGGTTATGAATATGCTGGAAAACTGGAATCACTTTTGCTGGTGCGATCTTCAGAAATAGTTTTAAATCATCTTTCAAATCATTATTAAGGAGATAATAACCATAACCGTACGAGGAATACACATACATTTATATAGGGTTAGAGCTTATGGTCACAATTTATGGGCTGGTTATTTGAGACTTATTTGGGAGGTTGTATAAAAGTTAGATGAGGCTTGTTTGAAATGCGTTATGCTTGTCCAGAATTTGTCACTGTTGGGAAACCTGATAATAATGTTACACCAGGAAAACAAACAAGACAGTGCTCAGTCATCCAACTTTAATAATATATTACATTTATGTTTGTAATACAATAAGAACAGCAGTAATAACATAAATAAACATACAACAGGAAGTACAAAAGACACAAAAAATATTTTACATTACTAAATCCTTATTATATTGTTCCCAAAAATTAGATCCTGCTTGTTAGCTGCCAAGTCCTGCTAAGAGTCGGTACTCAGAGTTCCCCAGCAGGATCACACACGCATGCACGGCACAGATATCCAGCAGTTCACTTGCATGTGCATGTTGGGGACAAAACTGAGATCATGTATGAACATCGGGTGTGAGTACGTTGACATGATCCCCCAGAAGCAGCGGCGGCGGCGTGTGTTTGCGTGTCTGTCGGAGGTTCTCAGTGGGTGCCACGGCGACCTCAAACCTCTCTCGGAGCCCACCACTGCAGCTTGTATCAACCACACGCTTCACATTTAAGTACTGCTCTGTTTTTGATCAGGCAGGAAGAAGGAAAGTCTGTAGGTCCAGCTGAGGGGAGGAGGAGGGGGGGGGGTGTCTGGGTCCTACTTGCGGTGTTTGAGCTCCTTATCGTGGCCCCGGCCCCCCTCGCTCTTGTCCAGGACCTTCAGCGCCTCCTGCAGGTAGCTCTGGAAGGCGGTGAGCGCGGCACAGATCGCGGGGCCCCCGAAGCCGTGGGTGAGCAGGCTGAAGTGGGTCAGGCTGCTCTGGACGCCCGACTCCAGGCACGGCACCGGTCGGCTCGCTCCCAGAGGAGAGCGGTCCTGAGACATCAACTCCACAAACTCCTTACACACCTCCCTGATGAAGAGGAGAGAGAAGATTAGCGATATGTGGGTCAGCAGCAGTGAGTGGTTTCTATGTGTGTGCCACACTGGTGTGTGTGTGGGTTTAAGTAGGTGACTCACTTGGTGGCAATCAGCATGCTTCGTCTTGTGGGCAGCTGTTCGGGGTCACCATGGCGACACAGGTACTCTGCCGTGGCCCTGGCGGGAAACTCAGTCTCACACACGTAACCGAAATCCCGAGCAAGGTGCACCGCCTCACCTGTGGAAACGTAGGACAGCATGAGGATTGTGAGTGTGTGTGAGTAAAGTGTCAGAACTGGTGTCCCTAAGGGTGTGTACGTGTGTGAGTTTAGATTACACATTTTAGAACACTGATCCTGTTGTGGTGGTCTGATTATACATTATTCCATATATTTCCTTTATATTTAGATATAGGTTAGTCATTGAAACTTCTTTTAATCTGTTTGCTCATAATTAGGGATGACATTATGAGAAGCTGTTTAATTTGTTGATGTCTTTCTAAGATATCTGAATAAAAATCACCTCACCACAGGCAAATCACTCTAAGTATGACATAATATTTGATATCAAAATGATTTTGTGTGTGTGCGCATAAGATTTACAAAAGCCAATTACGAAATTCAATCTGTATACTGTTCTATACACTAATGGTCATCTCTATGAATGGTCATGTCTGTATGTGTGTCTGTCTGCTTACCCTCCACCAGTGATGTGAGGAGAGTGACGTTGGCCGCTTTGCGGCGTCCAGCTGGCAGGTTCAAGCCGATCTTCTCCAGGCGCTCCCGAAGGCAGCGGCCGCCATTCTTAGATTTTGCCCTGAGGACCAGAGAGAGTTTGTGTGAGCATTTGTGTGCGTGTGTAATTGCCCACTTCAACTTTCTTTTTGCCAAGACTTCTGTTGCACTGACTCAGAAAGTATGTATGCACATGCACTCAATTAAAAGCAAACTCGTACATCTCAAACTCCCTCTCTTTCATGAAGCTGAATTAAAATTGCTTTTATTTGCAACGAGGAATTTTTACTTAGTGACACTGAAAATGCCCTGTCCAAACACTTTCAAACTCATCCAACTCTTTCTCTCCATGATGCTCTACTACAGCATAGGACTCTGTCTTATGTCTCTTTCTGGGTGTTTGTCAGTGTCAGTGTCATTTATATGCATCGATAGACTCACCTGCGTAAGACTCCACCCAGTAGTGATGCGTTGAGGCATTCAGGTGGGGCCAGGCGTCTCTGCACCTCTCCCACGGTGACCTTGTACTTGGAGGTGGAGCTGAGGAGGGACAGACGGCCGGGCACCGTGCAGAAGACCTCCGCCGGGTTGGACACACCACCCAGAGCCATGCCGTCCTTACTGAAGGTCAGCGCCGACAGGGTGGAGCCATTCAGCTTTGAAGGTATGGGCACTGGAGAGAAAGAGAGAGAGAGAAGGGAGGGGGGGGGGTTGATAAATCATGTTTGTACATGATCTACATATTAAAGTTATACAACCCAGTCTCTGCACACTTTTATGTAAACAAATGTGCACATTCAGCACCCTGGCTCTCCTGGTTTTGTAAAAACAAGTCTAGTGGTGTGCTCTTTAGCACCCTGCACACTCTACAAGGTTAAATAACAGGTTAAGTGTACATTTTATCAATGACCAATGCATAGTATTTTCTATGATAGAATAGTGACTACATGTCACTGAGTTTGAGAGAGAGTGCAAATGCACTGCAGAGCATTCATGTTCTGTTTCCAATTCTATGTTTGCATGTAAACAAATTAAATTGTAATTCTTAAAACACCTACACACTGAGAACATTTCAAATTGAGCAATCATGTGCTATGCACCTGCTTAAGTATGTGTGTGTGTGTGCTTAGAATTGGCTGTGACATCAGAACGTGTCATCAATGAGAGAGATATTTCCCAAGCCAAGCCTTTGATGGCAGATGATTAAGATTTAAGACCTATGATTGCCATTCAAGCCCTAATAATAATCAGTGTTGACATGGAAACGGAGTGGCGTTGACTAGTAATTTGAACTGTGGCATCTTTGTTACATCATCCTTTAAAACGTTAATTTGTTTTCAGGAGAACAGCCGACTAATCGCACACATCCCTTGAGCTTTCGCTGTGTGGGAAGACTATTCAGGAGAATCCAGAGATTTCTCTGTGTGTGTGTCTGTGTGTGCACGTAAGTGTGTGTGTGTGTGTGTGTGTGTGTGTGTGCATGTGTGTGCGTTTGTTCGCATCTGTGTGTTTATGTCTGTGTATATGAAAATAGCCATAGCCACGATCAATCCCTTTTTTCCTCTGGTTGGCTCAGTGTTTACAAAAACCTGTATCTGTAGAACTGGTGCGTAACATACGTATCTGTATGTGTGTGTTTATAACAGTATCTTTGTCAGGCTTACTCTTGGCAGTGGGAGTGTGTGTGTGTGTGTGTGTGTGTGTGTGTGTGTGTGTGTGTGTGTGTGTGTGTGTGTGTGTGTGTGTGTGTGTGTGTGCGCGCGCGCATGCATGCTTGTGTGTGTGTGTACGTGTGTGTGTACGTGTGTGTGTACATGTGTGTGTATGTGTGTGTATGTACGCTGTGTGTCGCTCCGTGGGCGGTGTGCAGCTCTTAGCGACACCCCACTGTGCAAAAGGGATACACACACACACACACACACACACACACACACACACACCGTGGACTCAGCGAGCCCATTCACAGCCCGCTCTCCTCTCCCTCTCCCCCCCCCCCCACAGATCTGGTTATTCTTGTGGGCTTTGGATTGTTCTCCTCTTAAATCCCCGTGGCTGAGAGAAAGCTTCTCTAATTGACGCATTCTGTTCTCCATGCAAAGGTGCCGAACACAGCCAAGGCTTGAGCAGAGCATAAATGTAGTTTATCCACAGTGGAACAAGCATATGCACACAACACGGTGTGTTCCTGAGACACAGAACTTCAGAGTGGTGAGCCCCTGAATCTCAGTTTGGTCCTCTCTAGTTTTCTTATGTTCTATAAAAATCCATTTTCTTGGTATTTCAGCGGAATGATCACTCTGTGAATAACTCATAACTCCCTCCCTCCTACCACTGCCCCCCCACCACCACCACCACCACTCTCATATGACTGTTCATTAAACAGCTTGCCTTAGGGGGAGACTACAGCAGAGTACTGCAAGATTTCTCTACTTCAAATGAAACACCAAAATGGAATTATTTGTACAGTGTGTGTGTGTGTGTGCGTGTGTGTAACTCTGTGTGTGTGTGTGTGTGTGTGTGTGTGTGTGTGTGTGTATATATTTTGGATTTCTGGCTACATTTTGAGTGGCTGGTGTTAATAGCCTCACCTTTCTTAATGACAGAGTGGTCCAAAACCCCGAGTGCTGAAGCCTCCTCCATTGCCTGTGCAGATAAAGAGAGAATGTACTCTATGTAAGTGTATGAGAGAGAGATGGAATGTGTGTTCATTTAACACACGCCTTATCCCTCTTCTGCTCTGTGGCTACAAAAAAAAAAAACACCCTTCAAAAATTCTGTCTGGGGTCTTTACAGTTTGGCTATATGTACATTTAAATATAATTTACACTTTGGTTTTGTACTGGTGGATTTGGGGGAATTTGTTTTCTTCTGTTTCCTTCCCTTTGTTAATGAGAAATTGACAAGAAAAAACAGGAGTAACCATCTTTCATTCTTAATGTCATATACTGTATATGAAATCCTTGAAGAAAATATCTCTGTTTTTCAAATGTATACGCAGAAATGGACTTGCAGAAATACATTCTTAATTAGATACATCCAATAGACTGGTTTTGGTTATATGAAATTAACATTTGAAGCATATGGAGTGTAAAACGTAATGACTACGAGACCTATTCCAATTTGTATTTTTAAAAGTTTATAATATATTAACCTATTATATGTATTATTATTGCCTTCTGGTCTCTCTATATATTCTTTATCTATTTGTTTCAGAGTATAAGTAGCCTGCCGTTTATTTAAAACTGTCTGCATTTGTAATGGAAATGATACAATCATATCCCATATCTACAACGTCTGCATTGATTGCAAAAATATTTCGACTACACATAATATAAACATTTCGACTAAAGCAATTACTCGTTTCACAAATTAGCCCTTGTTATTATTTTCAATAAATAGGAAAGAGTTTGTCCTATTGTCGTAATTTAATGTAAGACTAAATGTTTCAAGAGAGAGAGAGAGAGAGAGTCAACAAGGAAAACGGAATCAGTGCACCAGTTTCAGCAACTCTGACACGGAGTTGTTCAGTTGCTGCACCTGCTCACGCAAGTGTCTGGAGTTTTGGTTACTGTGTCTGCATTTAAAACAGTCAAGAATATTGACCGGTGCAATACATTACAACTCGGACAGATTATTTTATCCTCATGACTACATTTTTCTTCCAAGTTATTTGCAATAGCCTACATTTAAAACAAGACTAGACGCACGGAAAACAATTTAAATGTTATGCCATTTTAGTTCAGAAATTGAATTCGCGTTAGACTGAAATTCTAAAATAACCCCTTTTTACTTTTGGTAGGCCTATCGAATATTTTAGTTGGGCTTAATGCTATGTGAAACATTTTTTCCTGAAACGAAAAAGCCTAGGATGGCTATAGCTACTTGCGAAAATCAAATTTTATGGAACTGGTTGTAAAGCGAATGCTAGTTATAATCATATACACTTAAGTTGTACTAAATTATATATTACATCTGAGAATCATAGTTTGTGTGACGGTAGGGAATCTAACACTCTGATGCGGCAAAGAATTTTGAAATTATGACAGTTTTACAGTCGTTAGTGATAACTTAGGCGCTAACCCAAACCTGTCGAAACTGTGATTTTACAGTGAAATACCTAACCCACTTAGTATGGTGAAATCATTCACATTTTTTAGTCACCACTGTTTCATATAAAATTGTATTTAACCTTCTTTACGCACTCTCTCCAAGCTTACCAGACTCGTGAGTGCACACACCTGCATATCTTCCAGGCTGTGATGTCCCGCGTGCATCCCGAGAGGACTCTCCCCCAATGCAGCCGCGCCCTCCCCCAGCCCGTGCAGTAGCCGTGGGACCCCAGGGTACTCCCGCCGCGGGTCGAGACTTAACGCCCTTTGGGACTGGGACAGCAGTGCGCCCTCCTCTGAGCGTGACCGCTGAGAGTGCCACGCGGCCTGTTGCTGATGGAGTGAGCTGATGGAGTTGTAGGGCTCCGGCAGGTGCGGGTACGCGGAGTCCTGGCTCTGTGAGAAGGACAGCGAGGACTGCGGGTAGGGTGGTGGGAAGTAGGGTGGCTGGAAGTCCGATGCTGGGGTGTGACACAAGGGGGGCGCAGAGGAATAGGCAGCCTGGTTGAGGGAAGACAACTGGGAGAGACGGCCGCTCGGTGAGGAACCGGTCAGTCCGTCAGCGCGCTCCTGTGCGTAACAGAGAATGTTTATCAGAACCACCACATTTATAATGTCTTCTAGCATTTTATAGCCCTACACAGGGCTTGTGAACACAATTGTATTTGGATTGAGAACAAAATATGCAAACATGAAACCTGATGAATAAGTAGAATTTGGTTTTACAGGATACTTGACACTGACATACTTTGAGCGTTGCACTTTAAGACATTAAGCGAGTTAACTGCTGGAACGGACTCAGACATGTAATTGCAAAGAGTAGGCTAAAACTGACAAATAATATCAAGTCTTATCTGAATGTTCTAAAAGTAAAGTATTTAATAACTTGTTTGATGCACGACGCGGGAATGCAGCCCCAAACATTCCGAACACTCCCAATTAAATGCGCATTTACCCTGGAATCCATTCGATTTTCTAAAGCTAGGTCATTGAAATCAATCACACTGCAGAAGTGAAAACACATTAATCGGGCTCGTGAAACATTCCAGTCCAGAGAAATTTAAATATATAAAGGATAGGCCGATAGATCCGAATTAGACACCATATCTGAGACATTCCAAATGTATTTTAACGTCTGCAGGCTCTTGAAAAATCCCTATTTAATGATTATGGTTTAAACAAACTATTGGTTTTATAACGAAGTCTCCATATTTGATTTATTTCCTATGAAGTGTAACTCAGTTTTCTCATCTCATATATTCCAACAATTCGTCAGGCATCTGGAATCAGACACTTAACTGCCTTATTGCTAGTGTCCAAGCTTAACTTAAGTTGAGACCTCGCAAATACGACCTGACAGGAGTGTCACGGGCCAGAATGGATGCGTGGTGCTGAGCTGACTCACCATCGCTGAGTAAGTGTGGACTAACATCTGGAACTCGCAATTCCCAATTCGGATATCCTGTGTGCGTCAAAGTCCTGGAGAGTAGGCTACAGCAATCTAAAACCCACGCTGGCTCATCTGGTTATTGTGTCCATTCGGCTCGAATTCGATCTCCGTTGCGCACTTTGTTGTCTTATTCACGCGCTAGTTCTAAACGTGTGCTGACAAAGGCTGTAGGAATATCATGCGTCCCCGTGTCTCTCCATGCGCGCTACTTATAGTTTTCTGCACGACTCGCTCTGACCGGGGGAGGGGTCTTGAGCTGGCAGTTTAAAGAGATATTCTTTCATTCATTTATTTGATCTTTAATATATCATTTCCATGGTTGGGTAAGCCTACTTATGAGATAAGTAAATATAAGGAAAAATCAACGCACTTATATATGTTCTGAATTGAAGAATTTCCATTGTCATACCGAGTATTAAGACCAACAACACACATATAAACGTTGATATTAATTCCCCAAATTCCAAGAATCTGTTATCTTTGCTGGTCAAAACATTTGACAAAGTAGAGAAACGTGTATTACCTGAATGCCGTAAGTTTCGGTTTTGCTCCGTGATTTCCACAGCATGTTGGCGCAGTTGTGTTTGATTTTCGGCACAGGAGGTTGCGTGTTGTGCGCAGAAGTAACAAGGACTGAGTAGCTAAGTTAGGGAGCCTCACGAGTTTTGTTCACAACTCAGAGACAGGGGCTGGGATGCGCTGTGGGGGTGGGGTGGGGGCAGGTGGAGGAGCAAACAAAACAGTGGAGTGGGGGGTTCTGTGAACAAAAACATGTAAAGGGGAGCAGAATTGTTTAACTTAAAACACAGTGGGGTTGCAGTGCAACAAAACATGGTGGGCTTGCAGCCCAGCTTATTTGTGGCGCATGCACTGCCCTTTAGTAGGTCCTTCTTACACACCCCACTATAGCCATATCAGTAACATCCAGGGTCAAAACACAGGTGTCATAACTTGTCCAAATACTACAGAAAAGCAATACCATACAGAAATGTCATTTACAATTAAACTTCAGGTATATTAAACATTTTAATTTTAATTATGTCATCAAGGCCCTGGCCAGACCACGTCAGTACTAAAAACATTAAATATTTACATTTCATACAGGCAAAGTTTTTGAAAGAGACAGTCAAGGGTCATGATGATCTTTTGTTAGTTGAAGAGAGCACACTCTCTTGAGCCTGGCCGCATCATTAGAGTGCCTTTTATTAAAATGAAGATGCAGCGCCACTTTGTGGTCATTTACTGGTAGTGCACCATCGCTCGTGGGCATCATTTGTGGGTACACAAGAGAAATCAGTAATTGTAAATATGAACACAGAGAGTTAGGTATACGATTACAATACAAACACTATTTATTTTGTTCAGATGAAATACAAAACAATCTATAAAAGAGATTTAGTCAGTCTCTGTAGTAGCAGTTCAATCACTGACTCTGCATTTCAGTATATGTTTAGCCTGGATGAGTTTGTGCTTGTATGTCTGGCTGGTTTGGGTCCTTCGCATCCCTTTTTTCTGTGTACGTGTGTGTGGCAAACATGATGCATGATGCCTCTATTCATGTGAGTGTTCACTGAGATACTGCACGTCTGAGCTGTTTCATGTCCTTCAGACAGCTGGCCTGTCCCCCCCTCAGCTCCTCTCTGATCTCGTCCCTGCAGGCAGGACACATCTGAGCCAGAGCACACAGCGCCTCCTGCAGGGCTTCCAGTGTCGGTGCATCAGTCCGGCTTCCTCTAATGCTGAGTGTGGATAGGATGTTGGCCAGCCAGCTCTGTTCCCTGACCAGTGCCATGAGTCCTGGGCGACCCCTAAAGCAAGCGCCCAGGGCCTGCAGACTGAGGCTCCACAGCTCCCCGACCTCGTCCCATCCCTCTTCCCATGCAGCAGCCACAGAACCAGGTGGAGAACCATGCGCAGAACCCAGAGCACCAAGTAGGAACCGCAGTGCCGCACTGAAGAATCGCCGTTCACCAGGATCAGTCAGGTCTAAAAAGTACATAAAACACAGTGCATATTTTAAACCTAGCACACAACACGTACCTAAACTCAGGAATGTGCAGTGTTTATGATGCATGTATTTTTGTGATTATGCATTTTAAAATACAAAATAGTATTTTGTAATTTGTATTCTATTGGGTTGAGGAAAATGGCTGCGTATTTTGTATCAAAATACTTTATAGGTGTGTATTTTAGTAGTTTAAAACTACTGCCAAATATTTTTAGTAAAACCAATACTTTTGGTGATGTGATGACAACATAAAAATGGAATTCAATGAATGTAGCATCTGACTGCCCAGACCTTGTGATCAGAATATTGAGATTCAGGAAGATGATCTGATACAAGATGAGTAACGTGTAGGTTTCTCTCTCTCTCACACACACACACACACACACACACACTCTCTCTCACACCAACCCACATGGATACTTTACACTTGTTTGCCTGTTTTTGGTAGAACTTTAGAACAAGTTTGACTGTGATGTGTACGTGTTCTCCAAAGCTAAACACAAGGCACCTTTTTGAGCAATGTTGCTAGGCAATCAATGTTCCTGAGTATTGTTGTTCTGGCACGTTCCATTTGATACTGGGCAACGTATTTTTCTTGAGAACTTTAATCAGGCATGTAATAGACCTCTGAAGTTCGCCTACAAAAAAGAACCAAAACGTCCAACGTCCAAAACGTCCATCCGGTTGTTAATTGAAGCTAACTACCTATGGCAAGTTGCATTGCAAGTTAGCTCTGGGGTAGCAAAAATCTAAGTGTGCCGACTTCACGTACCGGAGATCACAGTATCCACTCGAAAGCAGAGGACAAAAGTGTGTTCAGGAAAACATCTGCATTTCAGACTTTTTCATCCCCATGAGAGTTTAACAGGTGCGATAATTCAAAATCCCCATGTTATTTTCCCATAGGAAAAAAAAAAAAATCGCTAGATACCAGATGTCAAAGATGGCTGCTTTTTCGTAGGCGAACTTCAGAGGTCTATTAGGCTTGAATTAATTAGGCATGTAACAGGACCAGTAACATGATCATCCAATCGGAACACATGGAACCAGTTAGGTGGTTGCCCTGCAACACTGCTCAAAAAGTTGACCCATGCATCACCTAAAGAAACACAACGAAAAATTAATATTTATGTCCCTTGGCGTCAATATAACACCATACATACTAAAATGGTACCTAGTTAGTTAAAAACCAACTAAAAGGGTTATGGTCCTACCTGATCATCAGAGTTACACAGTGCAATATCAAGCATTCTGGGTATGCATTGGCAATGTCAGAGACTTAATTCTCCGTATTATATGTTTTAAGGTAATAGTACTGCATTGTGTTGCTTTAAACCCACATTCTGAGAAAAGCTGTTGCTCTCAAACACTGTCCACTTAATCAACAGTCAGTGTACTGATGAAGGGATTAAATAGACAGATATGGAAGGTTTGATGCTACCTTTGTGAGTGATTTCATGCTACTTTTAAAGAGTATTTTTTAGTATTTTGAAAATATAAAAATACAGTATTTTATTTTGGGTAATTGATATTTTATTTTAAAATACCTTTTGATGTATTTTTGCCCAACCCTTGTCTACACCTACACACATCTTGCTGTGTCATACAGTACAAATGCACGCACTGTTGTGTATACTATTCTATACTCTCTCCATATGCACTTTTGTGAGTTATGGGGATATCATTCATCTACAAACATGACACTGACATTGTGTTTGTCATAAAATACAGGTGATATTAGACAACAAATCAGTACCAACAGAGAAAATGTAAATACATTTAGGTAATTAGTCATCTGATAGTTTTAAAAGTATTTTCCATTAAAGGGCTGACTTACCAGAGGGCGTGACTTTTGTTCTACCCAACATGAGCCCAAGTGTACAGAAATTGGCTGCGAGCACGAGGAGGCGTGGCTTATGCAAGAGAAGAGGAAGTGCATCATCTAAAAGCTTCTGTAGCTCTGAGAATGAAGGGTCTTTCCTGAAGATGACAGAACACAAACAACACTCAAACACTGGCCCTTTTTACTGGTAAACAACAACCATCATATCCGCCACGTCAAAAGAAAAGCCAGACACTCCCCGGGAAAATACATGGGCTGTTTTTGATATACAAAATACATGGGCTGTTTCTGATATTTTTAAACCCAGCAAGGCAAACGTCACGTTACAGCTAAATTAATTACAGGTTAGGCTATTAGCTTGTCGAGTTGAGACTGCCTACACTGTATGAACAAATGACCGCTAAAAATAGGCTAACAAATTAGAATTGATGGTATATTCATTTTACAAGTGATTATAAATGAAACCTACATAATGAATAATTTAATTTGGAACAGCTTTTCAAAGGTAGTCTCTGGTGTCTACTGACTACAGTTCACTCCATTTGAAGGTATAAAATAGGCTGAGCTGCTGCAAAGATGTTGATGTTTAAAACCCAGATATTTGGTGGATAGATTAATTTAGGTAGTAAGAATGTATAAATTACTGTAACTGCACCTAAGCAAAATAATAAAGGATTTAGCAAGGGGGTATGCCATTTTAGTTAATCTAATTATCGTCACAACTGTGCAGCAAAAAAGGCTGCATATGGGTAGGTCTGTAGGTCCTGTTAGAGATGGGAACACACTGGCTGAATAGCTAAGCGTTCCTGTACCTGTCCCTTTTACCTGGGTAGTGGGCCATGTAAGGGACATTGTATAGAACGCCGGTCATTATTGGAAAATAAGCCCCGACAGGGCGAACAGGACCCTGACGCGCCTTGCTTCATCCTGAAGGGACTTATTTTCCGATCATGGCCGGTGTTCTATACATTATCGCGCTTATTACACAGCTACTTGACAAAACGAAAAAATAAACTCCACATGATATGACTAATTATTATTAAATATAGTTACCGTTTTATCGGGCATTTGCTGAGAAACAGATAGTTCGCAACACACGCTGAACTTGAATCAAACATTCTTTAGAACACAGCTGATCAACCTTTTTGCTTTCACTTTTGAATGAAGTTCCAATGCAAGAAGTGACCGGACTACTTGCGGAGTGATATGAAAGATGTGAATATCATGCACAAAACCCATTTTCCTTGACAGCGGTCTGTTATACTCAGCAACGGTCTGTTACCAGGAAATAGCAGACCACCAAACCTTGGGAAGGCCCATTCAAGTGAATGGAGCATTCTGCAGCATTACGAAGAGCCGTGTAATAAATACCAGTAATGGAAATGGAACTGATAACTACCTGACTTTGTCCGGCTCTGTGACAGCAATGTTGAGTAGAGCGGAGCAGGCCGTCTCCAGGGCAGGGTCTCGTCTTTGGGCCTTGACTTCCTGCTTCTGCAGCCCCTCCCATCCCCTCTGGAGGAGGCCAATCAGCAGAGAGAGCAAATCCAGAGACAGCAGCACCTGCCGAGGGCCCTCCTCAGCGGTCAGGTGGCACAGTGCAGGAAGCAGATATCTGCAGTGGACGAGGGAAGATTCACTTGCCTATTCCACTTTTAAAATGCAATGCATACATCCTGTGCTACTTAGGTAAAACACAAACACTCAAAACACAGATTTACATAGAACACGTCTGAGCAATAGCTTATCGGCCATTTTTGTGAGAAAAAAAAAAAAAGATGGATGATCTGTACCTGAGAGCATGTTCTCCTGTCCACTTGTTTTTTCGTGACCCTGGGCCCATTGACATATCTGCCATCCAGCTAGACAGGTCCCTCAAATCACCGCCTCCCTGCAGGTGATCTCTGGAGTATCCAATCAGGAAAGGCAGCAGTGAGGTCACTTCCTCTTTCAGACAGGACGTCTCTTCTGCCAGCCAGGCACACAGACAGCGAAAGGTGGCAAAGACGAAGGGGTCACCATGGCGACTCTGCTCGACCTGATGGAAACAAGAACAGCATGGGTTACGTGATTAGGGGGTGTATGCTTGTTAATGTTTCACTAACCTTTGGAGAGGTGGTTTGTTCATTTGTAAAGGTTGGAGAATCTCCAATGAGGAGTTAGTTAAAATATTTTTTGCATTTAGGCCTGTATTACGGTGTTACTTATTGACTAATGTTATTAGTGTCTCATGCAATCCGTTTTGTTATGCTCACCTGTTTTAGGTAGAAGATGACGGCAGAAAAGGCTTCCTCAAGAATGCCCAGTACCTGCCTGCTCTGCTGCAGGCTAAGCCCAGGGAGAGAAGTCTGTGGCTGGACAGAGCTGTCGTCAAGTCCCTGGCTGCAGGCCTGCTCCATTGCCGCCTCCATGATGCGGTAGCACGCAGTGAGCCAGTGCTGGAGGTCCAGGGACATGTCTGTTCCGGGTGGCTCCTCCAGACCCATCCGCACCTCAACACAGGCCCGATTCACCAGCAGACAGCAGAACCGGGGAGGCCCGACGCAGTCCCAGCCACACAGGTCCAGCAGGCAGGCCGAGAGCGCTAGCACCGGACCCAGCTGGCGAGTGCTCAGCTTGGACTGAACCAGTGGCCTCACGGCAGCCCAGAGCTCTACGGCCAGCCTCTTTAGCGCCCCACTCTCCAGCAACCCTTCCTGTGGTGGCAAGAACTGCACCAGCTCTGCACACAGCTCCAGCCGCTGATGCTCTTTGGCCTGGCAAAATTCACGGCTCAACCTTTCCAGCACCGCTCTCAGCTGGGCCGAGTGCCTCTCCCAGGCCTGCAGGCCAAGCTGTGAGAGCAGAAGTCCAAGCAAGGGACGGCCTCTCTGGCCGCTCAGGGTTTGGCTCTGTCCAATGGCTCGGCACAGCGCTGGTATTGCCCCACGGGTCAACAGCCTCTCTGGTCCTCCCGATACCACCAACACTGCCTCTAGAACTTGGTAGCAGTCTGAAGCCAGCGCCTCGTTGAGCACAACCGCTGAGCTAGGGGATGTCTGACCGCCAGATTCTTCTCCAGCAACTTCTGGTGGGGAGGGCTGAGATGATTGCGCACTGTGGTCACCATTGGACTTGCTTGGAGACGCCCCAGTCTCTTTCTGCTGGCTGGTTTGGGGGGTGCGCTGTTTTTGCGGCGTCCAGGCAGGACCATCTGAGAGCAGCCCGAGGAGCATAGGCAAGGTGCTGAGCATCTGTTGGTGCTGTGCCATGTCAGGGTCGGTGCTCAAGGCAGCCAGCAGAGCCGAGCCTAAAGAGAGTAGCTCCTGAGCAGGCAGACCAGAGCTAGTGTCCCCTCTTACGGCCGTCACCAGGAGACGGGCAGGCAGGTTCAGGCCCACTGCCTCAAATACACGTCGCAGTGTCACACGGTCTAATTGACTTGCTGGACACACACGTGTGATCTACGGAGGAAAGACCAGACCAGACCTAATGTTTAACACGCTGCAAACTCTTATCATCCACCAAAATCCATCTCTAACACATCATGCATAATATTTCTCTTACAAACAATTTCAAAAGGTCATGAATGTTATAGTGGTGCTTCATAGTAACAGGATAGTGTATTGAATCAGCTCAAGCATTTTTACCAGGAGAAGGGCAGCTAATGTCTGGCTGTCATTCTTGGCATGGGAAAGCGCATGAAGACATCGTTCCAGCATATCCTTCTGATCTTGAGAGAGACGGTCACCAGACGCCGCCGAGAGTCCCTCCATCTCGTCTGTTCCGGGAACACTAGGGCACCCGGATACATCCATTACCATCATGGACCTATCGCACAAAGAAACATCAACGTAAACTCTCCAAACCTGCAGTAAATAATGCTCAACTTGTCTGGTTCTTTGAATAATTTAGAGAAATTGTTTGTTATTAATTCAACATTGCGTGGACAGTCCAGGACATCTAAACGTCCCAATTAAAACTATTCAAATCTAACAAGCTCGTATCCGTCGGTCACATGGTGTCAAACAGGACCTCGCCAGTTAGAAATCTGGCACAAAAATCAGTTTAAATGAGTTTCACAGTTCTATGATAACACATTTTTTAAGTAAATGCAGAAATCATATGGACATACAAAAACACACGTAGAGGCGATATGAAGCTACTCACGTTTTCAGAGGAGACACAACACAACCACAAACATCAACGTCTATTCAACGCCTGAACGGAAGAATTCACCAAGAGCGGAAATACGTAACCAACATAATATATTAAAATTTAGACATAGTTATAAATTATAAATTGAGCACTGTTGAAATGGCAATAAGAAGCCACACAAACAACTAGGCACAAATACAATGTTTTACAAGTGCGTAGAAAAGACATGCTTAACACGCCATTTTTTTAGTCACGTGAGTGTGAATGACTGAATAAATGTTTTGCAATTGTTCAGTGGCACCATTCTGATCTCTTGTATTTAAAAATAATCTAGATATTCTGTCAGAATAACACAACATTCCACATGAAATGATTAAATGTGATTTACTGAAGGACTTCTTAAAGGTTACACGATGTACCAGCGTCAAATTCGGGGCGGAAGTGCATGAGATTGTCGCGCTCGCTCATTGGTTTGTTCCAGAATGAAGGTGGAAATCTTGCTGTTGCCTGACCCACGTCTCACGGGGCACATCAATACGACTGTACCTCCACCAAAACCGCTTTCGGTCTTAACCAAAACAGACCATGCTACCCTGGGCAGGTAAGTCATAAACCATTCAGAGATGACCAGCAGTTATTATCAAAACATTTTATAGGTCGTGTGACGGGTTTGTTACAATGTAACAAGCTCAAGCGTGTGAACGTTCTAGGTTGCAGATAATTTAGCTACCTAAACGAACAGCTGTTACACCGAGCATGATCCCGAGATTATAATTTGCATGTATTTGGCGCTGATACGTTTTTATAGTTGTCGTGCAATAGCCTTACATTTTGCATAATGACATTTTTGTACGTGCATTTATCAGCGGTGTTGTTATCTTGCTGTATATTTCGGGAGATATTGCAGGCTTTCGAAGTAGTCATCACAGTCGAGTGCTTTTTTCCAACACCATATACACGATAGTCTAACTGCTAGCTTGTGCAAAATACGAAAATGGGATTTATTTGTATAGGAAAAATGCCCCCTCTTTCTTTTTTAATCTGGAGGAGATTACATAATAAATCCTATTTTTTACTGGATTGGAGCCTTGTTTCAAGTCAGTAGCCAAGTATGTGAAAAAAAGTAGGGCCTAACTAAAGTCCTTAGAAATGTAACAGGGATCAAATGTTGGTCATACTTTATTTTCCTAGTAAGGCTACCCTTGTTCATTTGTAGATTCAGCAGACAAGCGTGCCGTTCATGGCGAAACTAACACTGCTGATCTCAGATCCACAGTAAAGGAAGAAACAGCTTGAAAAATTGCTCTTATCAGTCGTCATTAGCCCAGTTGCAGCGCACAGACCTTGCTGTTTATGTTCCAGGACTGAGCGAGAGAAGAGGACGGAAGATAAGACAGGAGACGAGAGCCTTCCACTCCGCGTGCTAGGATTCTGTTGGTTGGAAATCCTAATTTCTCCTCAGTGAATCAACCTGCTGCTAGGCTGCTGACCTCATTTCACCTGTGTGGTGACACAGTGACGGGCGTCCTGACGCGGACTCATGTGAATGACAGTTGTTCATGCGAAATCGTGACATGCTGTGTCCTGGCAGCAGACCTGCGCCAACAGGTGTAATAAGAAGAGAAGAGACACCGAGGTGTGACGCATCCCAAAACTGCCTCCAGTTTTCATTCTCTTGTAACTGCCGCCTTCCGAGTCAGGAGGAGGCCGTATCTGATTGGAATGCGGATACTGAGTGATGAATGATTCCGGCTGTCAGCCCTGAGGTAGGTATACGTGTGGGCAGTGCATTTGAGCGATCATGATCATGCTCCATGTGTTGTATTTGCAAGCTGTTGTAGGATAATACTTTGTAGTGACCCGTTCATGTTCTGGTTACTCAATTCTGATGTCTGAATATTAGTCTACATGTGTTGTTTTAAACTCAAGATTTGGTGTTTAACATCCGTCTTCATTTATGACGGTGACAGAACTGCAAACAGAGATTATAGATGTGTTTGTTTAGCCATGAGGAGAGTTGTCTGGGAATCTGGATGACCATAATGGAGAGATGTCTGTGCTACTCTCCCTTCTGCTGTGCTTACACAAAAGGTCGTTTGAGTTCCTGGGGTAATATAGACATCTTAAAATCAAACTATCATGGGGTTGAGAATTAGAATCAGTGCCAGTATCAATTATATTGGAGAAGATATATATATTGTAGATAGATAGATAGATAGATAGATACTTTATTTATCTTAAGGAAAAGGTGTGCATACTTAGCTCAGTACACACATACAGAACAAGAAACACTCATACCACTGTAAGAATGGAAATACAACTGAGATGATTGTCTATCCTTTAGATTCCGGGCAGGGATTTGACACTATGATGCAGTATACATAAGTGGAAATGATGCAGTGAGATGTTATGGTAGAATGTGTGCCATGGAGGTAGTGCAAAAAGTAAACAATACAAAGATATTACCAGTGCAAGAATAAATTCTGTGTCTGATATAAAATGCCAAATGGTAAACAACAACAATAGAAATTAAATGTACAGTTTCTTAATACTTCATGAACAAAAGTTGTATAAGACATATTTTCAGACATTACAATCAAAAAGATAGTTTGTGCGTACAGACTAATATAGCCAGTAAAAGACCCTATTGTTTTTTGTGAGGAGCTGAATAGCCTTCAAATGGATTTGTTTATGTAGTGTTTTAGCAAGGGTGTGTTTGCGTGGGATATGTTAATCTCATGTAATCAGTGACTTCAACAGAATAGTAGTACAGAAACAATCGCAGCATGTTGGATGTGTTAGTGCTTCAGGCGGATTATAACTTTAGTAGAGGGTTGGGTTGCAGTCTTTTAGAATTACAGCACAGCTGCTACCTCAGACAGTAAATAAATGATAAACCGTCTGTGTTTCTTTTCAAACAAAGTTTAGCCTTGCCCCTCCTCTAGACGTGTGTGTGTGTGTGTGTGTGTGTGTGTGTGTGTGTGTGTGTGTGTGTGTGTGTGTGTGTGTGTATACACATAAACACATAATTTGTATGCCCCCACCCCCCCCCCCCCCCACCCCACACTCACACTTTCTCTCTCCCATCCTCACTTTTCAGGTCTTTTAGGTTTCAGTAAGGTTAGCTCTTGGCATTTTCAGAGTGTGAGTGATCTGGGAAGGCACTCTGTTTGTGTTTGTTTGTGTCACCTGACCTGGCATCTTGGCTCTCTCGCTGGAAGGTGCGTGGACTCAGAAAAATGTCCTCATCCTGGAGGAACCCATTCCAGTGGAACATTCTCCTGTTGCCGAGGCCACATCTGCTCCTGCTGCTGACTCTGATCAGCCTCTGCAGCCTCGTGCCTGCCTCAGGTGAGAACACATACACGCATACACTAAACACACACATATATACACACACACAGACACACACACACACATACATACACTACACACACACATACAGTATACATACTGCACATACTCATACATACACACACGCGCGCACACATACACACGCACACACACACACACACACACATTAACTATACAACACACACATACACATAGAAATGTATGCACAGACATTATTCACACACTGACCACAGACACAGACATGCCTGCATGCATGAACAATGCACAGGTATGCCCACACACATGGGCATCAGACCACTATTTTAATCTCACGTTACATTTAAGAGATCACAGATATTACATTTTGCCTTCCACTGGCCCATTTCTCTGCTGGGATGCCCAGTGCCTTCTGGGATTTTATTATCCCTTGTTTATCATTTTTGAGGGTGTGTATGGTGTCTGAATAATTTTCTGTATGCTGTGCAAGCGGTGTGTATGGTAATGATTCTGAAGGTGTGCCTATATTTGTATTTGTGTGTGAGTGATAGTTTTCATTGTCCCCATTCAATTGTGCCATTATTGTTGTGTGTACTATGAGGTCATAAGATTGAGTGTGTGTGTCTGAGAGTGTTTGTGAGTTGTGGTTGTTTGTAGTTTGTGTGTGAGGTTGTGTTAGAAATCTAGAATTTGTCAATGATGGTGGTAGTCAGCGTCATGAGGAGTTGTTCTCTGTAGAACTCCATGACGAACAACACAAAGACTCTCTGTGTGCCATGGCCAATCAGGACACAAAGTCATGTCAACTCTCTATTCACCTCCACCAATCAGAGTGCAGCGAGGCTCCTGCCAGCAAGGACTCTTGGGAGTATAGTGTTGCATCCCCATCCCATAGAATCACTCTGGCACCATAGTGAAGTTGCCTTGTGGGTGTTGTTGAGAAAGTTGACTTGTCCGTTGAGTCCCAGGCCACTATCTTGTTTTAACAAGGGACTTGCTAATGCCTCTGAGCTCATGGAATGGTGGATTATAATGCCTGCTTTTTTCTGTTTGTCTCTGTGTGTTTCCTTCTCTCTGTCCCTGTCTCTCTCACACTCACACTCACACACACACACACTCTCTCTCTCTCTCTCTCTCTCTCTCTCTCTCTCTCTCTCTCTCTCACACACACACACACACACACACACACACACACACACACACACACACACACACACACACACACACACACACACTTTCACACTCACAGCGGGGTTGTGTCGGGTGACCGGGGGCGTGCTAGGCATCCACTGGAGCAGCGTGGTGGGCCTGGGCTGGCGCCCCCTGGCTGTGGGGCACGGCGGGCCGCAGTGCTGGGAGTCCTGCTGCCTGGAGCCGGCCTGCAACGCCGTGTGGACTCTGGGCGGCCGCTGCGTGCTGCTGAGCTGCTCTCACCGCGGCGGCTGCTCCATCACCTCGCTGCCGCAGCCCCACCAGGAGTCCCTGGGCCTGCTGCAGCAGCTCAGCAAGGGCACAACGCACAGGCGACGCAGGCGGCGCCGCGCTATGGCCAGCCACAACGACACAAACACGGTGAGATGGAACACACACACACACACGCACAAACGGTGAGATGGAACACACACATACACACACACGCACACATGGTGAGATGGAACACACACACACACACACACATACACACACACGCACACATGGTGAGATGGAACACACACACACACACACACACACACACATACACACACAGGCACACATGGTGAGATGGAACACACACACACACACACACACACAGTGAGATGGAACACACACACACACACACACACACACAAACACACACATTTCATCACGCCTTTGATTGATGTTATTTTACACACACATTTCATCACGCCTTTGATTGATGTTATTTTTCCTGTCTGAATCAGTGTTTCCCTCCCTGCTTCTCAGCAGCATGTTTCTAAAGGTCAGGCTGCTACCTCCCTGGTTCCGGTCACTCCAGCCAATGGTGTCGCACTCCCACAGACGGCCAACAGGAGCCTGGACCAGCCCGCCAATGAGAGTGCGGCATCCGTGCCGTCTCCTCCCATTCAGCAGAACTCATCTTCCTCTCAAGCGACCACAGCAGTGGCCCCATCCAGTAGCAACGGCAGCGTGCCCAGCTCCGCCCCCAAACCCCAGCCCACGCCACCACCCACTCAGGCTGGTATGGCAGAACGAGCCAAGCTTCCTGCCATCAGTGTAGTGCATACCTGCAGATTAGCCCGTGTGTGTGTGTGTGTGCGTTTATGTGACTGGACCATTTTGAATTGTGTGTGTGTGTGTGTGTGTGTGTGTGTGTGTGTGTTGACAGTGCATCTGTGTCTGGCCTGTATTCTAGTACAGAATCAGCAGCCAATGACTAGCTTTGTTGCAGCAGCTCTCAGCCCATGCTCCACTGCACATCTATTTGATATGTCATATTAGTTTCTGCTCCAGAGCCCTCGGCCCGAGATTAATCTCCCTAAATCTGTGTTGTCTCTGGGGCAGTGCGGGAGCTGGTGGTGTCCGCTGGGAACAGTGTGGAGGTCACGCTGCCACGGAGCGAGGTGGAGCTCAACGCCTTTGTGTTGCCGGACCCTCCCCCAGGTACCAATCATCCACATCATATTTACCCCCCCCCCCCCCCCACCCCTTTAACCCCACTCCTTTCATATGACCTATTTTTCATACCATGCCAGCCATCTGCACAACGCTGCAGCTACAGTGAAAGAGGACCTCATGTGTATGAGGCCTCCCATTCATTTGTCTCTGTTGTGAAAACATGCCTGCTGAATCTGATTCCCTCCCTTTGACTTTCAAACAAGTTTTGCTGTATTCAAATCTTGGAATTCACCTTGTTTTGACCTAGTCATCTAATCTGACCTTTCAGAGGAGTGTAGCCTTTCCAGTTCTGTGAATAGTCACATTTTTCAGAAGCCTCATCTGCAATGAGTAAGGCCAGAAGTGGCGTGCACATTTCATACCCACACACAGCAGTGTCTGAAACATTACTTAAAGGAGAATTCCGGTGTGATATTGACCTAAAGTGTATTGAAACATGATACCGAGTGTGAACCTATGTCTCATAGCCCATCTCGACTTGTCCCCTGCACTCCAAAATCTGGCGCTAGTTAGCCGATGCTACCAACAACTTTTTCAGTAGTGGTGCTTCGGCATCGGGCTAGCCATGCAAATAAATCACTGTTTTACACCCATTTACGAGGCTCAATGTATCTCCACACTTCATTGGTAGACTTCCTAGGGCCCTGACATTTAAAACGAGACATTGAGAACTTTGAAAAAGCACTGGTAGTTTACTTACAAGACGATTTATACAGACAGTATCTTCACGAAGTTTAACGTTTGCAGCCATCTTGAATTTAGTCACGATAAGTCGAGCAACGAGTAAGAATGAACAGGTATGATAAGGGATCAGATTCCAAAAATAATTCAGTGGAAATGCATGGATTCCAGTTTCTTCCAGTAGCAGCAACTGGAATCCATGCATTTCCACTGAATTATTTTTGGAATCTGATCCCTTATCATAGCTGTTCATTCTTACTCGTTGCTCGACTTATCGTGACTAAATTCAAGATGGCTGCAAACGCTAAACTTCGTGAAGATACTGTCTGTATAAATCTTCTTGTAAGTAAACTACCAGTGCTTTTTCAAAGTTCTCAATGTCTCGTTTTAAATGTCAGGGCCCTCGGAAGTCTACCAATGAAGTGTGGAGATACATTGAGCCTCGTAAATGGGTGTAAAACAGTGATTTATTTGCATGGCTAGCCCGATGCCGAAGCACCACTATTGAAAAAGATGTTGGTAGCATCGGCTAACTAGCGCCAGATTTTGGAGTGCAGGGGACAAGCCGAGATGGGCTATGAGACATACGTTCACACTCGGTATCATGTTTCGATACACTTTAGGTCAATATCACACCGGAATTCTCCTTTAACATGCCAGAGAACGTCTGGCAGTCTCATGAGTTAGCCTGTCTAGTGTGCTGTCATGTAGATTGAGTTTAAGTGTTTTTTTTCCTCTCCGGGGAGTTTCAGATATGACTAAGTGTCATCTGTTTCTGCGTTTCTGTTTCTTTCTTTTTCTCTTTCTCGTTGTCACTCACTCTCTCAGGCACAAGCTACACCTTTGACTGGCGCTTGAAGACACATCCCAAAGACTACAGTGGAGAAATGGAGGGCAAACGAGGCAAGACCCTCAAGCTCAGCAAGGTGCGGCCACAGGCTTCCCTCCATGTTAATAATAATAATAATTATAACAGTAATAATAAATATGGCAAACAAAAATATCACATGAATCTTTCTGTATCGTATCATATTCTTCTCCTTTTACTCCTCTGTGTGTGTGTGTGTGTTTGTGTTTGTGTTTGTGTTTGTGTTTGTGTGTGTGCATTGCAGCTGACGGTGGGGCATTATGAATTTGAGGTTATTGTTGATGGTGATGGAGCTCATGGCGAAGGCTACGTCAATGTCACGGTCAAGCCAGGTGAGGCCATGGCTCTTACTCTGCAGACACTAAAGCTGTGGACACGTGTATCGTGTTAGTTTGCCTGCGTCCATTCTTGTCCCATACACATGAATCACAGCATTAGTTTGTGACCGTCACACATGACTCATATTGCAGAAATAGTAGCTCTTATATGCGATACACACTCACATTCACTTCATTTTGACATCGGTATCTATGTATAATCTTTAGCCAGTTGTCAACTAGACTTTGGTGTTTCTTTCTACACCTTCAGAGCCCCGTGTCAATAAACCGCCGGTTGCTGTGGTTTCCCCAAAGTTCCAGGAGATCTCCTTGCCGACCAGCTCCACAGTTATAGACGGCAGCCGTAAGTGACCAGTGTCTTATCATCTGACCTCAGCAGGACTAACCTGTAGCTGTCAGCAACAGCTTCAGCAAATAGAAATATTTGAACACTCATAAACCCTTACTGACACACACACACACACACACACACACACACACACACACACACACACACACACACACACACACAGACACCTTCCATGTTAAATATTTAAAAACTAGGCCCACCTTCCTATTGTTGTCAGCAGAGGGCGGGGATTGCCTAAGACCTTTATTGTTTCAAATTTGAGGATGTTTAGAGAAGGAGGGAATGTACACAGATATCCACTTTCTTTACTCTCTCTCTCTCTCTCTCTCTCTCTCTCTCTCTCTCTCTCTCTCTCTGTGTGTGTGTGTGTGTTTTGCTTGACTGTCGCGCTGAAAAATTGTATAATGACATGCTGACGTGTGTGTGATGGGGTGGTTGTGAGTGGACATGTCCCAGCACACTCTGTGTTGTCCTGCACTGTGCCCTGAGTCTCGCAGCATGAGTGACCTGCCTGTGACTTATGACCCCCCCCCTGCAGAGAGTACGGATGATGAGCGCATCGTCAAATGGCACTGGGAGGAGGTCAAGGGTCCCCTCAGGGAGGAGAAGGTCTCTGCTGACACAGACATCCTCACCCTCACCAATCTGGTCCCGGGGAACTACACCTTCAGGTAAGTCTCATAGTCTATACTCTCAAACCTCTTCCTTCACTACACTCACATCACAAAACCTCCTTAGTGGGTTCTATTTTTATCTCGGTTCTTGTAGGATATTGCTAGTTGACAGCTGTCAAAGCAAGGACATTGTTTTATGTAAGGGATAATGTATAGAACGCCGGTCATTATCGGCGTCCTGACAAGTCCTGACAGGGCGAACCGGGTCTTGTTTCGTCCTGAAGGGACTTTTTTTCCCGATAATGACCGGCGTTCTATACATTATCCTGCTTATTATACGGCTACTTGCCAAAACAAAAAAATAAACTCTACGTGACATGTCTTTACATTTATCAATAATGGGGATCAATAAAGTATCTATCTATCTATCTATTACATGAAAACATTTTACCGTAGAACTTTGGGAAATCCCATTCAAGTCAATGGAACGTTCTACTAGCATTGCGAAGAGCCGTATAATAAGTTCCATTAATGTTGTTACTGCTGGGGATGCACTGCCCTGCTATATCTGAAGCAGACTCGGATAGCCTGATCGGGTATCAGTGACAATAGGGCTTCAGGTATCGTGACAATAGGGCCAACCCATGGATGGAGCTAAAACAAGAAACAAAAGGGCCAGCAGTCGGGAGGCATTCACACTTGCTACACCAACAAGTTCCACAACGACTTAGTTTTAAACACCAAACACTAGTACAAGATCTAAGTCTGTTATCGTCATCACGGCTGAGAAAGTCAGATCCTGTATTCGTCCAAATCCTACAGTTGTCTGCATTGCACTTTATCTGCAGACTATCAGTGTGCTTTGACAACTTGTTTTACCAGTTAGTCATGTGGTTCCTTTTCTTAAACCTTGAATTTCCTGTCTGCGACACTCAACTATTACAGAAAAAGATTTCTGCCTCATATGTAATGAATGTGGTAGAACAGTTGGACATTCCTACAGAGTTTTTAGGCTTTGATGGTTTTGCTACTTATCTGCAATCGTGTGTGTGTGTGTGTGTGTGTGTGTGTGTGTGTGTGTGTGTGTGTGTGTGTGTGTGTGTGTGTGTGTGTGTGTGTGTGTGTGTGTGTGTGTGTGTGTGTGTGTGTGTGTGTGTGTGTGTGTGTGTGTGTGTGTGTGTGTGTGTGTGTGTGTGTGTGTGTGTGTTTCTTCGGATGAGTCAAATGTGGAAGTGTTAACTTGTGTCCTTTTCCCCCACCCAACCTCACTTCATCCAGTCTGACGGTGACAGACTCTGACGGTGCACAGAGCTCAACCCAGGCCAAGCTGCTGGTCCACAAGGCCATGGACTACAAGCCAGTGGCCAACGCTGGTCCAAACCAGGTCATCACCCTGCCCCGCAACTCTGTCACACTCTATGGCAACCAGAGCAAGGATGACCACGAGCCACTCGCCTACGAGTGGTCCCTCAGTCCCAATAGCAAGGGCAAGGTGGTGGAGATGCAGGTCAGTCACTGGGCATATTGTCTGTCTGTCTGTACGTACGTACGTACAAGTAGAGTTTAGTTTGGTTATATGAAAGCAGAGCTGAAGCTGCCAATTAATTGACCAACCTTTGTATGATTTCAGTAGATTTGTATGGTCTCTTGGCAACTCCGTGGTGCATCAGAGTCACGATCATACTGCACAGTTTTGACATGTAGAGTGTTTATGTATATATGATACAATGTCATGTGTTATTGGGTTGTCTGTCTGTCTGTAGGGTGTACGCACCCCCATCCTTCAGCTGTCAGCCCTGCAAGAGGGCGACTACACCTTCCAGCTCACTGTGACCGACTCAACTGGGCAGCAGGACACGGCTGAGGTCACTGTCATAGTCCAGCCAGGTGAGTCCCTCCCCACCTCTCAGCTACCAGACATGCCATCCAGACACACAGACACCAACTTATGTCTTAGCTGCATCCTCTTCTACTGAAGGAAGTTGGATGCTTTTCGCACTGCTCCTGCTTAATCCATCCTTTCTGGCAATTTCCACTCTTTTTCTCTCTTTTATTGAAGTTTTTGTTATCAAAAATAGTGAAACCAGTGCATTTTATCTTGGAACTTCAGTGGTTAGTTTTGGGGAAAAAAAAACAGCTTTATATGAGCCAGTCAACGGGCAAAAGCACAGTCATTCCACAGTCATTCTAGCAGTGTCCGGTTCGGCACGCCTCTGTTTCAGCTTGTGCAGAGTGTTTTGGTTTAGCCGAGTTGTTGATGTCTTGTTCCGTCTGTACGGCTACTGAGCGCTTATCAGAGGGTCGGCTCAAGGTCGGAGGAAAAAAGTCTGGGTGATGGAGAGAGAGGCGATATCTTCTCGGACAACACATCACTGCTAATAGAGCGGATGAATACATTGACTTAACAAAGCCAAATGTGAGTACAGAACATTGGCAAAGGCAAGGTGCCAGACCTGAAAAACAAAATACAAAAGGAACTATAATTACCTCAACACCAGTAAATTCATGTTTCCAGATATATGCCTCATATCAGAAATAGTGCCAGACCAGACAATGCTTGGGGTTCTAAGGAAAACCCACTGGCCCCTAAGATTATCAAACAGATTTGAATGCCTCCAAGACATGAGAGAATAACTTCCCAGGGAATGGACTCCAAGAATGATTGGCACAGACAAGAAGCAGCACTTGGCACCTGTTTATCCCACAACCCTCGTTCTAGGCCAGGGGATCCCAAACTTTCTCACGACAAGGCCCCCCAAATACCACTATGTTCTGGACAAGGACCCCCTCGATGTGTTACTAAACCCATCGACAATACTACGGCAAATGTAAAAATACATTAAGCTAATCTAATAATTATTTTAGCCACAAGCACTTCGCGATGGAGCATACAGTGTGTAAAAATTGCATTTTGGGCTTTCTGCTATATGAGAGCTATCACTCTACTATTATTCCCAGTTATTATCATGGAAAATATAATGTTCAGATATGCGACAAATTATTATAATGGCATAGTATTTTTCAAATGTATTTATTTGTTGCTTTTATTTTTCCATTCAACTTGCTGAGGCCCCTCTGGCACCACCTCGCGGCCCCCACTTTGAAAACGATGGTTACGTATGTAACCGCGGTTCTATGAATTTCGGATGACCGGTGCTTTCAGCACCTGGATGTCCATCACATACGCACGTAGGTCGAGTGTTTGTACCAACAAAGTCACCTGTGACCGGGGTGACGTATGACGCGGCGTCATGCACTTAAGGTGCTTTCACCCAGGAAGTGACCTCTTGGCAATCTTCTCGTCCCCCCTCCGAGTGACTGCCAAGCTCTGGCGGTAAGCCGAAATTCATAGAACCGCGGTTACATACGTAACCATCGTTCTATTTCATTTCTACTGACCGCCAGAGGCGGTGCTTTCAGCACCTGGATGACACATACCAACAAGGTCACGAGGAGGAGAACTTACCTTTTCGACCACCTAATGGCTTAAGAGAGTAGCGGTGACTAGCGGGTTACTTGCAGCCACGTTAACTCTGTAGAATCTTGCGAATGTGCAAGATGATGCCCATGATGCCGCCGCACAAATGTCGGACAGCGGCACCCCCCTTAGGGCCGCCCATGATGTCGCCACACTCCGGGTTGAGTGGCCGTGGACGGAGGCTGGGATTGGTAGGCCCCTGCGGTCATAGGCCTTGTAGATAGCCTCGACAATCCACCCGGACAGTCGTTGTTTTGACAATGCCTGGCCCCGTCTTGGCCCTGAATGGCAGACAAAAAGTGATTCCGACCGCCGGAATCCAGTGGTTGACTGAATATATGCCCTTAGAGCCCGGACTGGGCACAGCAAGGCTGTGTCCCCCTGCTGTCCATCCTCCCCAGTTGGAGGATCAAACGCGGCTAAATGGAGGGGTTGATTTACAAACGAAGAGGAGAAAGTCTTCGGTAAAAAGGATGGGTTAGGCCACAATGTGACCCCCGTTTCTCCCGGGGCCCATTGGAGGCACTCACGGCTGATTGATAGAGCGTGTAACTCCCCCACCCTCTTTGCTGATGCCATGGCCAACAGAAAGGCAGTCTTTAACCCTTAAAGGTGTAGGTCTTTGAACGTTCTAAGTTCCGCAACAATTGAAGGTTCTAAAATTCTATGTTGAATTCAATGAACCCAGATATTCTTTAGAACGTTCATTTCTCAACATTCCCGTCACACCGGTGTGACGGTACTCCTTTAAGGGTTAACGATACCCATTTATCCTCTGTGTTCTCAAGAGGTTCAAATGGGTGCCGGCACAGCGCCTCCAACACCAATGGTAGGTCCCAGGAAGGCGTCTGGCTCCGCTGTGGCGGCCTGAGTCGCTGTGTCCCCCTCAGGAAACGCGTCACCAGTGTGTGGGAGCCCACGGTGACGCCATCCACCTTGTTGTGGCTGGCAGATATTGCCGCGGCATAAACCCGGATGGTGGCTGCAGCCAGGCCCCTGTCGAAACGAGACTGCAAGAATCCGAGAATTGTCGGTACTGGACAACTGGTTGGTTCCTCCCCGCGGGCCCGGCACCATTCCACGAAGAGCTTCCACCTGTTCCACATTAGTGCATTAGTGGAAGCCGCCCGCGAGTTGTTGATGGTATAAACAACTGCTGGGTCGCAAGCACCTAGCAGAGGCTCAGGCCCCTCAGTGGCCATACCCATAACTGTAGGCGCGCTGGATTCGGGTGCCAGATCCGTCCCCCCAGTTGTGAGAGGAGGTCCGCACGAATGGGGAGGCGCCAAGGGCGTCCGACCAACAGCCCGTGCAACACTGGGAACCACATCCTCCCGGGCCATCTGGGGGCTATCAGCAGCACCGTGTGGCCCTCCAGGGAGATCCTGTGGAGAATGGCACAAATCAGTGGAAGTGGGGAAAATGCGTACAAAATCTGCTGGGGCCACTCGTGTGCCAGCGCATCCCGGCCTAAGGGGCTCGTTGCCTCTTCCAGGGAAAACCATAGGGGGCAGTGTGTAAAGCCTTGGGAGGCGAAAAGATCCACCTCTGCTCTGCCGTACCGCTGCCAGATGGTCTGCACCACCTCCGGGTGCAGCCTCCACTCCCCAGGATGAGAGCTCTGTCGGGACAAGAAGTCTGCTGCTGTGTTCCGAATGCCCGCTATATGCATTGCCCTCAGGCTCAGCAAGTGGGTGTAGGCCCAGGACAGCAACTGGCGAACTAGTCTCAGGGATGACTGAGACCTTGTACTCCCCTGATGGTTTATGAGGTAAACCACTGCTGTGTTGTCGGTCCTCACAAGCACATGCCTCCCCGACAGCACAGGAAAGAAGTGCCTGAGGGCAAGGAGAACCGCCTGAAGCTCCAACACATTTATGTGTCGGCGCTGCTGTTGGGGGTCCCACGAGCCGCGAACAGCCCTGCACTGCCAAACAGCACCCCAACCTGTCAAAGAAGCGTCGGTCGTTACGACCTCCCTGCGGGAGGGTATGGCACCAAGGGGAACCCCCTGAGTCAAGTATGCCCGGCTCTTCCACGGTCGCATGCACTGAATACACCTGGCAGTGACTCTCACCAGCTTGTGCCTGTCGGCTCTTGGATCCAACCCCAGTCTGTTGATCCACATCTGGAGTGGTCTCAACAAGAGGAGACCTGGGTGGACAACGGCAGTAGCTGGCGTGAGTGTGCCCAGTAGTACCTGGAAGGAACTGAAGGTTCGCACTTGGCCTCTCCTGAACTGTCCTGCCCGACTGAGGATGTCGTTCACCCGCTGGGGAGATGGGGTTGCCTGTCTCCTGCGAGAATCCAACTGGATACCAATGAAGACTATACGCTGACTGGGTGTCAACGTACTCTTCTCGAGATTTATCTTGAGTCCTAACCTGCCTGAGTGAGATCAACCGAGCTAGGTCCCTGAGTGAATCTGACTCCGTCTGAGACACTACCAACCAATCGTCCAGGTACGAGAGGATGAGCATACCTGTGTTCTGTAGTGGTGCCAGTGCTGCTGCCGCGAATCTTGTGAAAATCCGAGGGGCCAGTGATATTCCAAAGGGGAGGACCCTGAACTGGTAGGCCCTTCCCTCGAACGCAAAGCGCAGGAACTGCTGGTGATGTGGTGCAATTGGTATGTGAAAATAGGCATCCTTGAGATCGATTTTCGTGAACCAGACGTCTTTCCCGATGGTCTGGAGGACGTCTGCTGTGCGCAACATATGAAATTTTAAGGTCTTGAGGTATTTGTTTAACGACCTGAGATCCAATATGGGGCGAAGTCCACCCCCTTTTTTTGGGATTATGAAATACGTGGAGTAGAAGCCACTGTTCAGTGAACATGGCTCTACGGGCTCTATTGCTCCTTTGTCTAGAAGGGCCCTGACCTCCTCGTCCCTTACCGTTGTCATCTTGACCCCTGTGAACCTTGGCGGTCGGCGTTTGAACTGAATGATGTAGCCCTCTGATAGGGTGACCAGCACCCAGGGGTCTGATGTTAGTGCTGTTAGAGCTGTTGGCTGGTGAAGCAACCGACCGCCGGGACGAAGCTGTCACTGCTTACCCGCTCGGCCCCTCCGGCTCCTGGAGGGGCGGCGGCCATATGTTGTGTCCTGCTGTGCCGGACGAGTGGTCTGTCTAGTGACGGGCCTGCGAAATCCCCCTGGTGGAGGTGGCCTTGACTGAGACACAGGCCGTGATATCACTTGGGCCCTGTCAGTCCCTGAGTAGGGTCTCTGCCGGTGAACAGGTGTGTGGTGTAAACTGGCAAATTGTTGCCTGACCTGTGTCACCTGCAAACCGCGTTCCAGGGCCTGCTGCGCCGCAGGTCCGAACAGCTGTTCCGGCACAACCGGCAGAGAACGGAGGACCTTCCTGCTGGGCTCAGACAGTGAAGACTGGGCAAGCCATACCTGACGCCGCGCGAGTGTGAGGGAAGACATCACCCGCCCGAGTTCCCTTGACATATAGGCAAATGCCCGCAGCGAGGCTTCACTGAGGGTTTGCGCTGATGGGTCGACCCCAGGAGACTGGAGGATCTGGGAGAGGGCTAAAACAAGATGGGACATAGAATTTCCTATACGTGCCATCCGTGCCACCGCGTCATAACTCTTCCCGAGCAGGTCGTCCGTCAGGCGACATTGTGGCCATGGGCAGCGCACGTCTGGTCTCAACGCCTCATCAGGCGAGAGGATCAAGCCCGCCAATGCGGGTTCTATACTAGGCATCTTGTCGAGGCCACAGCTGGATGCGCCCTGCATATTAGCTAGTGCCCTACAATCACTAGGGAGATGGGAAAAACGCCTTGGGTCTGCCCAACATCGCTGTAGCTCTTCCATAAAGGGGGCTGAAGGCGGGACACACAATGTAGTTGCAGTCGGGGTCTGCCTGAAAAAAGCACTTTGCGCATCTGCCTCCGCGGGTGGTGCATCCACCCCTAGACGTGCTAGTGCTAACTGTATTGCTGGCCTTAGCCCCAGAGCCGGACCAGCACCCGTGCTACCCAGAGAACCACAATCCTCTAGGGAGTTGGAGTCAGAGCCGTAAGATACCAGCTCTGCCACGTCCCCAGCCCACTCATCCACCGTCCTTAGACTCTCCGAGGCTCTGATGGAAAGCACATCATCCTCAGAGACACTTACTGCTGGGGACAGTACAGGGGGCGGTGGGTCGTGTGTTGAAGCACTTGTAGCGGAACTGCTAGCTGGCTGTACATCAGGACACTGCAAACCCTCCAGTAGTGCCTTTATCTGAGCGAATTCCGACGCCAAAAAATCCACTTTCTGGGCCAAGGGGTCTGACTTAGTGCGCTTAGGAGCACTCCCCCGTCTGTAGGTCTAGCACGCTTGCTTGTCTGCGTCTCTGTAATCTAGGGGACAGGCCAGGATCCGCCTGTGCACAGGCCAATGGAGATCCTGCAGCTCCCTCTAGTTCGGCCAGTCTGGCGGCGCGGGCAGCTAAACTCAAACAACAACAGTCTCTCAGTCAGCCCTTGTCTAAGGTGGTCTACACCAAGGCAACGGGGGCAGCAGTCGTGACCGTCATCAGGCTCCAGGGAGGCCGAGCACTCGGCGCACACCATAAACATGCCGTAATTATGTAAATAAACAAGGTCAACGTTATTGACAATGGGCACTCAGCCCAGTCCAGCTGCGCATAGAGCGAAATGCACTCGTTGCAGCACGAATGACTACAGTTACAAGCGAAAAAACACAAACTGAAATTTTAATCAAACAGCCAACAAACGCTGTCTATTAAGGAACCCAAAGCTGACTTGAAGAATGAAAGCGAGTTACCGCTATCCACAATCGCTAAGGTATATTTAAACCAACACAAAATACAAGACACCTAGTGTCATTCAAAGCACAGAAGATCAGCAATAATGCTGGGCTAACGTTAGCCAAATGAAATAACTGAACCCCGTCTCGAGTTCAATACAAGTTCAGATAGTAGCCTAGATTTTCGTAGGCTAGTAGCCTGCGAAAATCTGGTCGGAGGCTCCTAGGAATGCCGGCGAGGCCACCGATATCCTAGGCTAAGCCAGCTAACAGTTAACGAGAGGGCAAATTTCCTTCGACGTCAACCTAGAGCGAAACCACTCGTGGACACGCCAACAAATTATAAACCCAAGCACTTACCTTGATGAAATGTACAGCAATCGCAGTCTTAAGAGGGCAAAAACGCAGCTCCAACCCGTAAGGGTTACAAGACTCGAAACACCTACGTCCATACGAGAAGATGACAAGAGGTCACTTCCGGGGTGAAAGCACCTTAAGTGCATGACACCGCGTCATACGTCACCCCGGTCACAGGTGACTTTGTTGGTACAAACACTCGACCTACGTGCGTATGTGATGGACATCCAGGTGCTGGTCAGTAAAAATGAAATAGAACCACTGTTCTAGGCGACTCTGCTATGATACATATAGATGGGGAAAGGATGATTGTATGCTGTCTTCCAAATGCATCCGTGTCTGAGACAAAAAAAGAGACTTGCAGAAACGGTGTCAAAATGTAAAACTATCGCATCATTGTGCATGTTGGAGCATATCACATTTACAAAGAGCAGCTGTATGTCCGAGAAGATATCGCCTCTCTCTCCATCACCCAGACTTTTTTCCTCCGACCTTGAGCCGACCCTCTGATAAGCGCTCAGTAGCCGTACAGACGGAACAAGACATCAACAACTCGGCTAAACCAAAACACTCTGCACAAGCTGAAACAGAGGCGTGCCGAACCGGACACTGCTAGAATGTATATAGAATAGCAGAACAAACACCGCACCCCACCTCCTCAGAATACCCATCACCATTTCTACCCAGGAGAAGTTGCCCCAACTGTAGCCAGTTTTAAAACTATACTTAAGACCAAACTTTTCTCAGCTTTCTGCTAACTGGGGCAGCCGTGGCCTACTGGTTAGCGCTTCGGACTTGCAACCGGAGGGTTGCCGGTTCGAACCTCGACCAGTAGACACGGCTGAAGTGCCCTTGAGCAAGGCACCTAACCAATCACCAGGTACCTTTTATATGGCTCTGAATGTTGGAAAATGAACGTTCTAAAGAATATCTGGCTTCAATGAATTCAACATAGAATTTTAGAACCTTCAATTGTTGCGGAACGGAATCTTATGTTAGAATGTTCAAAAACCCACACCTTAAACAGTAAATACATGTTGGTGTGTTTTTTTTTCTCTCAGAGAATAATAAGCCTCCGGAGGCCAACGCAGGCCCAGAGAAGGAGCTGACCCTCCCAGTGGACCACACCACACTGGATGGCAGCAAGAGCAGCGATGACCAGAAGATTGCCACTTACCACTGGAGACAGACAAAGTGAGTGGAGACACTCGCACAAACATACAACAATAAACACACACACACACACACACTCACAAGATATGCCTTGATGTCTTCCTCAGGGGGCCAGATGGGGTGAAGATTGAGAATGCAGACAGTGCAGTTGCCACGGTGACCGGTCTGCAAGTGGGTGTGTATGACTTCACCCTGACCGTCACGGACGAGAGGAACTTGAAGAGTTCCGACACCGTCAACGTCATCGTCCGAGAAGGTAACGCAAACATTTTTGCCCAAGAGTGTGTGAGGGTGTATGTTTTTATTCAGTCTGCTGTCTGCTGCATGTGTTTAGGCATGTGTGTACTGTCTGTGTGTGTGTGCATTCATCTTATCCGTAACTTTACTCCTGCAGAGGTGGACAAATCTCCAGTTGCAAAAGTTCTGTCCAGTGCCGCTGTCTCCCTCCCGGTGCGAACTGCCATACTGGATGGATCCAGATCCTCTGATGATAAAGGAGGCGTCACCTACCTGTGGACCCGAGACGACAGCAGCCCAGCGGCCGGGGTCAGCAGCCAATCATAACACAGCACGGCATTACACTTACCAGTCACATGACCTGAACCAACCAAGCCCCTCCTATAACAGTAACAGTTCATTAACATGATGCCACTTCTCTTTGGTTGTCAATCATACATGAACACTCCTGTTGGATACATCCACCAATGGCACTCAGGGGCTTTGACACACTAAAGTCTCATGGTACTGTTACTGGGAGCTGAGTCATGTAGCTCAATGCAGTCCCTCCGATTGAGATCGGGGGATTGAGAGGATGTAGAAAGAGCAAGAACAACCAGTATCTATTCTCTGTGTGTTCATTTCCTCATTAGTATTCCTAGTAACACGTTATAGTATACAGCTGTTTCACTTTTGAATTCTCTCGTAACACATATAAGAATCACATCAGTGGGGATTAGGATTAGGGTCTGTCTGTGATCTAATATTGAAATTGTGATTGATTTGTTTCACATCAGATTATTGAGGATTAATAACTGATTTTTAGTGTCTGGTATTTCTTGAGAGTTATTTGACAGCAAGGGTAGTTTAAGGAGACTGCTAATGATGAGTGAGACGAGTTTTGAAGAGGAGAGCCATTTTAAGTATAAGTATATATATACTTTTTTGATCCCGTGAGGGAAATTTGGTCTCTGCATTTAACCCAATCCGTGAATTAGTGAAACACACTCAGCACACAGTGAACACACAGTGAGGTGAAGCACACACTAATCCCGGCGCAGTGAGCTGCCTGCATCAACAGCGGCGCTCGGGGAGCAGTGAGGGGTTAGGTGCCTTGCTCAAGGGCACTTCAGCCGCGGCCAGGGGATCAGACTATTTCGTTTCCCCCCTGGAGCATATGAAAATTGCAATGGAGCGGTGGGGTGACCACACCAGTGTTTACCACAGAATTCAATTCTATTTGTGGTGGCATGTTTGCAGAATTAACTTGAATAGAACAGTTTTTAACAAATTAGCGCAGCGTGGGTTATGATGCTAACCGGATTTAAGCACAATTTAGTACAACCTGGAAAAATCATTGTGTGGTGGTCAATGTTGATATTGTGGTGGGCCGCCACAAATAAGTCAATGTATGGGAAACGCTGAACACAAACTGACCCGTCCTATTCTGCCCCTGTAGGACGTGCTCAATAACTCCGACCACCAGGCAGTGCTGTTGCTCGGGAACCTGGTGGAGGGGAAGTACACCTTCACCCTGACCGTGACTGACAGCAAGGGTCAAAGCAGCACAGATCACGGCAGCGTGGAGGTCAAACCAGGTCAGTCACCCAGGTCACAAGGGTCAAAGTGCTGACTGTGTGTTTATGCAAATGAGCACATTGTCATGACCTCAATGAATCAGTGGCAGAGAATGGTTGCTTGTGAGTGTTTGTATATACATTTGTCTAACACAGTTGACTGACTACCACCTGTGAGAGGGTTCAATGAGTGTGCAGCGGTCTGTTAGAATGATGTTGTCATGTGTAAGTGATGCAATTAGAGTATTAATTTGTATTTGTAAGTTTAAATACTACATTCTAATATATTGTCAAAATGGTAGAAAATGACTGTGGACCAGAAACCAAATTGTTTAGAGTCAACAGATTCCGCTGCAGCTCATGTGTGCATTCATTCAGTTATTGTGGCTCTATGAGTGAGTTCACACGAGGAACGATAACTATAACCATAATGATAAAAGTGTCCAGACTGACCAACGATAAGCAAAGTCTCCTTGTGTTACTGAATGTGATAGCTAAAATGTGATGGGTTTGATTGGCTGTTAGCTTTTTATCGTTCTCAAAATCGCTCTGAAAGTGATCCCCAATGATATCGTTCTTCATGTCGTTATCTTTATAGTTTGTAATCATTCATATTAACAAGAACTATATTTTTTTTATAGTTTTCGTTATGGATATCATTCTTGGTGTGAACGGCCCTTTAGGTTACCTGTACCTGGAATTGGCTTGAAAGCTTTAGCTAAGCTAAATGTGTTGGAAATGTTATTGCTTACTCAGTAGTTTAAGGAAAGGGTAATCTGTAAGAAAAAAATATTCCTTTCTATCAGAGTAAAGAGGTGTATATTTTTATTTAAAATATTAACATTACTTTATAAAGGCTCATAGGTTAAGGCAGTGTCAGTCTTCATCCCTCCTTTGTCAGACATCTGATACAATCAGATGTGTTTACACTCGTGTGTGTGTGTGTGTGTGTGTGTGTGTGTGTGTGTGTGTAGATATGTGGCAGCATGACCTGGTCGAGCTGCTGCTAGAGGTGTGTGTGTCTCATGTGACCCACCGCCAGCGAGAAATGCTGCTGCGGCAGGTCGGGGTGCTATTGGGTGTGCTCGACAGTGACATCATTGTCAGAGAGATAAGCGCCTACAATGAGCTCAGGTAACTACATCCCCTTTCCTCTAACACTCTCTTCTTTAGTTTTTTTCCCCTTATATCCCAGACTAATGGACAGATTCATTTTTTTAATTGTCTGCGTGTGTGTATTTGTATCTCTGTGTGTATCTGTGATCCGTCTAGCACGCGGTTGGTGTTTCTGGTGTCCGGGGGTCCGGGTCGCCCACCCCTCTCTGGGCACAGCGTTGCCATGGGTCTGCGGAACAAACTCCACAAGCAGAAGAATGACTTCCTGATCTTCAAAGCCCGGCGGGTTGACACCGTCAGTGAGTAACGTTTCTGCCTCAGAGCTCATCATGGACACAGTCAGATTCAGATATGGATATAGAGAGCCAGTCCTACAACACCAGTGTTACATGTCTGTGAGGAATGCAATATGACTGGGGCCCTCTCTCCTTCTCTCTCTCTCTCTCTCTCTCTCTCTCTCTCTTTTCCTTTCTCTTTTCTCTCTTTCCATCTTGCTCTCCCTGCAGTCTGCCAGCTGAATTGCTCGAACCATGGTGAGTGTGACTCGTTCACACGGAGGTGTGTGTGCCACCCTTTCTGGATGGAGAACTTCATCCGCACACAACTTGGCGATGCCGAGAGTAACTGTGGTAAGTCACACATTCACATAGCATACAATACCTAGTTTTGTGGGGAGATGTGTTTGTATTGGGTTTGTTTTAGTGTTAGTGGTAACAAATGTACATTTATATTCATCATTGACAAGTGACTAATTTAACATTACAGTGAGGTTCAGTGTCAGCAAGCATCAATGTGGGCTAAAGGTAGAGAAGGCCTTATTCTGAAATCCATTCAGTTAACCTCTATATAGCTGTTATTAGCCTAGCTTTTTTTATTTGGGCTGACAGGACAGTGAAGGGTGACAGGAAGAGAATGGAATAAAGAGGTGGGGTGGGATCGGGAAATTACCATAGGTTGGATTCGAATTCTCTGCGGTCTCCGCTTGCACCACAGCTCCCCCTAGCATAGCTGTTTTGACAGAAAAATCCTCATCTGTAATGAGCAAAACAGGACATCACTTATGTGGTTTAATAACACAACTGTGTGATGTTTTTATGATTTTGAATATTCAATAATTATGTGTATATTGGTGGATACACATTATTATGTTATGTAATTATTATGTTAAGTATTGTGTAGCATGTATTAAAAATATATATTTTTTTTTCTTTTCAGAATGGAGTGTGCTATATGTTACAATAGCAGCATTCATGATTGTAGTTGCCATAGCAACACTGGTTTGGGGTATTGTGTGTTGTTGTCGCAGGTGAGTTTGACATTTTACTACTCTACTTGTGTTTTACATATAGAGCGAGTTTACAGAAAGGAGTGGCATATTTTAATTACATTTTCCTGTCTGTGGGTGTTCGTGATCAGGTGTGGGGAAATTTCCAGTGATTAGACAACACTTAAGTTGTTGAATGCCTACTCAGGTTGTTGTTGTCCAACTGGCTACACTTTAAAGAAATGTAGACATTACAAGGATGATCTCAGTTATTTTAGGTTTCTCTTGTCTATGACCTCGGAGGTCAACCTCCCTTAGGGAGTCTGGAGTAATGACAGTTTTTCTTTATCATGACCGCTATTTTATTTTAATTTTATGTAATCCATTACGAATATCCTGTTTATCCTGTTTTAGTCCTATAAACAATGGCAAGACTTTGTCTACGACAGACTTGTTGTTACTTTTTGCCTCTTTGTGGATTAATACTTAATTTTTACCACACAGACGTAAAAGCAGAGTGCGGCGGAAGAGTCGTTATAAGATGCTGGAGGCCGATGAACAGGATACCTTAGAGCTGCACGCACCCAGAGCCGGTAACCACAGGCATATTTTTACATTTATACACACATTCTATTCAGAGTGCTTCTTTGTAGCACACACACACACACACACAAACATACATAAATAACCCTCAAACACAACACACATGATTTACATAGCCAAATAGATGCTAAATTCCTTGTTAATATTTTACATGTGAGGCACTTACTAACACACCCGCACAATTAAAAGTTTAGCTGATGCACAGTTGTTGATCAGTGTGCAGGAAACATAATCATGTACATAAGAGTAACACGCTCCCCCTTTACCCCCCACAGTTCGGGTCAAGGCGGCTCCTCCCCCCTCTTCCTCTGCGCTTATGCGCTCTGACTCCGAGCTGGACAGTGACGACGCTCAGGGGGTCACGCCCTGGACTGAGCGGGAACGGGAGCGGGGCCAGTTGCTGCGGCCGCAGAATGGAACCCTGAGGAACGGCCAGGGCCCTGTCCGAGCCAAGAAGTCGCAGAGGGAGGAGCTGCTATAGCAGTGGCTGCCGTAGCCACACATGCTGACCCCATACAGCTGACTCTGAGGGAGGGTTGGACTTTGGCGTGGTTCCTGCTGACCCCCCCTCGCCCAGCCCCACCCCCCAACCGCCAAGCTGCACCCACACTTAACCCCCCCCCCCCCCCCCCACACACACTGAGCCAGGGGCAGCTCCTCCATGCCCCAGGTCTGGGAGATTCTTGCTCTGCCCCCTGTAACCTCAGACTGCGGAACGAGTGACCCAAGGGGAGCACAGAGAAGCAAGATGCTAGAAGTAGCATACACACATACACACCGCTGTACCGCACCTGTACACATACCTCAAGCATGCATACACCAGTTCACTTCCACAAAACTGGCTCTGTCTTCAGACAAAATCCACTGCCTTGAACCCCCCCCCCCCCACACCACCAAACACCAACTCTTCCTTGAAGCCAGTGGCAATAGTGTTGACACAGAACATTGTCTTAACAAAAAAACTAACCACCAACAATGTTTGTGCATGAGATTGAGATGGTTTTAAATGCATTTTTGTTTAGAGGAAATGTCTGCATGTGGTTATATACTGTGTGTGTGATATTCTGCTGTGTCTAACAGATGATGTCTGTATGGCCTTTTGCGGCAGTGTGTCCCACCTGTGAATGAGGCTATATTGGTCAGCCCTGTGCCACTTCGATCACCAGCAAAATATGTTGATCTCCAGTGATGATGACCATCCTAAGTAGAGAGCTGATTAGAGAATAGGGGGGTAAATGTGATTTAGTCTGGAGACCCATCCCTACACTGGACATTTGTTGAATGACACTGGACTATCACTGCCCACTTCCAGACCACAGTCTGTCCAAGAGTGATAATGACGTGTAAACTCAAAAGGTCAAAGGGCACCCCTAAACACAGACTTCTGGCTCCTAGAGTCAGCCCGAATGACCACTGCTCCCCCCCCCCCCCCCCCCCCCTCCTCACCCTCACTGTTTTAAGCTTGGACAACCACTGCTCATCTCAGTTTTAACTCTTTTTAGTCTCAGCCAATCCAATCACCTCTGATGCACTTTTGTCCTTCGTAAGTGTTTCCGTTAGGAATCTTTCTGTGTCAGGAACACTCACACTAGAACTGGAATAGAAACGAGAATCCATAAGGGAATTGTTCTCTGTCTGTCTGTTTTACCTCTGTGCCAATGGCTTTCTAACACTGCAGTACTGTTTGATGCCCCTGTCTGTTAGGGAGCTGAGATTTGGACCTCTGGTCTTACCCTTTGTTGGGTGGATTCTGGAGTGACCGAGAGGGATTTGTGAAGGGATTCGTTTGTGAATGTAAAGAGCTGTGGCAACTTCCCTAGCAACTAGCAAGAGGGGATTCTGGTATGCACGTGACTGTGAACACAGGCAGATGACGGCTACAATATGAAGGGATTCCATTTGGATTTTATTGTTTCTTTTTGCGTTATTTTGTTTTTCTCAAGTGAAGGATTTTCACTGTCCTGTGATATGATACAACTGGATACTGTAAATTAAAATAAACTAAAATTGTATTTCATTCACCTTTTTTATTTTTACTTTTTGTGTGTGTTCAGTTGTCAGTTCAATTTGGATGTACTGCCCGGTCAACAAAACATTGCTTGCACACAATATTCCATTGCATCAATTGCATTAATCTTTTTGCCAAGATCTCCAGCACAACCCCGAAGACTCATTAGGGTTGAGGTCAGCACTCTGTGGTGGACAAAAATGATAACTCTACCTGAACCACTCTGTCACAATTTGAAACCTTATGAACTGGCATTGTCATCCTGGAGTATGCCCTTGCCATCAGGGAAGAGAAAAAAAACATTGTCTTAGCATTGTCCATTAAGTACATTCAGGTGACTTCCTTGTATTGCCACATAATGTTGCAGAGCATAGATTTGACTAGTTGACCAACCCCAGATCATTTGCCCCCAATGGTGATTTTTTCTTTTTTTCTTTTTTTGCCAGGCAGTGTATAACCAGAATAGCTTATAAGAGAGATGTCTTTGCTACTCTTCAATAGCCTGGCTAGCGCCACCACTTCTCAATGAGACGTGGTCTGGGAACCAAACGTTCATTTTCTCGTATTTGAAAAAAATGCCCAGATCCGTTTATTGGGTGCCACGGATGTCTATCAAATGCGTCTGTGCATAGCTCATCATCGTCTTGCTTTCCCCCCTGTTCTGTGATTGGTTCCCTATCTCAGGCGAAAATTTGCTCCATGGTCTCCAGGCTGCCTTAGCAGCGTGAATCAAATCGCGCGCAAGGCAGCATGGGAACACCCAGGCTAACTCTTCAATACACCAATTTAAATTTCATTTCTCTGCTGGTTACTCCCCTGGAAGTAGTAAAACAGGACGTTTGGAAGTTGGTATCCATGGGATCTTTTCCAGATGGACCTGCAAAGCAATTTTAAATTAAGTAAGAGATTCGTCTGGGTTCACCCAGGTTATAACCAGCACATTGTCATGGCGGCATATTCTAATGTGTGAGAGGGTGCCTGTGTGTGTGTGTGTGTGCCTGCCTGCCTGTCTGTGTGACATAGCTAGGCCTACATTTGTTTTGTAATTGTGTCTGTGTTTGCAGCTATGTGAGCTGTAGTGTCTGGGTAAGACTCAGGCAATCAGCTTTAATTCCCTCAGTAGGTGGGACCTATTTCAGATTCTCCAGCAGTAATCAGATGCGTGTGTGTGTGTGTGTGTGTGTGCATGCAAGCAAAGCATGTATGTAGGCACGCACACGCACTCTTTAAACACATTCTTAGAGGGACCTGCTTCAGATCCTTAGCTGTAATGAGATTGGGGTTCTTATAGCACTTAATACCATTCTTATTCTCTTGCTCTTATGCTCCGACTCTTACATGTGTCCTCCCTGTCTGTCTCCACCTTATCAACAGCTTCAAAAACAGTATCTGACATGCTCAGGCAAGCACAGCCGAATTGTATTGGGACAGAAATATGCTAGGACTCTGAAACAAACGTGTGATGCTGAATCAGTAGGCCAAGGCAGTTATGACTAATTTCCCCTACATTATAACGTTTTTTACATTATAACGTTTTTTGTTTTGTTTTGTTATTTAATCTCATTTATAACAAACTGTAACTAAACTAATCCATCAAAGTCTACACCTGCCTACACCATATCAAACATGGGAAGAGTAAGGCTTGAGATAAAAATAATAGTTTAAACAGTGTTTAGACTAGGCTACACGTTTAGACTAGACTTGTAGTTTTGATAGTGGTGTGATGGACATGGTGAAATAATAATTTTTTAAATGCAATAGGCTAAGTAGCCTTACTGTCCTGTTCCATTAAGCACAACCTGATCATGATCACAGTGCATAGCAGAACATAGCAGTTACTGTGGCCCTACAGTGGTCATACTGTTGAGAGTAAAACAATAACAAGACCCGTTGACTTTCTTGAGAGCAAGGCACATTACCAACACATCCCACGGGCTTCATCTATTCTCTCCGTCTTCCTCATTCACCCATTTTTCACTTATTCTGTCTCTCCAGTCCATATAAGGAGAAGGAATGGTGGCCGCATGAGGGCGGAAGCGGCGCGGTGACAGCTGGGAACTCCTCTTTTACTAATACAGGAAGAACCGACTATTTCAGCTACCAGGTACCTACACCCAAACCGTGTACAAACGCTTAACGACACCCTATTCAGTCTGATAGCAGAGGTAAGGACCTGATTTTATTTGTTTGAATCATATTTGCTTATATGTGGAAAGTAGTCGTTATGGTGTTTCACTTCGCAAATGACATAATGCTTAGCGTATTTGCCGACATGCATCCGATTTCGGCTGAAATCATGGAGCTAGCTGTCTAATGTTAGCTAGCTATCTTTCAAGCATACCAGACGCTGCTGCTTATACATTCAAAATGAAATATCTCTTTAAATGTGTAATTTGCAGCCATATTATAGACTCTTGGCTAACCAGCATGTTGTTGATACTTAAGCACAGTTTTAGGGTGCTGAAAGTTTACATTTTGCAACGACAGATGAAAGAAGGGCTGTAACATTACTGTTGTCAGCACAGGGTGGAGAATTGCGAAAATACAGGAAATAGATGGAAGATGAAGGGAGGCGGCGACGTTCTGCATTCATTGTGTTTTCATCATTCTTGTTTAAAGACCAGTTTGCACGACTATGTGTGTTAGTTTTTCGTGTTTCCAATCATGTTTGTGACTTACTAAAAATATTTGTGCGTGTGGTCGTCTGAAATAGCGGTTTAGCTTGATGCTGTCAGTCGGCCTTTGTATCCGCGTTAGCTGTTAGCGCTGCACTGTAACGTTAGGCAATCCTATTATGACCGGACTGTGGAGTCTACGGGGCTAACTTAACGAACTGGCCAGTATCATACATTGTGTTTTCAGCCTGGGTCCCTGGACTGGCCTACCGCTTCCAGCGCCACAGCACAATTGACCTGTTTTCGGCCCCGAATACACTCTTCAGATTGCGTCTTGTCCCCGATATGTAAGGCATGTGTGCCCAATTACACAACAGTTTTCATACTGTGCAATAAATGCACATTTCACACAAGATCCTGCAAATACAGCCGGTAAAAACTAGAGTAACTAAACACAGAGATAAGCTCCGCGACAAATGTTTACTGACGCCCTCATAATGGGATGCTTTCACGGTTTGTTGACCAAGATGATGATGGGGCTTATGCCGTGAGCAGAGCCGATGAGGACAGAGGGGCGTGTGCTCGACATGATGCCTTTTTCCAGTCTCAGGTGCAGTCTTTAGACGCTCTGCACTGCGACTTCACAAACGCTTCCAGTGGCAATGAGGTCAAGCTTTGCCTGATCAGACTGTCTGAGCTCGCGGACCCACATGTTTTTCATGATGTGAACATCTAAACAGCAGAGGAATGAAATCCTTTACATGCCCGTCACAACTTAACCAAACCATCCAGATTTAACGGTTAGACGTAGTTAAACGCTGCTGTTGTAGATGTTTTTTAAAGGCAAAATAAAAAAGGTCTTGATGTAGAATACATTACTTTAAACTCCACAGGTAGGCCTAGTGAACAACCGTCCCTGTTTCTCATGAAGACGTCTGGTCTTTTTCTCATTTAGACAGGCACCAACTTGTTTTGTTTTCTAGGCCATGAACAAAGGAGAGGAAAGAGTTCGATCTTTATTATGCGAACTACACGTTGCATGTTTACTCAGCTACATGATTACTCAGCTACATGCTCATTAACAATGACCAATTAATGCACATACCTGCTGCGGTGCTGTACCTGTGTTTGTCCGTGTGCACACACCTGGGATTTTCCACTCCAGCTAGGTGAAAGTACCTATGAGTCAGACCCTCTGATTGGAGCAGTTTCATGTTACTGTTGCATAATAGAGAGAGAGGGAGGGAGGGAGGGAGAGGGAGAGGGGGACAGAAGTGAAAGAAGACATGTTGAGAATGAGAGTAGCCAATATGTGGACGGAGCGGTAGCTTTGTAAAGCATAGCTGGTGTTGTAAACACATACTCACTGTGTTTAGGTAGGATGGCTCCCATAAACCCAGATGGATACTTGGCCGGCAAGCAGTACAAAGCCCTCAGTTTAGGGCTAGTCAATGTGACTGCTCTGGATTTGGAGCCCGGGCTGCAGTAGAAATAACACTGAATGTGCACACACACACACACACACACACACACACACACACACACACACACAGAGTGTCTGACCTCAGCTTTTCAGGGGCCACACTGTGTGTGTGTGTGGCTTCATATGCACGTAGCTGTTTAACATTATAGTTTCCTGTGAATGTGAGGCTAGGTTTAAAAGTGGATAGTGATCATTGAGCAAAGCCTGCGGCAGACTTTACAGTGATTTTGTTAGAGTGTTATGTGGCATGTAGCAATCCTGAGTGAATCTGCAGACAGATGGTGCATCATCGTTACTCTTCTGAGTGAGCCATGTCTGCCCTTCTGTGCATAATCACAGGATGTGCCCTTAGAGAACAACCTGCACCATGTATTAATAAAATTAGATTTAAGCATTGATTTAGTATTTTTCTTGTTGTTGGCTAGTTAATCTGGTAGTGTATGTTTTGATGTTAACATAGTCATTGCTTTGATGTTCCAGGCATGCTCACCTGACTTGTGTATATATTGCAGTAGGACTTTGTGTGTGTGTGTGTGTGTCTGTGTGGTGACATCTGTAGTTGTAAGTGTGTCCTAATGTGTTTGTGTGTTACAGGATGGCAGAGTTGGCGAGTCTGGTGCAGCGTCTGGAGGTGGCGGTGACCCGGCTGGAGGCGGTCTCTGGCCCAGGGGGTGGCGGAGCAGGTGGCTCTGGAGGTACGATCTCATCCCAACCGTAGCCATCCTCATTGGACCTTTTTACACAGCAGCCATTTTGACATGAAATATAGACCAGGCCCAGGAGCATTACAGCTGTGATTTCCTTATTATAGTATTGTTGTGCAAAGGTCACAAGCTATTGCTGCTCATATACTGGTATGCAGGTACTGCAGCAGTCTGTGTGTGTGGGGACGGCACTCCTGTTGACTCATGGATTATGGGGCGGTGTATTTGTCTTTATGGATGATGTCCATGTACAGATGATAACAGATTACCTAATTTCTGCACTCTGCCTAGTATCAGTGTGTTTGGTTTATGATAGGATGAAATCTTTGCCATATTTACCATATTAGGTAATTCCATGTGAAATCAGAAGCAGTGCCTCTCACCTCTTTATTCAGTGATATTGTGTGCCTCTACATCTCCAAGGAAGGTCTGCAAAGTTATACCATTTTGACTAAATCTACTATGATCATAATTATATTTGTAGAAAATGGAAGGTTGTACAATTTCAAATTGTGTATATTCAGGATCTCTATCCTATCTCTATCCTATGAAATCTTCAGTCCTGTAGCACTTGAGATGAAAACTTAAGTCCTAACTCACTTGACCATTTTGGCTGCTTATTTCCATTACATTGTTTTATGTAGTTTGGACATGTCCTGAGGCTACTGTAACATTTTAAGCTATTTACAGGGTGGCAAACTATAGATCTCTGAAGTTTGCCTACAAAAAGGACCCAAAGCTGCCATCTTTGACCTTATAAGGAGATCCTTTGCAGACTCTTTTCCAAAGGTTTTCCAAAATTGGCCACTAGTAAATCAGTTTGGCCTGGTAGTGTGTGGTGTATAACCCAGCTTCCCCTCTCCACAGCCGTGTCTGCGCACGTGGAGGCCTTCGATGCCGTGGTGTCGGGGCCCGTGGCGGAGTACATGTCCCTCAGTCAGAAGATTGGTGGAGACGTCAAGAAGCATGTAAGTACTGTAAGAGCAAACGCCATGTCAATGCAGTCACTGCTGGAGCATATGTACAATTACACGATCTGATTTTTTTTTTAATTTTTATTGCTTTTATTGTTTTTACTTATTCTACTACTGTGATGTATTTTATACTTGTGATATGCTTTATACCTGTTTACTTTTATTTGAGGTAATGCCTTAGCTATGTAAAGCACTTTGTGTCTACCTGGAGTATGAAATGTGCTATATAAATAAATTCCATTGCCTTGCCCTGATGGCAGAGTAAAAGTATCTTTACAGACTTTACCGAAGGTGGCTTTGAAATGAATGCGAAACTGCCTTGTGTGTCGATGTTCGTTATATTATATTAGTGTTATTGTGTGTGGAAATATTCAGGCCTTTTCTTTGTATCTTGTGTGTGTATTGTAGGCGGACATGATGCAGCGGGCATTTACAGCCGAGAGGCTGCTGCTGGTCAAAGCCTCCGGCAGCCAGAAACCCGCAGATGTGAGTATTACCATGGCAACACAAGCTGTGCTGTTTTATGTGATTGGTTGGCGGGGGAGCTTCAGATTATGAATGGAGAACAGGAAACTGCATTTTTATGAATGAAAGCTTGGTCACTCATCTTTCTTCATATTGCTACCCTGCTTTTACACAATCATGTGTTTTGTTACCCTATCTCTCCCTCACTGTATTATTCTCTTTGTTTACGTGTCTGTCAATCATCTACACTCTCTCTCTCTCTCTCTCTCTCTCTCTCTCTCTCTCTCTCTCTCTCTCTCTCTCTCTCTCTCTCTCTCTCTCTCTCTCTCTCTCTCTCTCTCTCTCTCTCTCTCTCTCTCTCTCTCTCACGCAGTCGGTCTTGACCTCTCTGCTGGCTCCAGTCTCTAAGGTGATTTCGGAGGTGCAGAGCTTCCGCGAGTCCAACCGCTCGTCTCCGCACTTCAACCACCTCTCGGCCGTCAGTGAGAGCGTGCCCGCCCTCGGATGGATCGCCATGGTGAGTTGCGAGGGTAGGGCTGGCATGGTTGTTTCAGTCTCTGTGTGTGTGTGTGGGTGGGAGGATGATGGGACCCAGTGAGGATAGGGAGAACAGGCTGCTCTTTCATTAAGAGATGCCTTTTGCTCCCGTTGGCTATAAATCTCTCATTCATCCAATGTAACAATGGACCAGTGTTTCAATTTGGACAGTGTCGTTGATGGGTGTCTGATCAGCTTTGTGTGTGTGCACTTTTGGACAAAAGCTGTGCTGTGCACCCGTAAATCTTGTTTCAGTCATTGCAGACAATGACTCATATGAGACAGTCTTGACAAGTATGGCAGATGTCAATATTTAAACCATAGACCGTTTACATTAGCTTCAAGTGGTATTTACACTGTTTTTATATTTACGTGTGTGTGTGTGTGTGTGTGTGTTCAGCCTACTGAGCTCTATTCCAGTAAAAGAAGTCTTATATTATGGTCTTTGTGTCTCTCAGGCTCCTAAACCAGGTCCTTATGTAAAGGAGATGCAGGATGCTGCCACCTTCTACACCAATCGTGTGCTCAAGGACTACAAGGAGAAGTAAGCTTCCTTTTTCCATTACCTTCTAAGGCTAAAATATAGCACTTGACAAAACTGTTTATTTATCTTCTGACTTCTACTGTTTTGGAGTTGAGAAAAGACTGTTGCCTGTGGTGTTTGTGTAGGGACAAGACACATGTGGACTGGGTGAAGGCCTACCTTGCCATCTGGACTGAGCTGCAGGTCTACATCAAACAGCACCATACCACTGGCCTTACCTGGAGCAAATCTGTGAGTTCCTACACACACACACACACACACACACACACACACACACACACACACACACACACACACACACACACACACACACACACACACACACACACACACACACACACACACACACACACACACACACACATGCCTGGTACCACAAAATGTACATAGAAAAATATTATCATAACATCTGTGTGTGTGTGTGTGTGCCGTAGGGTCCTGTTGCTTCTGCTGGTCCCGCTGGTCCTGCTGCTCCAGGCGGCCCAGCCCCCCCTCCCCCCGGGCCCCCTCCTCCCCCCATGGACCTGAGCTCCTCCTCTGGTGGCAATGGAGGACCGCCCATGAACGCCCTCTTCGCCTCCATCAACAAGGGAGCAGACATCACTAAAGGTATGCTCGTCTTAAACCATTAAACCCCAAACATGACAGTAGGCATCAGTATAGCCATGCTATGCATTAGACCTCATTTAACATAACATTCATATTTCATATGTTGCATTTACAGAAATCCATAGTGAGTAAGTGAAAGACCCTGTAGGTTTGTCTCTCAGGTGAATGCATGTAGTTTCAAGTCTCTGCTCTGCTTGTCCTCTCCGTCCAGGTCTGAAGCATGTGTCCGCTGACCAGATGACCCATAAGAACCCAAATCTGAGGGCCCAGGGTGGCCCAATCCACTCCTCCCCCAAACCCTTCTCGGCCACCCCACGCCCCACTGCAACCGCTGCCCCTGCTCGCACTCTTCCTCCTGTGCTCGAGCTGGACGGCAAGAAGTGGAAAGTGGTAAGATGTTGCGAACGGATACACACACCATTCTGTGTACACATACACTGCCTGGCCAAAAAAAAAGGTCACACACTAATATTTAGTTGGATCGCCTTTAGCTTTGATTACGGCATGCATTCTCTGTCGCATCGTTTCCACAAGCTTCTGTAATGTCACAACATTTCTTTTCCGTCCAGCGTTGCTTTTATTTTTCGCCAAGATCTTGTATTGATGACGAGAGATTCGGACCACTGCGCAAAGTCTTCTCCAGCACCTCCCAAAGATTCTCAATGGGGTTAAGGTCTGGACTCTGCGTCTGGTGGTGATGTGTCATGCTCCCTGAGCCACTCTTTCACAATTTGAGCCAGATGAATCCTGGCATTGTCATATTGGAATATGCCATCAGGGAAGGGAAAATATTCAATCAATGGATTTTATCTGGTCATTCAGTATGTTCAGGTAGTCAGCTGACCTCATTCTTTGGGCACATAACGTTGCTGAACCTAGACCTAACCAACTGCAGCAACCCTAGATCATAGCACTGCCCCCACAGGGAGGCTCTTACCTATTTGCTTAGTTAAATCCAGGTGGTGATGTTTTGTTTTGGCCAGGCAGTGTATCACACCTAGGCAAATATGACTTTTTTTTTTTTTTTTTTTTTCCCTCAAATTGAAGTGAGTCTGATACGTCATGGGCAGAGGATGCGTGCATATATTCACATTAACACATTACCAGAATGTAAACGCACGTAGACACAAGCTGGCCTCAAACAGTGGTCTGTAATGTAGTGGTTCTGTATGAGCAGTCACATAAACTCAGATGTTTGTGATTGTGAAGCACTGATGTTTTCTGTGTGTGTGTGAGTGCAGGAAAACCAGGAGGGCGTTCAGGGTCTGGTGATCAGTGACACAGAGCTTAAGCAGGTGGTCTACGCCTTCAAGTGCAACAAGAGCACCCTCCAGGTCAAAGGCAAGATCAACTCCATCACCATTGGTAAGAGCATACTCTCCCTGGCTCTCCTCCTCTGTGTTTACAGTGGTAGAGCTTGTTGCTCATGCTTGTGTGTGTTTTTCTATTCCTTCCCTCGCTAGACAACTGTAAGAAACTGGGTCTGGTGTTTGATGACGTGGTTGGGATTGTGGAGGTGATCAACTGCAAGGACGTGAAAGTCCAGGTAAGAGAAGCAAGACGCCCAGTAATGGCTGGTAATCAGCAAGCGCAGTACTGCTTCTCCAAATGAAGAGTACTGCTCTGTGACAATAGAATGGAAGACTTGTTTTTGCAACATGACATGGCTGCTGCTGCTGAAAGTGTTTCAGAGGAACAGGAAGCAAAAGCATGACGTGTAGTTAGCTAGTTGCAAAAGGGTACTACTCAATTGCAAACATTTAAAAAGCGAGTAACACACAGTATATGTCCATATTCACTAGTGCACACACACACACACACACACACACACACACACACACACACACACACACACACACAGCCTACACATTCACCACATTCCTACTACAGTTCTACTAATTCTGCAATCATTCTCTTTTTAGGTGATGGGTAAGGTTCCCACCATCTCAATCAACAAGACGGACGGTTGCCACGTTTATCTGAGTAAGGACTCCCTGTCCTGCGAGATTGTCAGTGCCAAGAGCTCTGAGATGAACGTTCTGGTTCCCGGCAAGGACGGAGAATATGTAAGTGTGTGCATGTACGCACGCAATTATGTTCTTGCATGTCTGTAGGTGTGTGCATAGAGTGATAGATCTGAACAAAGATAGACCTTGTATTATGTGGAAATGTGGGTGATTTTCTCTGGCAAGATGGACATATGAGCGCATGCGTGTGTGCCTGAGTGAGTGCTGGTGTCCAGTAAAATCTTGAGACTGCATGTGAGGAACAGTTACTGAGGGCTTACATTCCATCACCTCCCTGTGTTTCAGACCGAGATCCCCGTTCCTGAGCAGTTCAAGACCATATGGGATGGTCAGAAGCTCGTCACCACGGCAACAGAGATTGCCGGATAGACGGACTGCCTGTTCAAGACCATCCCCATTGAGGAATGCCCACCATACTGACCAAACGACCAACCAATTGCAAAGCAGACTGAAATGCCAACATCGCTCATTTTTCCCCATCAGCCAGTCAGCGCTTTAGCTGTAACTTCCTTCAGCCAATGAGAGGACTGCTTGCTTTATCTCGAGCAATCCTTCCGCCAAGTGCAAGGAGCAGCTTTGTCATTCCATTTGCTTATCAGTGGCCAGCAGGCTCTTCCAAATTAATTGCCAAGTTCAAATGTTTTTTTGATTTTGATTTGTTTTCTGTCCGCATTCCAGCTATAAGGGGAAAATATATTTTCCGAAGCCGACAGGGGGAGCTGGAGCTTTCCTCGCAGTTCTGGTCTCTGATCTCCGGTTCTGTCATTCCAAATTAAAAAAAAAGAACTTTCTTGTCGTACTCTTCTGTCTGGTCAGGGGAGGTAGGATGGGTGGGGGATGGGTCTGGCGGTTTCTGTTCCGTATATGCAATCAGCCCTGAAGCACACGATCCCCTTCACAGCAGTCACGCTATCATTTCTGATAACGGTATTCATGTTTATAGTGACGATATTATTATAAAGAATTAAAAATAGTAATAATTCAGAATGCAACTCTCAGCCACCATCCATTGTAGGGAAACTAATCAGAGGAAAGGACATGTTATGTGCGGGATCACTCTAGTCTTTCCCATAGAACACTTAAAAGTCTGAGTACGGTTCTGAAGACCTGTTCTGTGGACCAGACCTTTTTTCATTCCTTACTGTATGCCTCTCTCAGCACTTAAGGCACATTCCCCTCACCCTTAGCGGTTTGAAGCTAACATTCCCTTCTCCATACCTAGTGATACAGAAGCCTCCTGGGGAGAGGGAGAGTGAGCAAGAGGCTAGGTTTGTCTGTTTGGTGAGGACTCCACCTCAAGAGATGATTCTCAGATGTTCTGATGTTCAAAAGACATGCCAGGATGTTTGGAATACCTTGTCCTCTTTTCCCCTCTCTTAACTCCTCTGATCACACACACACTCAATTGTGGTCTTTTGTATTTTTTTGTTATTGTACTTTTTTGTTATTGGGTGAATAATTACAATTCTGTTCATTAGTACTGGCGGAAAAACATCATTAAAATTGTTGCAATAAAGTGTGTGAGTTGTTATTTAATAGTGTGTCCCATCCTGATATTCAGCCCACAGTCACAGTACTGATTCACATTTGCTTTTTCTTTCACTCCTGACTGAGAGGAATAAACTGACGACTGACGAATAAAAAGGGCACACATACACATCACTATCCATGTCTACCTTGCAACTGTGTGAACTGAAGACTGTTTCTAGTGTGAAGGCTTTCAATTTGCAGAAGTCAAGAGTTCACCTACACCCTCTTATGACCCAATTTCCATTAAAAGTATAAACCCAAAATTAAACACTCAAATGTGGCACTTAAGAACTAGGAGTAAGGGTCATTTATTAAAAGAAAATACATTTCAAGCAAACAATTTCATTGGCATAAAAAATAACACTACCCTAATCAGTTAAGTTTAGTTACGTATTTCAGTAAAGAAAAACATGATTGTTGGGAGTCCAGCAAATCAGCAAAGCAGACTCCAAATTCTTGGCTAGGATTCAGTGCAATTAAAACCTGTATGTGTGCATACAGCTGGTAACAGGAGTCATGTATAGAGACATAAAAGATAGTGAATGAGTGACTCAAATTGTAAGAGTGAGTATCAGAATGTGCAAATGGCAACTGAAGTCTGTTGACAGCAAGAGGTGTGTGTGTGTGTGTGAGCATGTATGCGAGTGTGTTCAGAGAAGGTATGGTAGGATTTTGGCTGTGAACCACTCTCTGGTGAACTGCAGGTGGTCTCCATCGCTCTCCAGGAACACCAGCTTACCGGCCTTATCCATCTGTGCCAGCCCGAGACGGTCCTGACAGCAACGACAAAAGAAGCCTTTGAGTATCTCACCAAGTGATGTACTTCAATGTTATACTACTGTGTATAGTGTGTGTGTGAGAGTGATTAGGAAAGCTGTGGGTTTCGAGGCAGGCTCTAAGTGTGGGTCTATGTTTGTGCTAGCATTAGAAAGCTATGAGTGTGTGTGTGTCAGTGTGACAGCTGACCTCCTTATAAAGTACACTCTCCTGTAGAGTCTCAGTCTCCACAGCTTGGCCTGTCTTTAGGAATCCAAACCACTGCAAAGCCAAGTGTCAATTAGCACACAAACACAAACACTGAGAGGGTGATACATGACCATCTATAAAACCTATATGTCAGACAACACAAGCTCATAAGTTTGTTAACACTACTACCTCAGTGACCACTGGGTCCACTACGGTGTCCTTCAGGAACTTGACCATGACAAATTTCTCCAGAGCCATCAGGTTCTTCTTGTAGGTCTCATTCAGCACCTAAGAGGAGTAATGGGACCATGTGATGTCACATGTTGTCTTGAATTTCCCCTGGAGATCAATAAAGTATCTATCTATCTATCTATCTATCTACATGCCACAGTATAGCGCTTAGAAAGCATGGTCAAGGTAAGAACCTGCAACTCACCCTCTCCTGGTTGATGTCGGCAAGGAAGAGACTGTGTTTCTTATAGAGGTCATCACTGAGAGGGTCGTGCCAGTACTGGGCCTGCACTAAACTGAAAACAAACACATGCACTGTAACATGTTTGCCTCCACATTCAACGTTTCTCAATGTTATGATGTGTTCGTATACACACTTACACTGAGTACACATAAGGGTATTGGGTATGACCACATACAAACCTACTGTTTCAATATTGGTTTGTTTGCTTGTTTTTAAAACACACAAACACATGCACACAGATACACAAACTCACTGTTTCTGCACGAGGTCTGTGTAGGCCCCAGAGTTGAGCTTCTTGCGGATCCAGTCACAGAGGTGGGAGGTCTCCCCTGGGCATCGTGGAAGACCATACACTCCTGACAACACACAGGAGAGCAGGGGGCATCAGAGGGCAATACTGAAAGGCAGAACAAGGAGAGAAAGAGAGAGAGAGAGAGAGAGAGAGAGGAGTGTGTTTGTGTAACCTGTGTGACACTGTGAACTTACCCTGTTGTTGCCCCCCCACTGAGATCAGGTTCTTCATGGGAGGAGATGGGCATCTCTGGGCAATTGCCCTCCTGAGATAGACGGAGTGGGAAGGGAGGGAGGGTGAAATAATGTGTGTGTGAGTAATGTGTGTGTGTGTGTGTGTGTGTGTTAAGAGAGAAATAATGAATGTGTCAGCTCATAACTGTAAGCAGTTCTGTGCACGTTTGTTTCCACGTGGCACAGACTGCAGCACGGGCTCTGGGGTACTCACAGGAACTGGCCTCCCTGAGAGAAACCCATGGCATTGTAGCCATCCTTCAGTTTGGGGTCCTGTGCCAGCTGGTTACACACAAATTCCACCTGCTCATTCACATCCATGAAGAAGCCATTTTCTGTGTCCTGGGAGAGTAGAGAGGAATATTCACCTTCTGTGCTACTAGACTCATATTTGCTACTTCACACATTAACATAATATTTAGTTAATATTTCAACAACAAACTGTGTGGAAGAATTTTTTAAATATGAATTGTGTTGTGAGAGATACAGTGATGGCTACATAGCTGTAGACCATGCCGTTCTAATGGTGTTCTATAGCATGATGACTCTTCTCTAGAGTTCTGGTCAGGTGTGCTTAATTCAAGAGTCCATCATGGCCATGAACCACACCACCTTTCATACCTTAAAGATGGCCAATACAAAACTTTAAGATTCGGAGGCATCATTGTGTTGTGAAAGTGAAATTTCATGTCCTTTGATGTCCAGGAATGTTTTCTTGCTGTGTGAGATCAATTACAGGTGGTGGTGGTCTAGCCAGTGTTGCATGTGGGAATCTGTGACCTGCCTGTGTCTGTGCTGTGTCTGTGCTGTCTGTGCTGGTTCAGTCTATAAGTTCAGCAACTGTGTCACCAGTATATCAAGTGCAGAGTTTAGTGTCTTGGAATGCTGCTGAGCATGTGTATGTTGTGTGTGTGACTGTGCAGTGAGGCAGGCTTTTCTCCACAAAGAGCCTTGGTACCTGTATTATTGACTTCCCTATCATGAGAGAGAGCACATAGATGCCTGGCACCTCCTGCTCCACCATCTTCTTAATGGAGCCCATGCTGAGTGGGTTGCAGCAGCTGTCACCTGTTCACAGGTCAGAGATGGCAGCCAGTTAGAGGTTTGCATGGATGCAACAGTGAGCAAGTCCTCAACTTCTCATCACTAAAATGTCCCAAATACCAAAACCAGGTGTAATATTAGTCTAGAAGTCCAGGATTTTTAAAGTCAAGTCCACTCACTATGAACTCAACTGGCAGTGGTCCTCAGTTCTGCCTGCTACATGAGCTGCGAGTGGAGTTAGAGGCTGAGACTAATCAACTTGGTTTAGTACACGGACAGAGTAAACACTACCTGGACCCACATTTTTTCATTCCCTGAGATAAAGCACACATCACTACTGAACTGATAAATACAAAGAGATATGACATATGAAAGAGACATGAATTCACACTGGACCAGTGGTGTAGTCTAGTTAGCTGTAGTGGGTATACTGTGATCAACCCCAAATGTTAATACCTATCCTTGTCTATTTTAAGTGGGTATACTGAAATGGTGATGCTTTTTAAGTGGATATACTGCGTAGTCCTGCGTATCACGTAGACTACATCACTGCATTGGACGCACTGGCCATCACCACCACGCAGATGAAAACGTGTTCATCTTCTATATGAACAAGCTTGCATGTCACATGTGTGTGGCTGCTGGAGGTGACATGTTAACAGACCCCCCCAACCATCACCACCACACACACACAGTGTCTCACCCATGCCATGCCAGATCACCAGTGGCACAGTGACGTTGGAGTCCTTGGCTAAGCTGGACGAAGGCAGCAGCATTAGGAGCGATGTGCCAACCAACATCGGGAATGTTGAGATGGCCATTCTTTAAAAATGGTCTGAGAAACAACCACCAGAGACAGCGCGTTAGGGGGTTATTGGTTAGGTTAGGACATCAAATGCTGGCATCATGTGAGCATAAGGAAGAGGAAGTTAAGTTAATGCGCAAAGGAACCTGAACAAGACAATTGACTGTTGACCTATATATTTCGAAACACCGGTTCCCCTTCCCATAAATGTGAAACAATGTCAATCAGATCAATAAGTAACGGTTAAATGCATAAAGTTTGTAAAGGCCAGCCAGCCAGATAACTTAGATAGCTAGCTAACGTTATGCTATTGAAACAGAACATGAAACACCATCACAGTCAATAACTACACCTCAAATGTCTACTTATGTACTATAACCTACCTCAGGAATACCAGTATTGCCTGGGTTTTATTTTTGCGTTTTAGTAGGCTAAACAAGACAGAAGAGAAGTCACTAAGGTTCTAAAATCCCCAATTATCTTGTGACCGAGACTAGACCTGCAAGTCACTTCTGCATTGGTCACATGACATCAGATGAACGAGGAAATGTTACTGGCTACGCAGCGTTTGATCTATATATACAACGTTCCTTCGAGTGCGCTGAAAAGAGTTTATGCACATGCTTTAGGACTCTACTACCTTCCAGCCGGCTGTGTCACGTGACAGTCCCACAACAATAACAACTTGTGAATGTCCGGTTGGGTTCGTTACCGTACTGCTGGACAGTGGCTGACACTGATGGCTTCTCCTTTTCATTTCTAAGTGTAATAGAGATCTAAAAAGATGACACTAATATATATATATATGTATACATGCGACACGATTTTCCATACAAAAACAATAAATAACTTCAACCTGGAAATTTTACAATTCGATCGATCGATCCACATGCCAGCAGCAGCAGGGTTCAACAACAGCGTGCCTGTCGAAGATCATCCTCAGAACATCGGGACGTCCGAAATGCTGATCTCCATGTTTACACGGGTGAGTTGGATCTTGTGGCTGAATTTATGAAAAACATAGCAATCTACACTACAGCCAATCAGTCTAACGGGGAATTGGTTTCTGGAGCTGTCTGGTTTGGGCTCCAGGCCCATTTCGGGGCTTCATCTCACAAATGAGTTCTATATTTTTTATGTAGTAGGCTAGAATATGTTATAAACTGGGTTATGATTAGTTAGTCTGCCTATAATGTCTTGTGATCATACACATCTGATTTCGCATGCAATAAATGGAGAAGAGAGTAAGGGCAACAATAGGATGTTCTGTTAACTAAACAGAACCGCAGGACCTATGCCAGATGGGACTTAAGTCCACCACAGCTAAAACTGAGTCATCAAATTCTAGAAATGCAGCCTTTCAGTAGATGAGAGGTTGTTTATCTGTCTCTATTGTATTCACAAGGAAAGGTTTCGCTAAAGCAATTTCTCTAAATAATTGAATAAAGTTATTCCCTTGAAATCTGAAACAAATGTGAGACTTTTGAAAAAGGCGTCCTAGGCCTACCTCATGAACTATCTTATACCACTTCTAAATGTAAGCAGTCTGGTGGACAGTGTGATTCAGATTTAATATACATCTGCTCTGCTGCAGAACAAAGCTGTAAAACGGTAGTCTTCACAACTCACATCTACACATTTACAACTCCACTTAATCTTTTGGGGGGTTAATTGGAATCTATTTAACCAAGTGTAACAGAGGTCGTCTCAACCCTGCTACACAAGCACTCACTTGAAGTCCCCATTTCCTCTTGTGATCCTCATCATGTGTACTGTAATTTGTAAGTCTTTGCAGTTTCATATCTGAATCAGCACTCTACAAGCCAGGCTAACACGCATGATCCAGTGCCTAGATCTGACTACCCAGCCCAGTTGGTTAGTAAACCTCTGATTTCAACAGAGATTTTTTCATGTTTTCATCGACCCCATTTCAGTGTTATGACATGTTTGTGCGCTGGCTCAAGCACGTGTATATGCCTACTGATAAAAGCATGGATTTGGTTTGCTAGAATATCTTCAGCATTTGTGCAAGAACTCAATAGTTTGAGAAAGAGAACCATTACCGTCTCAGACGCCAGACTAGATGGAGTGACTATAATCTGAGTGGTTGTAAAGTGTGTTCATCTTTCAACTTTTAATGGTCAAGTTTTTTTTATAGATTTCAGGGGCACAATGGTTCACTGACTTTCTTGTGGACACAATAGTCGACTGGAGAAGTCACTATGGCAACAAGCGGTGGCTACTCTATAAACTCGGCCCCGGAGGACAAATCCGATGAGAACACACCCTTGCTGACAGGCAAAGGGCAGCAGACTGGACCCAAAGCAGGTAGGCCTACAGCACACCTGATTGAACCTGATCTTGTAATTTAACTCAAAGAGAAGCCTCAAGGGGATCACTCCATGTTGAAGAATAGCTGAAATTGTGTTATGTAATGATCCTATTGTTACATGCAATAGTGTGTGTAATTATTACATGTACTGGTAAACATATAATCATATGTTCATAAATTTTTCATACATTCATACATCAATCATACATTTTTGGGGGCAGCCGTGGCCTACTGGTTAGCACTTCGGCCCTATAACCGGAGGGTTGCCGGTTCGAACCTGACCAGTAGGCACGGCTGAAGTGCCCTTGAGCAAGGCACCTAACCCCTCACTGCTCCCTGAACGCCGCTGTTGATGCAGGCAGCTCACTGCGCGGGGATTAGTGTGTGCTTCACCTCACTGTGTGTACACTGTGTGCTGTGTGTGTTTCACTAATTCACGGATTGGGATAAATGCAGAGACCAAATTTCCCTCACGGGATCAAAAGAGTATATATACTTATATATATATATAAATGTGTTTGTGTCGTTCTGCTGATTGTATGTGTGTTCTTATCTTGTTTAACTGATGGTTAAGGGCATGCTACAGCTTGTGTGGAACAATGACACATTTTGTTTTCTATTAGAATATGATTGTGGGTTTTGTATCTGTGTCTGTCAGCTTCTCAGTGCTGCTCTGTGCGGTACAATCTGGCCATCCTTATGTTCTTCGGATTCGCTGTTGTCTACGGCCTCCGTGTCAATCTCAGTGTTGCAATGGTAGCCATGGTCAACAACACCAATCCTCAGCCTTCCCTAAACCACACTGTTGTTCAGGAATGCCCTGGACCCACCCCCAGCAAAGATAACACCACACAAACCCCAGACCAGCCAGATGGGGTAAGAAACTCATATTATATGATGGATATATAGATAGATTGATAGATAGATAGATACTTGTATTGCATTCATTGTGTCTACACTTGAGATAAATAAGTTTGTTTTTTCTTTTATCACAGACACATATATTGGTAGATGTTTTTTCTTTACCTTGACATGTTTCGAGGTATACTTCTGTCTTCATCAGAAGGACCTATCAGAAAAACCAAACTTATTGATAGATAGATACTTTATTGATCCCCAAGGGGAAATTCAAGGTCTTAGTAGCATACAGACATCACACACAACATGCACTTACAGCAGAAAAAAGTAATATATAAATAAATATATAAAAAAAAATGCACACACACACACACACATTGACACAGAGGGAAACCGTATTTACATATTCAAGATATTCATTTACATGCAAATGTGTCATTCATAAATTATAAACATGAATATTTTTCACTGGAAAGTTTCTCTGTGCCCTCACCGTCTTGTTCTCTCTCTCTCTCTCTCTCTCTCTCTATCTCTCTCTCTCAATCTCTCTTTCCATCCTCATACATTTTATTTGTTATCAGACCCCTCGGTTTCTGTGGGACTCGGAGACTCAGGGCATGTTGCAGGGGGCATTTTTCTTTGGCTACCTGTTGACCCAGATCCCTGGCGGGTACCTGGCCGGGCGCTTTGGGGGAAGCTTGTTTCTGGGGGGCGGCGTGCTGGGGACGGCGGCCTTGACACTTCTGACCCCACTGGCCGCGGAGATGGGGGCCTACTGGCTGTTCGCTCTCAGAGCACTTGAGGGATTTGGAGAGGTGAGTTGGGAATGTGCATTTCTATTGTGTGCAACCTTATGTTTTTCCCACTGCCTAGTTGTTTGTGAAATCTAACTTCTACCCTGTAAAGTGGTAAAGAGATATCTTTAGGAAATACAATGTCTTATTTGTCGTTTGCTGCGTTTTGTCAGTGCTATTGTACAATGCCTGAATCAGACTAATCCTTGAATTTGTATACCACAAACTGTTTTATACCATATTTAGTATATCTACATAAAATAGTATTTCATCCTCATAGTTGTCACGAACATTTATACATCTGTTCCATGCATCCAGGATTAATGTACCTCCTAAACTACGTTGTCTATTTGATTTATTGTCTCTTTAGATGAGACAGGTGAGGTTTAGATTTTTTTACCAGATGTGGTGTGACTGTTCTGTTGTAGAGGGTGAGAAGGGTCTGTTGACATGTGACTGCTCTGCTATAGGGGGTGACATTTCCTGCTATGATGGCCATGTGGGCGCGCTGGGCACCCCCTCTGGAGAGGTCACGGCTCATATCCTTGTCAGGTGCGGGAGCGAGCTTTGGGGCGTTTGCAGCGCTCCCCCTCACCGGCTTCATCTGCCATGCGCTGGGATGGCCCGCCGTCTTCTACTGTTGTGGTAAGAAACACAAACTGTACACCACAACCACATGCAGACATCTTTACACACAATGACCCTCATTTATCAATCAACCGTAGAAACCAGTGCAGATCTGAGCTCAGGAATTATCTTACAACAGGGCTCATGTGTGATTCATGAAACGTTCCAGCATAAGAATTAATGGGTGTTGGTAAATGTGGTGGCTGAAAACAAGTGTAATTCAAATATGACGACCATACAGATTCTCATTTTAGAGGCCTCACCCCTAGAATTTCAAAATGCAGATCCATAATACATCCAAAACAGAATATTTTCAGACCTCAAGATAGCCAAGGTATAAGTAAGTATAAGTATATATACTTTTTTAATTTGGTCTCTGCATTTAACCCAATCGGTGAATTAGTGAAACAGCACACAGTGTACACACAGTGAGGTGAAGCACACACTAATCCTGGCACAGTGAGCTGCCTGCTACAATGGCGGCGCTCGGGGAGCAGTGAGGGGTTAGGTGCCTTGCTCAAGGGCACTTCATCCGCGGCCCACTGGTCGGGGCTCGAACCAGCAACCCTCCGGTTACAAGTCCAGAGTGCTAACCAGTGGGCCACGGTGACGTTGCCAGTACAGTTAAACCAGTTAGTTTTGGCAGTCAGAAAAGTGGCATTAAAGGAAGTTGGGAAAGTATGGGGAAGTGAACCAGACAATATCAGAACACCTCAGAACACCTCATGTGCTGCTACCAAAACCACAACCATATAACACGTCATTTCTCCCTGGAGGACAGCGTATTTTTTTATGCACAAGAAAACAAAACACGTTTTTCAAAATAAACTCATTTTTTATCAACGAAAGTAATTCTGTCCACTTGCCTTAATGGGTATCCAGCAGCCAACATTATGTAAAGTATGCTACAAATGTGCAGGAAAAGTCTTTTGTTCAATAAACTATTTTCCATTGAATATAACACTACACGTTCCAATCTTTGCATTTACTCTACTCAAAAAACTTGGGTACATAAGTTGATACTTGACATGAGATTTGAACGATTTGAGCACAGCCACCACTCACATGCAGATAGATAAATGTCAACCTTTGCATGGAAATGACCGTACGTCTATCCTACGCCTGTTAGTACATTCGTTTCGTAAATGAGGGCCACTGTCTGCACTGCTTTTTCCTGTTACTTAGGTGAGACATCACTATACACACTCTACAGTTCTGCACACTACTGCTGCAGTTTGTACACCAGCAAACACACATCAAGCATAGATTCACTCACCTTATGGGTCTGCCAACTGTTTTCTATAGCTGTCCCAACATATGGCATCTCACATTTCTCACTGTTTTCTGTGGTCTAGGAGGTGCCGGCTGTGTCTGGGCTCTTTTCTGGTTCCTCCTGGTGTCTGATGACCCTCGGACACACTCTCGGATCAGCGAGCTTGAGAAAAACTACATTACCCAGTCTATTGGCTCTCAGGTACCGCCGCCACCTTCCTTTGTCTCTGTCCTCCTCCCAATCTCTCATTCTCCTTGTCCTCTTTTTATCTTTCTTTTCTATTGTTATCTTACCCATATATTCTTCCGTATCTCTCCTTCTGTTTATCTTCTTGGTTTTCATCTCTTTTTCTCTCCATCTTCACCACCTCTCTCTCTCTCTCTCTCTCTCTTCAATCTATCTTATCAATCTTGTTTTTTCTGCCCATGTCTCCCATTGTCCGTTTGCGTTTCCTATTCTCTCCCAGGGAAGTGCCCATGGATGGTATGTGCCCCTCCTGCCCATGTTGTTGTCTGTGCCGCTGTGGGCCATTATTGTCTCTCAGATGTGTGCTAACTGGTCCTACTACACCCTTCTGACCTCTTTACCCACATATATGGACACGGTGCTGCACTTTGACCTGCGACAGGTGAGTTCACACATAATGTGAAGCTATGTATGTACACTACCAGTCAAAAGTTTGGACACACCAACTCTCAAATTTATGTAATATATGTCTTCTTTATCTTTATTTATCTGAGTAGGTAGTTATTATTATGAAATAGCCCACATGGATTCATTTTGTAAGCAAACAAAACGTGTAAATAAAGCTACATTTTCAATATTTTACATTTTTCAAGGTACAGACCTTTTGCTCAGTCTCTCAACCAACTTTATAAAATCAGCTGGAATGGATTTCCAACAGCCTTGATGGATTTCCCATACATTGTGAGCATTTGTTAGCTGCTGGTCTTTCATTGATTTTTTTATCTGCAAAGTTGTCACAGAGGTAAACAGTGAAGAATATGAAATGTGGCGCATAGAAATAATATATTTCTAGAGACATTTGTCTTCTGCCATGCTTTGGATGTAGTAGATATTGTTGTACTATGTAGTACAAAAAAAAGAATAAAATAAAAAAAAGCTATGAATAAATGTGTGTGTGTGTCCAAACATTTGGCTGGTAGTGTATGTATGTGTGTGTTTGTTTGTTTATGTGTGTGTGTTTGTTTGCAAAGCAAGATGTAATGTTTTATTTATATGCTTGTTTTTTTCCTTTCAAACAGAACTCATTCCTCTCTGCGCTGCCTTATCTGGGAGGCTTGGTGTTCTCGGCTCTATCCGGTGTACTAGCAGACTTTCTCCTGGAGAGGGAGCTGCTGAGCACCACAGCAGTACGCAAGATCTTCACAGTTATAGGCATGACAAGTTTCCTTACAGTTCACAGAGCATTTAATTCCTGTATTTATTCATAATCACATTTACATTCACACACATGTGATTGTCCAGCTGTGTGAGTCTTATGTTCTTTATTTTTTTCTGCTGTTTTCAGCACACATACACACACACACACACACACACACACACACACACATGTACCCACAGAAATAGCTCTGTATTCTCTCAAATCTGCTGCATTTGGTACAGTTCTAAGACCATCCAAATACATGAATATGTGATTAATTCTGGCATGTCCCTACAGGTTTGCTGTTACCTGCTGCGTTCCTGGTTGCCGTAGGCTTTGTGGGATGCAGTGGCATGCTGGCGGTTACGTTCTTGACTGTCTCCTCAACCATAGGGGGCTTCAGTGCAGCTGGAGTCTTCATTAACCAAATCGACATAGCCCCACGGTGAGGAGCCTTACCTTATTATTAGCTAGCTGCTAATTTCAAATATAGACAGGAGATATGTTACATTCCTGCTATAGGTAGGGGATTTCACACAGCTGCCAATTAACAGCCAAGATAATTTACCGTCAAAACCAAAATCACTAACAGTATCAAGCAGGCCCCTTCCTACAGTAGGCGTTTCATTGAGTTAGGCCCACGACACCTCCAGAAGGCTCAACAGTGGTATCTGGCGTCCCAGATTCAACCACCTCCACAATGAGTCCCAGTACAAAGTCCACTAACATATGAGTTCACTATCAAATTACCCGCTAGTATTTAACCCTCCTGCCCTCCTCCCCTGCTCCTGTGGACCTGCCGCCCCTTCAGCAGAATGTCACACTGAAATCAGATGTGGAAAATCCTGAATCCTAACCAGGGGGATTTTAGCAGATCAGGGGCTGGCCAACAGATGCCAGTGAATCAGAACCAGACTCCTTCCAGTAAACTGTTACTTGAGTCCTCTGTAGGACAACAGACACATTTAGTATAAGTATACTCTTTTGATCCTGTGAGGGAAATTTGGTCTCTGCATTTATCAATCCGTGAATTAGTGAAACACACACAACACACAGTGTACACACACAGTGAGGTGAAGCACACACTAACCACGGACCAGTTAGCTGCTACAGCGGCGCTCGGGGAGCAGTGAGGGGTTAGGTGCCTTACTCATAGGCACTTCAGCCGTGGATGTGGGCATGGGAGAGCACTGCTCAACCACTTACCACGCCCACATTTTTCCTACTGGGTCAGGGGTCGAACCGGCAACCCTTCGGTTACAAGCCCGAATTCCTAACCAGTAGGCCACGGCTGCCCCAAATCCAAAAAACATTTGGAGTTGTTCATCTACAGTACCAGCAGACACTGTAGAGCAGCTGAAGCACAGGTAGGGGATGCTCACTACAGCATGTGAGCACAAGTAGGGGATGCTCACAACAGCATGTGAGCACAGGTAGGGCATGCTCACTACAGCATGAGAGCACAGGTAGAGGATGCACAGGTAGGGGATGCTCACTACAGCATGTGAGCACAGGTAGGGCATGCTCACTACAGCATGTGAGCATCGGGGATGCTCACTACAGCATGTGAGCACAGGTAGGGGATGCTCACTACAGCATGTGAGCACAGGTAGGGCATGCTCACTACAGCATGTGAGCACAGGTAGGGCATGCTCACTACAGTATGTGAGCCTCCTGGGGATCAAAGTCAGTGGTGTTGGTGTGGTCCTGAGCCATACATACAGCTCGGGGGAACTTAGTGGAAGTAAAGGAAGACAGAGACATTTCTTTGACATCACAATTTTGGACATTTGCTATGTTAGACGTGATGGCAATATATTATCAATATATTAAGAGCTTCTCTTACTGGAAATGACTCCTAAGTTAATGATTTTACCTCCAATGAGATCACAGAGGGAATTTCTGTATTGACTTGGTGAACTTTGAACCTTGTACTTTGACCTACTTCCATTTGTTGAAGACTGTTGTGAACTGCACTGTGCCTCTTCCTTTTTAAGTACTTTAGTACAAGTTTTTTTATTATTATTTTTTTTTTATTTGTTAAGAGTAAACATTCAAAAGTGAAATGGTAACATGGTAACAATTTTACAATAGTTTTATACTGTAAATAATTAAGACTTAAGAGAAGTATACTTGTGCCATTATGCATCAGTCATATTAAGCACGTCTAGATGTTTTACAGTGTGTGTCAGTGTGTGTGTGTACCCATGTGTTTGTCTGTGTGTGTGTGTGTGTGTGTGTGCTTGCTTGTGTGTGTGTGTGTGTGTGTGTTTGTGTGTGTGTGTGTGTGTGTGTGTGTGTGTGTGTGTGTGTGTGTGCGTGCGCCAGTGTATCTGACCATGTGCAAACTTATATGCACTACCAGTGTGTGTGTGTGTGTGTGTGTGTGTGTCTGTACATATTTGTTTGCACTGCCAGTGTGAATGTGTGTGTGCCAGTGTATCTGACCATGTCCAAACTTCAGTGCACATCAATTGTTTGTGTGTGTGTGTGTGTGTGTGTGTGTGTGTGTGTGTACGTACAAATTTATGTTCACTACCAGTGTGCCTGTGTGTGTCTTTTTTTCTCAGTCTGTCTGTCTCTTTATATCCAATTTCCCCTCACACTTTCATTCTCTCTCTCCAGCTACGCGGGAATGCTGCTAGGGATCACCAACACATTTGGGACCATTCCGGGAGTCCTCGCACCCATTGCTGTTGGTCACCTGACCAAAGATGTAAGATTTATTAGCAATATCAATATCTGTCATGGTCACTGTCCAATGTCCCTTGTTTGTCATGTTTGTAACTAACTATGAAGCTATCGAACACACTTAATGGATCGGCATCATCTGAGGTGCGTTAAAGCAGTGGCAAACGTTTGTGGTGAACATGTTTTCTTTGAACAGTTAAATTTGAACGATTTGGTGTTAACATTCCATTGTGACAGTAATTACATGGTTACCTTCATCAAGCTCACGACCAGTTCCACTGTATGTTCGCGTAGAACTACTCCGCGGACTGTTTGCAATTCGAAAACTAAAGGCAAACGGAAAACTGTTCGTCAACGTTTGCAAACGTTCGCCTATGTTTGCGAATTTGAACACACCTCAGATCTCTGTCATGCAGCTACTGTGATGACAGCATTGACCAATCTAGTGCTTAGAGACGCATGTGAGGCTATGAAGCACAATAGCATTGACATATCATTTTGTGTGAGCCAAATTCATCCCTGACAACCTCTGGCTTGGGTTATAGATGAGCATTGACAGTTCAATGTAAATGAATCCAAGACACTTGTATGAAATTTGTAATGTAGACGTTTTTTCTGACTGTGATCCAATCACTGAAAATGCATGGCAGTGGTTATCTGTGAAAGGAATCTCACTGTTGACCCTCAAAGACTTTGAGGTCTGTTGCAGGGTTTGTGAGGGCTTTAGACTGTCCCACTGTTAAATTGTGAAGTGCATGAGGGGTTGATCACAGACTTTCTTAGCCCTTTCTGTAAGTCGGCATTTCCGCAGACTTTATCTTAGGGAATTACCATCGATTCATAGCTCTGTGATGTGAAACAAAGGTTTAACTGTAGGGGAAGCCTGGAAACTCAGTAAACATGTTATAAAACTGCTATAAAATGAAAATGGTAGTAGTATGCAACATGGTCTCTTTCATTTAACCTGATATGTCGCAGGTGCTGTCCCATTCCTGTTAACCTGTTGAGGAGTACGGTCACAAATATGTGATTAGAATGTTCGCAATCCGAGAGTTCCATATTATGATGCGACAACTACCCTCAGAGATTTTCCCCATAGACTGTATAAAGAACACTGAAACTATAGATCGTTTGCGTAGAATTCTAGAAGGAACCAGGAAAATAATTCACTCCTCAACATCCTTTTGAGCCCTTACAACCTCTCAAACTCAATCACTTACCAGCTGGTGTCAGTTAAGTCTAGGGATTCAGGGCTTATCATTAGGGGTGGGGGGTATTGAGATTCAGTGAGCATCCTCAGTCTTTACCTCTGACTTGTCCCATCCCCTTTCTCTTATGTGCTTCTCCACAGCACACCCTGCTGGGCTGGAGGAGCGTGTTCTGTGTGTCGGCTGTTGTGAGTGCCTTTGGAGCACTCGTCTTCACTCTCTTTGGCAGTGGAAAAATCCAGAGCTGGGCGGTTCTTACAGAGACACACACTGAAGGAGAGGAGTCTCCATGTGGCAGTGACCCATAACAGTACCCTTACACGGTGACACAACCACACACTCACTGAATTATTGTGTGCTTTTGATTTGTGTGTGTGTGTGCGTGTGCGTGTGTTTTTTACAGAACATTTGATCAATGCAAGAAAATATTCCAAAGGCCTTACTTTGATGATGTTTACAGATGATATTAATCTGCAAAACAATTTTCAATTTTTCTTTTTCTATTATATTTCTTATATGTAATTTTTCACTAGGAAGTATTTTAGTAACTATGTGATTTCAAAGCAACAATACATTCCGGATTTGCAAGGGGAATAGTACACAAATATTCTGGAACTTGTTTATATAAGTAACTGTGATTTTAAAGCAACAATACATTCCGGATTTGCAAAGGGGAATAGTACACAAATATTCTGGAACTTGTTTATATCATTTTTTTATGTGAGAATGTTTACACATGGTGAACCACTGGCAATTATTTACCTTCTGAATGTGGTCCAAGCGTACAAGTAGTTCCCACACCTTTGATCACTGTTGAGCCTTCTTAATAATATACAACCGTGCAATGAAAAGTGCAATCACATGTTATATTTTTCTCAAACATTGGTCTGACTCTGCCTTGTTTGCCATTTTTTCAACTATTGTCAAAAAATGTGGTAATTTAATATTGTGCATCTATATTCTACATTTAGAATTTTTATTTGTGGAAAATGCCTGAAGTAAAATACAGTGATGCAAAATGAAACATCATTGACTGAAGCTGAAGCTTGATGTGCTTTAATTGTTGAAAACAATTGATTTCTTGCAAACACATCACCCTTATTACCACCCCTGGCAATTATAAGTAAAAATGAGAAACTAGCTTCATTCATCTACAGTTTTCTCTATGGAAAAAATCATCAAGAAAAACATGCATGTACCACAGTTATGTGCACCCCTGGAAATTCAAGCTAATCAGAATGTCTACACCTTTCAAGCAGTAATCCATGTTGAGGTATAAAAACAAGGTCAGGAAATGGCTTAAAAAATATCACTCACCTGATGCCTATATCTACAGTCAATACAATAATTACTCTGGAACTGTGACAAACTTGCTTGGATAGGGACCCATGGACAGAGAGTAGGATGGTAAGAGAGACGGAGAAATCCAGAAGGAAAACTGTTCCAGAGTTACTCATCAAACTCATCAGATGTGACCTCCATGCAAAAAGATTATTTTGAAGGCAAGCCAAGAAAAAAACTTGTAAAATAATGTGTAATTAAATGTAAATGAAATGAAATGAAAAATGTAATGGAAAAAATTGAGAATTTTGTAACAAACATTTGAGTTGTACATACATTGACTAAACTGAAAAGAACCCTGTTTCTATATGGGTTTGTAAGGTTGTGGGGCTATTTTTCCTCAAAGGCTTGTTACCAATAGAATGCAATTATAAGCCTCATGCAATACCTGGACATTTTAAATAGAAAACTTGGGTCATGATTAGATCATCCAACAATCATTGGTCCAAAGCATTTACAGATCAACATAAACCTTACTTGACTGAATGCAAAATTAAGCTCAGTCCCCTGATCTGAACTTGAAAAGTGGGGTGTGTTGTAATGGCACAAGAGAAGAGGAATTTGGATGGTCCGGAGAGATTTTGTAAAGGTGAACCTCAAATCCCCTTCTTTGTATTCTTCCTCTTTAAGACTAGCGAAGAGCAAGGGCAACGGGATTACAAAGAGGGGTACCAGTAGCCTAATTGTGACATATGTTAGCAAACACATATTTCTTATTTGTTAAAACAATTATTTCTTGATGCTGTTTTTTCCCGAATAAATTTGCTTCCCTTCAAAGTTGGATTGTTCCTCATTGTTTTCAGTTTGAGACTAGGATATAGCAATAGATTTGTTTATACCTCTTTTTAACTCAACTTTAGGGGTGCCAATAAGAAGGTTCTAGTATACTTTAGTTACAATGCACAGAATGATTAGATGGTCATAGAGTTGAAATTGTTCACTCTTGACTGAATATATACATAAATCTCATCAATAGTTGTGGGTGTAAAGTAGTCCTCTATAATTCATTTTCACAATGAGAAGCCTGTTTCTACCAATCAGTAGAGTCAGTACCATAAGTAGCCTAACTAAACTAATCTTAGCTCACCTAAACAATACTAGATCTTCTTTTTTTATTATTATTTATTTATTGTGACCTTGTGCACAAAAACCACATTGTGCTAGAACATTTTGACTCCTGAAAAGGGGGGAGGTTTTTTTTTTTGCTAATGACCTAGTGATAAACAGTGTGGGCTACCTCCAACCACATGGCATGGACAGTCTTTTGTAATTGTGTGAGGCTTGCAAGCCTTTTATCCATGGCTCAGATACTCGCTGCCATCCCGTGCCATAAACCCCCAGCAGAGGGCGCAAGAGGAAATCATGGAGCGCATGGAACAGATTTCCTTCAGGTTTATGCAGTTGCATCAGACAGATCGACTAGAATGTTATGGAGTCAAAATAGGGTCTTTAATATTGAGAGCTTGTGAAAAGATGTTCACATGTATAATAAAGTTTTGCAGCTGTGCAAAAGAAGTTCTGCATGTGCAAAGAAATTTCGTACCTGTAGAAATATTTTGTACATATGTAAAAAAAATATGTAGGCCTACCTACCTGTAGAAATATTATGTACTTGTGTGAAAGAAATGTGTATCTGTAGAAATGTTTTGTACATATGTGGGGGGAAATGCGGATCTGTAAAAATACTTTGTACACGTGTGGAAAAAATATGTACCTGCACAAATACTTTGTACGTGTGTCAATCACCTACGCGACGCTACGCGATGCTTTTCTGCGCTACACTGAAAGTACGAGGTACGAGCTTGTGAACGGACTTTTGACACTAATTTTACTGCCTTTCTGAAGAGCCAATCAACACATTGCTTACTGCCAACCAATCAGCGTTCCCCACCGATCACCCAGATTTTGCCGCTAAACCACAGATCTAGTTATTAAAACTGGTGGTAACAGCAAGGGCAGATAGGTCGTAACATTTGTAAATGAACACCCATAAGTATTTCTGGACTAAAATATTACAAAGCGATTTGATTACTTTATTTGTCATGCTTTTATCAGTTGTAACATAGTCAAAACGTTAAGAATATCATACCAGAACATGAAATAATAACTGTAGCTGCCATAGCTATCCTAGCTGACGTTTATCGTAGCTCATAGTGCTAGGGCTAATGTAACTCGTCAGTTTGTACGTTGCCCAGCGAATAAATAGGCTTAATTCTTACATGTCTTAAGTTAAAGAATTGAAAGAAATAGGAAATAAAGAAAACGCTTGAACGGGTTTATCCATTTACATTCAGATCTTGCCATAGACTTTGCCTAAGCGCTTGCTTGCTTGGTTGTCTACCTTCCTGTTCAGTCTGACGAGATAACCATGTGGTTGAAATACCCCCCAAACACAAAGAAAACAAAACAAAATTTACCTATGTAAGAAAATGGGATGTTGTATTCCAAGCAATAAACCAACAGTCCTGGAAGGGCATTACTATGGTTAAATCTCACTATAACCTCCTAGCTGTGGATATCCCATTACAACCCATTCATTTGATTCGTCTTTTTTGCCGTCCACTATTATAGGCTTGCAAAGGGCGATAAAATAAACGTTCTCATATCAAATAATAATAGCAGATAAACATACATGTGTGTACAGTATTACTGTTTATAATCATGAATGACACCTGAACTCCATGAACCATGCAGAACTCCTTTTGCAAAACTTTATTACACATGTGAACATCTTTTCACAAGCTCTTAATATTAAAGACCCTATTTTGACTCTATGTCTTTGGGATTATTTTAATTCCGAAACATTAAGTTACTTGACTTCAAGTTATCTTTCTACGTTCAGATTTGTCTATCTTTTGGCCCAATGACTATAGGCCTATACTGTATTTATTTATATTTTGTCCAGATTTGGCAATTCCTCGAGTGCAGCCTACACTGGATAAATTTGATAGTTCAAGTGTAGCAATTTCTCAAATTCACTCGTAATAACAATGGTAGCCTATATACTAGGCTATACCAATTATGTGCCTCACAGCCCACATAATTGTGACCCACAAACACCATTACATTTGAATTAGATTTGTCAACAAGTTCCTGAATTCCACAACTTTATGGCAGTTACAAAACATACAACAGCATAGAGTTGGCTAGAATTTAAGGGGTGAACCATGACATTACCTCAAGCCTGGCTGTTCTGACAGAGAGCTTTCTCACAATTTTCAAATGTCTTTGAATTTGTCTAGGCTAGGTCCCTCAACAGGTTATGCTATATAACCTAGCAAAGTAGGTTATTATACAACATTTTCTTTTAATTAGTAGCCTAAGGATTGGCATAACATTTTCATACAACCTTGTGGCAGGCCTAGATTTGTTTTTCAAGCCAAAGTTAAGGCTTTTCAAGGTTTTTCAAGCCAAAGTTCAGTTGCCTAAAATAGAGGAATAAGAAATGAATTTCATTTGTGAGAAGAAATTTTGATAAAAGCAACATCTAACCAACAATGGCATACGATTCTAAAGATCTTGCATTGGTTCAGTTTAAATTTATTTAGACAACAGGCTTATAAATCAAGTAGGATAGAATATTGTGGTAAGCATATGTGGTGTCTTTATTTCTGCAAAGTGCAACCAGTCAAAGGCTGTCTGTAATATCAAACAAACACAGCAAGTATAGCTTTCATGATTTTATTCTTTGACAATTCATTTGGCCAATATAGGCCTATGACTGTAGACTACATTCAACATGTTTGGAATGAAAAAGATTATTTAACTGTATTTTGCTACTGGAAAACAGGAAAACAGGTGATGAGAAACAGAACTATTGGGTTACTATGAGATTCAACCAGACTGGAATGAGGAGATTTGAAAAGAAATGAATGAAAATGGCATTGTGTGAATGGCCCAAGGCTTTGTTATGCCTTTTCATTCGTATTTCCATTCAGCCTTCCCCCTTCTTCTCCAACAAATTGTTGTCTTGGGTCCATTTGCATTGAAGCTTTGCATTCACACCGTTAAGTGCTAGACATACACCCTGTAGTGTAGATTATTCCGCCTGCTACCCCCTACCTGAGACTGGAAGAACAAGGTAAGACAGTGTTGTCATCAACTGGGTGTCACCTGAATATCTGAATAAAGCACTATCTCATCAAGTGTGATTAAATTCATGGGGGGGGGGGGGGGGGGTAGCAAAATGTTATCTGCTGCTTTATCTATTGCCATTCTATTGCATGCTAAGTTGGTGCATACCTAAAATATTTTTTACAAATTGTTTACAGGATCTGTGAGTCAGTGTTGTCATCTGATTAACATCTGTTATGTTTGTGTCCCTTACATATTAATAGTAGGAAAGCTCTTCACTCCTTACACTGTTAATAATACAACTGTGAATTCAACTGAAGATCAGATAGTGGTTTGTCAGTAATCTCTGGGTGAATTCTGCTGGAGCAGCCAGTTTGACTCTCCACTTTCTGTCCTGAATGGAGAGTGTGCCAAATGTTTAGCTAGCTAGTAATTCTGCAGTGTCCATTTGTCTATGGAGGGAGAGGTAGACCAGCAGCATGACTCAACAAAGTGACTGGCTGCCAGGGTGTGACTGTCAAGTGCTGCTCCTACCCCTCCCCCCAACACGTCTGAAATAGCTGCCCAACCGTCACTGGGAAAGATTATGAACATTAAAGACCTTGTTAGCATTAACAGCACTGCCCGAATCTAGAGTTTTAATATGGAAGATCCTGTCAGCGTTAGCATAGACACGTTTAATCTGAGGTCTGTAAGGATACTGCAGCTGTGGTGAGAGAGGGAGTGTGAAAGCAAATGAGTCATGAGTCTCTCATCACAGAAATGCTTCTGAACAAAGGTTGCATCAGACCTGTTGGTAACTCTGGGACAAAGACTGGCATAGGATAAATGCATATGTAAAAGACTGTATGTGTTTCTAGGGGGTGGGGGTTTCTTCCAGGGGGGCTATGCTAACAGACCCTCTTTATTTTCTTCAGTTTGAGAGAAGATGTGAGAGGCACAGAGAGCAAGACAGAGTGTGTCTATGAATGTGTGTTGATGTACCTGGAGACTGACCCCTCAAGGTTTCTAGGAGCCAGTGCTCTCATGCTCAGATGATTCCCTTACAGTAAAGCTTCCTCATCCCTCAGCCCTGCACTTCCTCTCCCTGTCCCTGCATCCTGTAGCCTTCCACAACAAGATGGTTTGAGAAGCTTAATCACAGGGAGGTGTGCTGAAGACTCCAGGGCCATCTGAATATACAGAGATGAATTAATTAATATTCTTGTAAAGCTATACAAGAGCTGGGAACTACTGTAAAATCATCATAACATCTAATGAAGTTAGTTTCACAGTAAAATAAAATAAAGTAAATGTAAAAACGTACCTGACTGACTTGTCATTGTCAGTGTACAATCTACATCAGTAGTTGTTCATTACACTTACTGCCCTAATATAAAAATAAAATAGCCTGCACAGGCCTACACTATGACAACCCACTAAAAAACACTTAATTCATGGCAACTTAAGGTAGTGTTTGAACATGGAACTAAAACATAGACACTCAAAAGATATATCATGGATCATGATTTTTTATTATTACTCAGTCAGTGGTCATTTAGAATGTTCACCCTTATAGGTACTTTATTGACCCTGTAGAGAACCTGTTTTTCAGTGAATAAAACATGTCAGGTCTTTGTTTGCATGGCAATACAAGTAAAACTTGAACCATTCAACATTCACCAATCATATCCCCAGTATTAGTATTGCACTTATCCCAAACAATGTTGGCTAAAAAAACAAGTAAGTGAACGAGAAAATGGGTCTACTGTAGCTCAGCTCATGCTTAATAGAGTTATTACTCAAAATCTTCTGAATGCTTCAGGGGACCTTTGGTGGCCGGTGGGCCATCACATATACAGCCAGTGATGCGATCAATTGTCCATGTCCATGAGTCCAACATGGAAAACAATAGCAATAGATTCAGAGTAACCTTGTTCTCAGCCAGCTAACCTGAGAACAACTTTCTTGTACAGCAGGACAGGGAAAACACAAGGCAGAGAAAAAGACAAACTCTCATAGTGGGCATTTCTTCATAACAACTGTACACCAGATCTGACAACACAGTTAACACTGTTTACAACTGTGTGCTGTGTCTTGTTGTCCCTATGCACAACTCTCTCTCTCTCTGTCCTAGCTTCTTTCTTTCTGCCTCACTCTGTTCATGCACCCCTCTCCCTCTCCCCCTCTGTCCCACTGCTCTCTTGAGTGAGGGCAGCAGCTGTGTGGTGAGCCAAGTTGAGGGTCAAGTACTGAACTGTGGAGGACAGACAGCTAACAGCAGCCGCACTGGGGACTCCAAATAGGAAAGGCTGCACAGAGGATTAGAAGCCTAATGTTTGATAGCATATGGCTTGATGCCTGACTAAAGGCCTCATGCCTCAGGTGCAATGCAAGGCCTGGAGCCCAATGGAACAGTAATGTAGTTATCAAACCTAAAATATAGACCACATCAAATTGTTTTATAGTTACAATAGTTGTGTAATTTTAATATATTTATGTGTTTGCATGGGTTGTGGAAATGTATTATTCTTAACAGCTGGATTGATCAACATTATACTAGAATGTGGGCCAATAAACGCTATCACTCTACCATACCTGTTTTTGTTTGGGGAAACAAAAGAGAAAAACGTTGGGGGTGTTGGAAAGGCTACTCATTTCTCATTCCAATGGGGGTCTGTTGAATGTGAATGGGTGAAAAGATGTTTTTCAATGGCACCTAGAAGAAATACCCAACACCTCCTCATGTTTTACAATTTCTTGCTCAATGCCTCCTAAATCTGACTGCATAGGCTGATATAGATGCTAATGTCACCAGGGCATGTTAACATTTACAAACCAAAGGATAGTCCATCTTTCCCGTAGTCTGTAGACAAGTCTGTAGCCAGTTTAACAAGCATTAAAAATAGTGTTTGCCAAATGTAGCATGAAAAACTGGATTGGCATACTGGTGATGTTTGGACTGCATTGCAGTCTTTATTGAGCACTTTGTGTTAGGCTTTAAACTGGTCTACATGGACATGGCAGTAGCCTACGCATTGTTATGGGAAATTAACACAAAACGCATAGCCCCAAAACGTGACAAATGTAATCAAACGCCGACAAATGTAATCAAAATTGATTAATGGCGCAAACGGATGAAGTGATATAGCATACATCTCCATACGCCATAGAGACAGATGTAACTTAGACAATGGCTATGCCTGGCTGTCTTTCACGTGGTGAAATATAATATTGATAAGCTTAATTTCGTATGTCGCCTACTTTCATCATTAACTTATCCCAATCAACATTATGTGTTCTGCCACTTCAGAAACAAAACGATGACGTATGAACGACAAGGCGGGGATTTTTGCCCGAATGTACGTGATTTGCGGGTCGCTGCGGGAGGGGGAGAGGAAGCTGGGGGTTGCAGCCCATTCTGGCCTCTCCTCCCTGGTATAAAAACTCCAACACCAACATTTTTCTTCCTCTTTCTGTTACCTGGCTAAGGGGAGCAGCTGCTGTGGAGTTATCATATAACACCGGTAAGCTAACCTTATATTATTTAGGCCTAGCATAGTTGGCCGTGTTGTGTTTGAGAAAGGGCTTGATTTCATGATTTATTCTGTTTAAATTAATGTTTCTTGTATATTTATTACGCTGTGAGATTTTCACGTCGCTATTTAGACAACGTTGTCAACGTTAACTTAAGCTTTTCATACCCATTTCTTGTTGGTATTGCTACTCTGTCATAACGTTAGTATTCATTTTTACAATGATGTATGTAAAATATACTACTAATATACTTAACGAACTTTTCATCTTTTTTTCTGTGATGGGGAAGAACAAAGACTAGCATGTGAATTCTTCTCAAATCAGGCGGAGGTTATTTTTCATTCTTGAATCCTAGCCAGTATAGCAGTTTTAACAACTGTTAATACGCCAGATGTCCATCTTTGAATGGATGCCTTTTAGATGTTTCGAATTTTATTGTAACTTTATCCGACGTGGCCTTCACATAACACGTGTCTTTTCCCTGGCTCTTAGCCGACGAGGCCTCTGCCGCTACTAGCTAATCAAACTAGCCTATGGTTAGCTGACTTGTTGGTTAGCGTGGTCAATTAAAATTCTTGCCCCTCCGGATTCACATCCATAATGTAAAACCTTGTATTTTTCATAATTCGGTAATGATTATCCTATAATGGTAAATCTCCTAGTCATTGTATTAATGTGTTACGGTTTCTTTTGTAGAAACTTAAGCAATCATGGGCAAGGAAAAGATCCACATTAACATCGTGGTCATCGGCCACGTCGACTCTGGAAAGTCTACCACCACCGGCCATCTCATCTACAAATGCGGTGGCATCGACAAGAGAACCATTGAGAAATTCGAGAAGGAAGCCGCTGAGGTAAGGGCTTTTCTTTAGTTCGGTGTTTCAGTTGGAATATCTGGTGTTGGTCGGCTCAAAGATGGCGGCTCAGCACGCGCTCTCCGCACAAGCCGGCTGGGTGTGGGCACTGGGCGGGGCTTTCGCAGCCGCGTTGGTGACGCAGCGCTTTGTGTAATGGCCGCTCAGCGGCCTGCTGGTCGCTGGTGTGGAAAGCATAAAGGCTAACTGGGCTAGTGACTTACAGAACACGTATAGAAGTTTAGTATGGTAAACTACCATTTTTAAGTTTAGAGAAGTCCTGACTTGTTTTCAAGGCTAAAACAGTCTATTTGATTAGAACCCCTAGAGTAAGAGTCTCATAGATACTTGCTGTTCTCTTAATGGAGTATAGTTGGGAGTTCGAATGCCTTTCTCCCAGAATCCCTTCATTTTTGTTTAAATGTATCCTTCTCCTTTGTAGATGGGAAAGGGCTCCTTCAAGTATGCTTGGGTGCTGGACAAACTGAAGGCTGAGCGTGAGCGTGGTATCACCATTGACATTGCTCTCTGGAAGTTCGAGACCACCAAGTACTACGTCACAATTATTGATGCCCCTGGACACAGAGATTTCATCAAGAACATGATCACTGGCACATCCCAGGTAAGACTGTCTGGATTATCTTCATCGATCTCTAGCTCTTATAGCCAATGTTTGCAGAAATGTATGTGCAGTGCTGGTACTAATGTGTCCTTTTCTACAGGCTGACTGTGCTGTGCTGATTGTTGCTGCCGGTGTGGGTGAGTTTGAGGCCGGTATCTCCAAGAACGGACAGACCCGTGAGCACGCCCTCCTGGCTTTTACCCTGGGAGTGAAGCAGCTCATTGTGGGAGTCAACAAGATGGACTCCACTGAACCCAACTACAGCCAGAAGCGTTATGAAGAAATCACCAAGGAAGTCAGCGCTTACATCAAGAAGATCGGTTACAACCCTGCCACCGTTGCCTTTGTGCCCATCTCTGGTTGGCATGGAGACAACATGCTGGAGGCCAGCAGCAAGGTAAGCAAAGGAGTTTTCGATTGTACCGTTTCAGTTTCTTGGTGCTAATGTTGGATTGATTCAGGGTCTCACCTTGTGCCTTTCATTGTCTTTGTAGATGCCCTGGTTCAAGGGGTGGAAGGTTGAGCGTAAGGAGGGTAATGCCAGTGGTACCACCCTGCTGGAGGCCCTGGACTCCATCCTGCCCCCTGCCCGCCCCACCGACAAGGCCCTGCGTCTGCCCCTGCAGGATGTCTACAAAATTGGAGGTAAGGCAGACTGACAATGTGATTATTGTTATGGTATGTTGTATTGTATGGTTTAGTTCTCTTGGTCTCTCTAGGAATAGCTTAGCTAACTGGTGATTTTGATTTGCTCTCCAGGTATTGGAACTGTACCCGTGGGCCGTGTGGAGACTGGTATCCTGAAGCCTGGCATGGTTGTGACCTTCGCTCCCTCCAACATCACCACTGAGGTCAAGTCTGTTGAGATGCACCACGAGTCTATGCCAGAGGCTCTACCTGGTGACAACGTTGGCTTCAACATCAAGAACGTGTCCGTCAAGGATATCCGTCGTGGTAACGTGGCTGGCGACAGCAAGAACGACCCCCCAATGGAGGCCGGATCTTTCCACGCTCAGGTGAGGCCCAGTAATGTTAACGATGTTGTGTTCCCTGCTTTTATATACTTGGAAGTTATGCTAGTATTGCTGAATGGCCTATAGGGAAAAGGGAAAGAAAATGGCCAAATGCATTACTAGCAAAGTCGGTCTGTTCCTTTGCTTATGTTATATTCTTTGTCCACAGGTAATCATCCTGAACCACCCTGGCCAGATCAGTGCTGGATATGCCCCTGTGCTGGATTGCCACACTGCTCACATTGCCTGCAAGTTCGCTGAGCTGAAGGAGAAGATTGACCGTCGTTCTGGCAAGAAGCTTGAGGACAACCCCAAGAACCTGAAGTCTGGTGATGCCGCCATTGTTGAGCTGATCCCTGGCAAGCCCATGTGTGTGGAGAGCTTCTCTGAATATCCTCCCCTTGGTAAGCTCAATCTCCTATATTCATCCACATGTTCGTCATTTACCAACAATGACTAAATGTTTCTTATTTGATTAGATGGGGAAAGCGAGACAATTCAGTGTTCTAATGTTTTTCCTCCTCACACAGGTCGTTTCGCTGTCCGTGACATGAGGCAGACCGTTGCTGTCGGCGTCATCAAGAGTGTCGAGAAGAAGGTTGGAGGCCAGGGCAAGGTCACCAAGTCTGCACAGAAGGCCGCCAAGTCCAAGTGAACCCCCGTCAGCCGAGCCGCCTCTCAGGCAGTGGGCACTCTACACCCGGGAGTTTCCCTTAACCTGGGCACTCTACTTAAGGACTGGCTAATGCTGATTAAAACTCACCGTAAATATTTTCGCAGGAAAGGAAACCAACTTGGAGTTAATGTACACATGGCTTTGTTAAATTGACTGTGCCTCTATCAGTTTATTTGAGTTGAAATGGTTTAGAACTGCAACTGTTTGCCACAGTTAAATTGGAAGGAAAGCTGCTCGACTAATAAAGATCTAAAAAAAAATTGAAACAGTTTTTGTATCTTGCTGTTATTCCCAGATGGGACTGACTGATGAGGCTGCTCTGTGTCAAGTGTAACAGTTGGCAAAGTAACTTTACTCTCCAGAGGTTGCAGCTGTCAACCACGTGTCTATTTAGCCCGTTGCAGAGACTTTGCTAGAGGTGCCCACTTACAAGTGCCCACCCAATCGTTTTGGTGGTTTGCAGATATGTAGCCAATGGTAACCTGCTAATGACTACTAGAAGTTTGGTTGCACACATCTCTACCTCCCACCGCATCCATTACCAGTATATAAAGCCTAGACGGAGAGAAATCGTTCCTTTTTCTCCGGCTTTTCTAGGGTTATCAGGGAGCTGCTCAAAGCAGGGTGGTAAGTTTGCCACTATTCTGACTCTTAGATGGGCTGTTTCTGGAATGGACCCCCCCCTTTTCTATTTCTTGTCAGAAATAAGAAACGTGGAGCACCTTTTTACTTGGATTACACTTATTTGTGAAGGAGGAGAATGTCCTTGGTATTTCTGGAAGGAAATATATTTCTTAATTGAGGATGGGGGATGTAGACCCATCTGTTTTCATAAAAAGTAATGAATAAGAAGGTTATTTGCATTAGTTCATATGAAGTTGCGATGTGCCCGGTCGTCCCCCTCAATTGAAAGTGTGGAGTTGGCCGCAAACTCATTGGCAGATTTGAAAGAACATGGCGGCGCTGCACCGCAGCTCAACATGGAGGATGACTTGAGTTGCGGTGCATAGAACGGCACCTCTATTTTGCTTTAGATGGGGGAACGTCATATGAAACATATTTATTGTGAATTACAGTACAACTCAACATACAAGGGCATTATATTGGGCTTAGTTTTATCTAGTTATACGAAAATGTCTTCACAGTAAGCTACCATCATGGGGAAGGAAAAGATACATATCAACATCGTTGTCATCGGTCATGTCGACTCTGGCAAGTCAACTACCACCGGCCACCTCATTTACAAGTGTGGCGGCATTGACAAGAGAACCATCGAGAAATTCGAGAAAGAAGCTGCTGAGGTAGGTTTTCCAGTTGCTGACCAGGTGGTTTGCGCCCTTATGTTATCTGTGTGCTATGTACAGTGAATGACTTGCATATGTCGGTATTTTAAGAGCCGGAGGGACGCGTGTAAGCACTACACGCGTAAAGAGCGCCATCTAGAGTCTAAAATTTCGCACTTCCTCCTTAATTAACAAATTCCTAAGAAATAATATTACATCAATAAAAGGCTATTTTTAGATTAACTTTTATTTAATGACATTTATCATTTAAAACTCATAAAAAGTGAAAGCCCTACAGACAAAATTACATTTTGTTTTCACTAAAACAATTTGACCGAGATATGTTCACACTGGATATGATTAGTAGGCCTAGGATTAGTTCATAAAGACTTGTCATTTATGGATTAAGCTTTTGAAAATGTTAAAGCCCATCATTTTGTTTTTAAACTTTTGACTTTGACTACCTTGGTCAAAGGTGTTAGGCTATATAACAAACCAACAAATTTGAAACACTATTTTGTTGATCTGCCTTTACTACACTCATCATAAATGATTTCCCCTCAATTTATGCAAGCATTAGACTTACTAGAAATGTAACATTTTTGACTTCTGAGATCCATCTGTCTCTCTGCTTCTTGTATTTTCTGAGGAAATTCATGTATCAGAGCTAAATTTCCATGTGGGTTTAATCATTTAGATGGGCAAAGGCTCCTTCAAGTATGCTTGGGTGCTGGACAAACTGAAGGCTGAGCGTGAGCGTGGTATCACCATTGACATCTCTCTCTGGAAGTTTGAGACCAGCAAGTACTACGTCACAATTATTGATGCCCCTGGACACAGAGACTTCATCAAGAACATGATCACTGGCACGTCCCAGGTATAGCCTATTGTTCAGGAATCCTGGAATAATTTCAAATGTATAAACAGTTTAATATTTAACAGTTACCCTAAAGTGCTTCACAACATATTTGTATTAGCTGATTGAACCATCACCTGTACATTCACATATAACATTGGGTATATGGCTAATGCTAATTTCCAGGCTGACTGTGCTGTGCTGATTGTTGCTGCCGGTGTGGGTGAGTTCGAGGCCGGTATCTCCAAGAACGGTCAGACCCGTGAGCACGCTCTTCTTGCATACACCCTGGGTGTGAAGCAGCTCATCGTTGGAATCAACAAAATGGACTCCACCGAGCCCCCCTACAGCCAGAAGCGTTACGAGGAGATCACCAAGGAAGTCAGCACTTACATCAAGAAGATCGGTTACAACCCTGCCACCGTTGCCTTTGTGCCCATCTCCGGTTGGAACGGAGACAACATGCTGGAGGCCAGCAGCAACGTGAGTGCGCACTGACTGAATGTCATCTACCAAAACACACCTGACTGCATACCTCACCTTGACAGAGTATATTAGCAGGTGTTGTATTTAGGGTTGTTTGATTATGTAAAAATCTTGATCGCAATTACTTTTGGTCAATGAAATCACAATTATTTCCATACTCATTGATTTTAGAATCTATGGAACTTAACAGAAAAGACATGTCTTTTAAAAGTGGATTTCTTTGAATGTATAATAATTGTATAGAATTGTACAGGCCTAGTTGCATTCAGTAATCCCCCACATTTCCCACTCTCCGTTCCCTTGCTCTGGCCTACAGATGACCTGGTTTAAAGGCTGGAAAATCGAGCGTAAGGAGGGAGGTGCCTCTGGTGTCACCCTGCTGGAGGCCCTGGACTCCATCCTGCCCCCATCCCGCCCCACTGACAAGCCCCTGCGACTCCCCCTGCAGGACGTCTACAAGATCGGAGGTACCCTCGTCTCACCCGACACAACAGAGCTGTATTTAGGCTCAGTTTCATGTCAGCCACCACACTTTTGTTCCCAGGATTAGAGCTTCGTCTGCTTTTATCTGTTAACTATTTTCATGCCAACTAGTCTCACGCTACTCTTATTATGAAATGATTATGAAATAGATTATGAAAACTTTAGGTTTAAGTAACTAATCCAGGAATGCCATCTATTACCTGAATTAGTTCAATCTGGGAATGATGCTTATTTAGCTGACCTTCTAGCCCAAGTTAACTAACTGTAGCTTTAATTTAGTTGTGCTAGGTTTCCAATAACTGTGCTAAAAAATGTATCTGTTCTTTAACCATGCTAAGTTATAAGCCATTCAGAGTATGATATCTCACAGCATAATGAAAATCACCTCAGTGAGTGATGTTGAACTACATGTGTAGTAAATGTGTATTAATTTGCCCTTCAGGTATTGGAACCGTACCCGTGGGTCGTGTGGAGACTGGTACCCTGAAGCCTGGTATGATTGTGACCTTTGCCCCTGCTAACGTCACCACTGAGGTGAAGTCTGTTGAGATGCATCACGAATCTCTCACTGAGGCTCTGCCTGGTGACAATGTTGGCTTCAATGTCAAGAACATTTCAGTCAAAGATATTCGTCGTGGCAACGTTGCTGGAGACAGCAAGAACGACCCCCCTATGGAGACTGGTAACTTCACTGCTCAGGTGAGAACCACAGAGAAGGTGCATCATGTAAACGAGATTCTCTGTAACTTTCCAGTACATAAAAAGATGGAGAATGGAGATTTACTGAGGGAAATTGCCTGGTTTAGAGCAGGGCTAGTGTCAAACAATTGCTAAATATTTACTTTTACTGTCTGGAACTGCCAAATTTACCCCACAAAGTTTCACAGTTAAGTCAAGTCAAGACAGTTAAGACAGTCAAGAACCAGCATTCTTATGTTATATGGGTCTATGGATTCTTCCCTGAAAAGGACCCTCTTTAAGTGGTTTAAGGGGTTTGTGAAATGGTCTGTGAATGCTAGGCTTTTAAAATAGTTTTGATCTGGAAGTGAAACTCTGTCCCTCTTTGTCCACAGGTCATCATCCTGAACCACCCTGGCCAGATCAGCGCTGGATATGCCCCTGTGCTGGATTGCCACACTGCTCACATTGCCTGCAAATTCGCTGAGCTGAAGGAGAAGATTGACCGTCGTTCTGGCAAGAAGGTTGAGGATAACCCCAAGGCACTGAAGTCTGGTGATGCCGCCATCATCTTGATGGTCCCTGGAAAGGCTATGTGTGTGGAGAGCTTCTCCAAGTACCCACCCCTTGGTGAGTACATGAGACCAATGGCAATGCCATTTAAACAACAAACACAGCAAATGCATATGTACATTTTTCTCCCCAAGGTTTGTTTATTAATTTCAAAATGATACAAATATAATTTTGATAGCAGTAGAAAAATACAAGTATAATATGCACTTTCATTTTAGCCACTGAAATACAGCATTTATTATTTGTATTTGCGAAATGAATTTAAGATCTTGAAAATGCCATTTAACCATGTCATCCTCCTCCTGTCTTCCTCCTCCTCTTGTCTCTCCTTCATCTCTCCTCTTCCTCTGCCGGTTCGCTCTCTCTGTGTCACCAGGTCGTTTTGCCGTGCGTGACATGAGGCAGACCGTTGCTGTCGGTGTCATCAAGGCTGTGGAAAAGAAGGCACCTGGAGGAGGCAAGGTCACCAAGTCTGCTCAGAAGGCCGCCAAGGTCAAATGAACCCGTACGCCGGACCTGGGACAAGTGGCATCCGGGACACCCCATCCCGTACTTTTACAGAGCCTCAGCTCTCTGCTCAAGGACTGGCTAATGCTGATAAAAACCCATCGCAAAAGTTTTCGGAGGAAAGGAGCCAGAAAAGCTCTTTTTCTAAGTGCTTTAGTATGGAAAAAATAAACAAGGAATGATTTCTCACCAAATACTTTTGTCATCTTGTTCTTATGATTCTGTATTCTTATGATAGCTGTAGCTGATAGCTTTCAGCTTTGCACACTGAAATGGAAATTAAATGTTCATTAATTTATTCCCTACATTATTCAATGTTTGTTAGGGAGTAATATACATGAGTGACTCTTAGGCAGTCAGTTTATGGAATCAGAAAGCCATATCAACAGTCAGAATAAGTATATACAACTAGTGATGGCAACAGACAAAAAGCCCATCTCTTGGTCACATTTCAGTGCAGGTACTAAAACTAAGTGTTTAATGGGAGCTGTCTCCCTTATATTTATGGATGCAGCAGCACACACTCCTAATTCAAATATTGTCCAATGGAACCAAATAGACAGATGATTTACAACCGGAATGTTTGGGAACGAATACATGAATGTATCTTTTAGCCAGTAAAAGAACAAAGAAAGAAAAAATGAACACGCTTGTCACGATAATCAATATTACTGCATAACTTTGTGATACATAATATTAATAATTATGACAAGTCTTTTTTTAAATTGTTTTTGTCAAGTTATCGGAATTAAAACAGAACATTATGAATCACATTTCATGGGAACTGTGCCCCACTCTCAAACAGGAGTGTCATGTCTTTCTTCAGATGGCCACTAGAGGCATATTGTTTATGGTCACACACCCATGGCTGGTTTATAACAATCTGATCCAACAATAGCAAACAAATAGCTAAACTTCACACATGCACAGACGTGTAAACACACACATGCACAGACGTGTAGGTACACAGACAGACAGACAGACACATACACACACACAGACACACACATGTACTTATTAATTTTAAGATTATCCATCATTTCTACTACACACCTTACAACGATATTGCATGAAACTCATACCCAATCCATACTGCAGTTTCTGTAACTCTGACGCCACTGGTACATTTCTACATATGTTTTGGGACTGTCCAATGATTAATCTATTCTGGAAGTATGTGATTCTATATTTGGATTTGGAACGCTGTTGGACCCCTTCTATTATTGAATGATGATTCAAAGTACCATTTTTCTTAATGTGACAAAAAAGTGTTGTGAAAAAAGTGCAATTTTGGATAGTCTCATTTCATTACATATACTTTGCCTTGAGCGTACAACTGCAAAGATCAATGAGGCAAAGACAACCACTTTAAACACCTGGATGAATATAGCCTCTGCCCTTAAAGAGCTTCTTTAAATATTTTAGTCAATATGAGTTTGCTGCCAGTGTTTGTTAAGTGTGTTGTGTTCTGTGTGTGTTTTTATTTTACTTTATTTCATTTAAATGTTATTTTTATTCTCATCCGAATGCTCTCTCTGTATGATATGTGTTATTTATTGATTGAAAATAAAAAATCATAATCACAAAAAAAATGATTGCATTACCGGTAATTATTGTAATAAAAGCAAGTCACGAAAGTCATCGTGATAATGTTTCAAATGTTATTGTGATAAGAACATTGCTATCGTGAGAACCCTTATACCCAACCTCTTACTGGGCTTTTGACAAGTTGACCACACCCACCTGTGGCCTACTGGATTCGTCATTGTGCAAACAGCTGGGGAGGTAGGCAAGGCACCTGTTAGGAATGGCAGGCCTTTAAACACCAGCTGCAATAGTGACCCAATTAGATAGGTGTGCCATTTTCTTATGTAAGCTGTCATCTTGGAAGGTGGGGAATTGTCATATACCTCCTGTTATAAAGGATTGATTGAGTTAGTACATGCAACATTATACATTGTAGATTTCAACAACAGTAACTGTTGAGCACTAGAGTTTCAACTGCTGTGGCTTCCTTCACTTAATCAGGTGAGTTAGGATTTATCCCGCTGATTTTTAAACCGTGTTACAAAAGGTTTTGGGGTAGTTTCATTTTTAGAATGTGCATGTTTGTTTCACAAGGGCGTGTTTGTAATGAGCATTCTGTATCTGTTGTGTTGTGAGACGGTGACAAATGTTTAAATAAAGAGTTGAAGAGGTTTTCTTTTTATAATGTTCAGCCAAGATGAATAATACTCAAGCTCAACGGCCATCACTGAAGAAACAGGTCTCGCTGGAAATCTGTGGTGCAGAGACAGAGGGCCATCTATTAGCGAATGGCCAAGATAAGCAAGACATCTGTAAGGAGACAGAGAAGAACCAAACCATAAATGGAGGTCAACTAACTCCACCACGGGCCCCAGGCCCCTATCTCCCAGGTATAATCCCAGTTCAGTAGTAATGACAATCCATACAATAGGAGCCGGGATGTAGTGGTAAAATAAGAGGTAGGCCTACTGTATGTAAACTATGAATTTTGTGAGGTGCACCATGCGGTATCGGATTTTTAAAAAGGCATTCAGAACATGTTTGATGATGGTGGAGGTTATTGTCTAATGGTTAGAACAATATTAGTGGTATTAAATGGTTCCTAGAGTGTACATATTGTGAATGTAGATAATATAGTGCGATTTTTGTTGTTAATTTTAGTTCATTTTAATTTTAATTCTTTTGAGAGGTGGATTTCTGTGTGTGTGGGTCAAATGGTGTCATTTGAGGGTGGTAACCTCACAAATCTGAAGATGGATGTGTTAAACTACAGTATGAGAAGATGGGTGATAGATACGCAGGGGGACAAATTAGGCTAAAGTCGGCTATTACTACTAATGTGATGAACAACAGAATATCACATCTGACTGCACAATATGCAATTACATCATATGACTGCACAATACTGCACAAAACATTGAAAAAAGTGTTGATTAAAAATAAATATTGGTTGTCTCTCAAACCGCATACTTCCGTCAGTAGGCCTACACTGTCGTGTTGCGTTGTGCCCACTTTTCAATGTTGTCCTAATATCTGCACTTTATACTTAAACTAAGTATTTGAAGTGTGCAGGTACGGTTTGAGACGTAGCCATTAACTCAGCTCCTTGTAGATGCTTTCCTTCTGAAAATGCATCCTACTTCATGAGTCAGGTGACTATGATGCATTCAAACAGTGAACTCCGGAACAGATCATAGATTTGAAATATATTTATAAATGTTATATATATATATATATAACTGGAGATTTATATATATATTATATGTTATATATATATATATATATATATATATATATATATATATATATATATATATATATATATATATATATATAACTGGAGATTTTAACCATGCTGATCTCAAAACTGTACTTCCAAAGCTACACCAGCATGTTGATTTTCCAACAAGAGGAGATAACATCCTGGACCTGGTCTACACTACACACAAAGGAGCATACAAAGCCACCCCCCTCCCCCACATTGGACTTTCAGACCATATCACTGTTATGCTAATGCCCGCATACAGACAAAGGGTAAAAGCGAACAAACCGGTTCGTAAGCAGGTAAAAGTGTGGCCTGAGGGAGCCTCCGATGCTCTTCAAGACTGCTTTGACACAACAGACTGGGAAATGTTTAAGCAGGCAGCCACTTACAACAACCGGACAGACATAGAGGAGTATACAGACACTGTAACCTCTTACATCACCAAGTGCATCGATGATGTGACCCACACAAAAGACATCATCACTCGGGCTAACTGGAAGCCATGGCTGACAGGGGATGTCCTCAGGCTGCTGAGGGCCAGAGACAAAGCCTACAGAGCTGGGGATGAAGCTGGCATGAAAACAGCGAGAGCCAACCTGTCCCGTGGCATCAAGGAAGCAAAAAAGGAATACACTCACAAGATAACCACCCACTTCAAAGACAGCAGGAACGCACAAAGCCTATGGCAGGGCATTCAGGCCCTCACGGACTACAAGCCCGCGCCACAGAGCTGTGAGAGCAACATCCCTCTGCTCAACAACCTGAACCGCTTCTTTGCTCGCTTTGAAGCACAAAACAGCACCTGCCCACAGAAGACCCATCCCCCTCTACATGAGCAGCCCCTGTGCCTCTCTGCCGACAGCATGAAGAGGACACTTGCTGCTATCAACACCCGTAAGGCAACAGGTCCAGACAACATCCCAGGTCGTGCGCTGAAGGACTGCGCAGGGGAGCTTAAGGATGTCTTCACAGACATCTTTAACACTTCCCTGAAGCAAGCCATCGTCCCATCATGTTTCAAAGCTGCCACCATCATACCTGTGCCGAAGAAAACTGCTCCATCCTGCTTCAATGACTACCGCCCTGTGGCACTGACACCCATCATCATGAAGTGCTTTGAGCGGCTTGTCATGTCACATATCAAAGCCATTCTCCCCCCCACCCTGGACCCCTTCCAGTTTGCATACCGAGCCAAGCGGTCTACAGAGGATGCAATCTGCTCTGCCCTCCACCCAGCCCTCACCCACCTGGAAAAAAGAGACTCATATGTGAGATTGCTGTTTATAGACTTCAGTTCTGCATTCAACACCATAATACCACAACAACTCATCTGCAAACTTGACAAACTGGGACTCAGTACCTACCTCTGCAACTGGCTACTGGACTTCCTCTGTCAGAGGCCCCAAGTAGTACGTGTTGGCAACAATACCTCAAGCAGCATCACACTGAGCACAGGGGCCCCCCAAGGCTGCGTGCTCAGTCCGCTGCTCTTCACCCTGCTGACGCATGACTGCACTGCAACCTACAGCAACAATCACATAGTGAAATTTGCTGACGACACAACTCTGGTGGGTCTCATCACCAAGGGCGACGAGACTCAATACAGGTTGGAGGTCGACCATCTGACCACGTGGTGCAGGGACAACAACCTCCTGCTGAACGTCAGCAAGACCAAAGAGATTGTTGTTGACTTCCGGAGAGGTCACACCCAACACCTGCCACTGACCATCGACGGTGCTGTGGTGGAGAGAGCGAGCAGCACCAAATTCCTGGGGGTGCACATCAGTGAAGACCTCTCCTGGACCACCAACACTGCATCACTGGCGAAGAGAGCTCAGCGCCGCCTGTACTTCCTGCGGAAACTCAGGCGAGCAAGTGCTCCACCAGCCATCATGACCACATTCTACCGAGGCACCATTGAGAGCATCATCTCCAGCTGTATCGCTGTGTGGGGCGGAAGCTGCACTGAATACAACAGGAAAGCCCTGCAGCGCATAGTGAACACAGCTGGAAGGATTATTGGTGCTTCACTCCCCTCCCTGAAGGACATTTACACCACCCACCTCACCCGCAAGGCGACCAAAATTGTGAGTGATGCAAGTCACCCCGCTCACAATCTGTTTGATCTACTGCCCTCTGGGAAGAGGTACAGAAGCCTGCGCTCCCGCACTACCAGACTCACCAACAGCTTCATACACCAAGCTGTAAGGATGCTGAACTCTCTCCCTCCTCTCCCCCCTCCACCCTCAGCTACATAACATCCTGGACATTGGACCCAAAATGGCCGCCTGCACTACTCCACTTGCACACTTGCACACTTGTACACTTTACAACTTGGTGTTGTTGTCCTGAAAACACAACACTTCTGCTGCTCTTACATAACTTGCACCACTATGCCACTTTCTTTCTTACTTAGGTCAAACAGAACTACCCAAGCCTTTTATTGGCCTGACTTTGCACTAGTATTTTATTGACTGTCTATGCACAATTTCAACCAAATTTTGCTGCTCTTATTTTTTCATTATTATATGTGCCCTCTTATTTACTTATTTACTTACTTTTTTGTTTACTTGAATGTTATGTTTGTCTGTGGACCTAAATTGGTAAAATATGTCTTGTCTTCACCGTGGGATAGTGAGAAACGTAATTTCGATCTCTTTGTATGTCTGGAACATGTGAAGAAATTGACAATAAAGCTGACTTTGACTTTGACTTTGATATATATATAACATTTAACAAGTAGCATGTGGTGAGATGTATTAGAAATAGTTATTTGCCGTTAAAAACATAACAATTATTTGAATTTTTTATTACTTATATTTATATTTTATTTACTGTTGTGTGTGTGTGTGTGTGTGTGTGTGTGTGTGTGTGTGTGTGTGTGTGTGTGTGTGTGTGTGTGTGTGTGTGTGTGTCTGGGCTTTCATTTAGTAAGCAAGCTTGAACAAATAAGTATTAGCCCATTTTACACAACTTATACCAGACTAGATCATGACACAAATGGCACCATTTGCTAAGAATGACCAGTGTATGTGTGTGTGTGTGTGTGTGTGCATAGGCATGGGATCAATGACTGTGTATGGGAGTCCTCCCCCTGTGTCTCCAGCTTTGGATCGCTGGATCCGGCAGCGAGCTCGAGACCTGACTCTGCGAAGGGTGGACACCCAGCGGGCTTCTAAAGTGGTGAACAATTTCAGAGACGGACTCGTGGAGTTCCTCAAAAACAACCAGGAGATGCCTTACTTCCGACAGGCCAAAGTCCTCAACAGTGGCAGTTACTTTGAGATGGTTAAGGTAGGGCTTTGTCATGTGAGCAACAAAAGAGAAGGGAACAGCCATGACAGGGCAGGAGAGGATCTAACGGGAAGGATGAGGGGGTTGGACTCAAGCCATAATTCAAGAGTCAGTCTCAGTGAGTTATAAAGTACATATAAACCAGAGTCAGACTAATTGAAATGGTTCCACACCACACATTTTAATGCTACTGTACTGCCCTTCTCAGTTTTCACCAACCATAATAGGAAGTGTGTTTAATCTAACAAGCATTTATACCAAAACATGTAAATACAGAAAAAGTAGCACTCAAAGGGAGTCTGACTAGAGATGGCCATTGTTCCAAACCTAAATATGATGTAATCGCAGCTTTTTGAAGTCACTTTGGTACATTTCTCGAATCATTACAGTAACATTTTCAAACCAGTATGTGCTTTAACTTGTGTCGTGGAAAAACTATCCACTTTCCCGAACCTCCAATCCAACTAGCACTCTGATGTCAAAGACCCGAAGGAGAACACCAAGACGAGAGAAGCTGAAGACTGTTGATCCTTTATTCACCGTATTGCAGTGATAATACAATCCAAACAGCGTCAGGACTGGACCGTCAGGCAATAGAGTGATGAGTGGCAGCTGCTACCCCGATGAGATCTGATCTGAGTGTGTCTGAGCTCTTTCTTTTATGCTCTCAGGGTCCTGGGAGGCGTTCCTATCCTCAGGAACGTCACCAGGCCCTTTTTAGCCAATCAGAACGTTTTGGGACTTGAGATATTGGTGGAAAACCCTTCTCATCTAAACATTAAAAAATGTGTGTTACTAGGCAGAATACATGTGACCAGGTCCTATGTGTAATCTGTTGCCAGGCAGAGTATGCGTTTGTTTTGGTTCTATGTGTACTTTCACTTTTGGTTCTGCCTCCTTTTCTTGTAAACCCCCCCACTTCTTCTCAGCCCTGTTTGGTTTTACTTTCACTGCCATTCCTCCTCAGTTTCACTCTTAGTCTCTGACCGCTCAGTCTCATGACTTCCAGTAAATGTTGCATAACAGTTGCATAAACAATATCCTTATATAAGATGGAATGTTTCTAATAAACCAGCATGCTTCTAATAAACCAGTATGCACACACACAAGTTATTATGTCTAGATAAAATCACCACACTTGCTCAGTATCCTTAGTCTCAAAAGTGAGTATTAAACATGTCAGTTTCATCGTTATGAAAGTTCATGTCATCACTTATAACAAGATCATCAAAATGCCCTGCTCTCAATGCTCTGTAGGTGTAGGTCTATAGGCCTATATTTCTTTCATTTAAATGATTTATTTGCTTTATACAACAATTATTGAAAATGCACAAGGCTGCACTTTTTCCTGTGTGGCATACATTTCGACAGTGACTCATTACTTTAGGCCTACAGTAGGAAATTGATTGCAAGAGATTAGACAGCCAGGATTTATCAAAATATGCTTGACAGATTATGACAACTGGTTCAACCAACCAACAACGTGCTTAAATGTTGGGGGTACAACTATTCCACAAGTAAACCAGAAATTAAAAGAAAATCGCTTTGGACAAATGCGTCTGCTAACTCATAACCAACCATACCAAAAGAAAATTGCTTTTATGGTGTGCACAAGTGACAAGGTGTTGTGGAAGCTGAACAAGTCATTTTGAGACTAATTCTGATCTGAGAAATGTACTAAAGCAACAGAAAAAAAGTACTTTCAATGCCAATGTGACAAACTTGCAGTTATGTGTGACAACACCATTCAGCCACAACTGGAATGTGATCCACAGATTAACAGCCCGAATGAGTTTGACCTGATGCTGATTTTGCCGACACCAAGGTTGAATATGGCTGAGCTGGAGGAGTTTCCTGGCATATTCTACATACTCTCTCTCTGTCGGCAAGTTCGCACAAATGAGATACGCTCCTACCTGGTGAAGAACCAACTGACCATCTCTGCAGCAAAGATCCGTGCAGACATGCGAGACCTTGTTTGCGAATTTATCAGCACATATGAAGGTACTGATTTGAATCACTGCTAAAATGAACTTTATAATTTGGGTGAATATACAACACATCTTTTTTGGCATGCTGATTGTACACTGGGGTGTACCATCACTTTTTTTGTAACTTTTTGTAAATTGCTTTTGTATTTGAATGTGTGCATTACAGTGCATGTTGTTTCCTCTCTAATTGAGCAGTGCCATCTGTGGATAGCGAATGGAAGCTGTGTGCAGAGGATGCTAACTCCCCTGCCGTGACCCTGGAGTTGTGGAGGAAGGATTGTGCCGAGGCTGACATGTCCATAGATGTCGTACCAGCACTGGAGGTCTCCTCCCAGGGCTTGCCAGCCGCAGCGCGTGCAGGACCGAACGTGGAGAACTGGCTGGGGAAGAAAGACCGTCGCAAACTCATTAGTGCGGGTTTCTATTTCGTGCCAAAGATGCCCAAAGGAAATAACCTCAGTGACATGGCCAAAGGTGTGTTTCTCATACCTGTTCTAGATGTGCTATGGGCAAGATTGTTTCTGGCAGGGAGGATCTCATAGCCTATGGTTTCTAAAACTGCTGTATAAAGGCCAATTAAGATACAGAGAGGAGGGTCAAGGGGGGGAGGGGAACCCAGTGAAATAATATTGGCACTGGAGACTGAGCTCCTCTATTCACATGTGTGGTTATAGGGAGATGATGGAAGCAACAGATTGTCAGCAAACCTTAGCTGTTAAACATTTTGTAGGTCTCTTTAGTTCCTTCCTCAATCAGTTGCTGTTTGGTTTTTTGGCCTACAGTAAATTCCCTCCTTAAACATTATCTAGCCATAATATCTCTGTCTATCTGTCTATATCATGTGTGTGTGTGTGTGTGTGCGCATGTGTGTGTGTCTGTCTATATCTTCTAGAGAGCTGGCGGATCTCATTTTCACACTCTGAGAAGGAAATTATTAGGAACCATGGGAATAGACGTACCTGCTGTGAGGGACAATCTAACCGCTGTTGCCGGTAACATAACTTTGCATTAGATAGATTTTATACTCTTATGTAAAATTGATATATGTTATATATATATATATATATATATATATATATATATATATATATATATATATATATATATATATATATATAAATAACACACTGTACTGTAGGCCTACTGTGTATAATATTTCATTTCCATTCACACTATAGAAAAACCTGCCTTCGTCTGCTGAAGCGGCTGATTGAGGGTCTAAAGCAGCGTTATCCTGAAGAGTTGGACCCACTGTGCTCCTACCATGGAAAGACCATCTTCTTCCATGTTTTATCTCGGCGTGGGGACGATTCACAGTGGAATGTGGGGGACCTGTCTAAGTGCTTTCTAATTCTCCTGAGTGCATTTGAAGGTCACGCCCAAAGTGGAAATCTCCCACATTTCTTTGTGCCAAGTCATAATCTCTTTGCTCCTCCAGCCTTTCCCCAGAGCACATTGGACTTCCTTGTGGCTGCCTTAAGGGAACAGAGGGAGTCAAATCTACCCCTTCTGCAGACCCTACCACCAGCTCCACTGAGCTCACCTCTGCCAAGCACCTCACCAGAGGTAGTGCAGACGGTGGGTGCTACACTTCCAAGCAGCCCCCAGCTGGTAGCCCTACACCCCTCAGAGGCCTACAGGGACAGGTCTTCCATGATCATAACTGTGGTGGGGGTAATAGTGGCTCTTTTGGGTGTTGGGCTGGGCTTTTTAAAACTCATATGAATCACACACATAAGCGACATACAACAGGCATTATAAAGACTTTTTAAAGTTCTTTACTAGCAAAGTTGAAAATATCATGTCTGATTTCTATTTCTAGGGCAAAGCCCTGTCAGCTACTGTAGCCTTTGAATGTTTTAAACTGATCTTATTTTCCGATCTCTGTCTGATATTGTCTCACATTAAATGCTACCTCTGCAAACCTTCCTGGTTTTTCAAGGAAATATTTTGAGGAAATCGGCTATGATGTTCTGGCTTTATAAAGAAACGTAAAGGACAAACATCAGTGCAGTTCAGTGCCTGGTTTCTTCCACACACACCGTTGGTAACTGTGGTCTTTGTTTCATCAGACCAGATGATTTTACCTCAGATTGTCTGAGAGTCGTTCAGGTGCTTTTTGGGAAACTCCCGGCCAAAAATGGCTTTCATCTGTCCACTCTACCATAAAGGCCTGATTGGTGGAGTGATGCACTGATGTTTGTCCTTCTTTACACTTCTCTCATCCTGTCAAAGGAACTTTGGATCTCATTCATAGTGACCATTGGGTCCTTGGTTACTTGCCCCTTCGCACCGGATTACTCAGTTTGGCTGAGTGGCCAGATGTAAGACTGTTGGTTGTTCCAAACTCTTCCATTTGAGAATGATGGAGGCTACTGTGCTCTTGGGCACTTTCAATGCTGTTTCAATGATCTGTGTCTTCACACAACCCTGTCTCGCAGGTCTACGGACAATTCTCTCGACCTCGTTATGTGTGCCTTTCCTAATAATGTCCAGTGAATTAATTTAGGCACAGGTGAACTCCAATCAAGTTATAGAAGCATCTCAAGGACCATTGATAGAAGTATTGGAGTTGGAGTATTGTGTAGATTGATGAAGAAAATTAATTGAATCCATTTTAAGATGAGCCTGAAACATAACAAAATGTGAAGTGCTGTGAATACTTTCCGTACTGTATGTCAAGACCCAGTATGCTGCAACTACACATTGCTTAGGATATACACTATGGCTAGAAGGTAGGGAAGTACCAAAGGCGGAGGAAGGGGTGGGGAGTATTTTCAATGACATTTAATTAATACATAATATTAATTTGGCAATATAAAGCACTATACATATTGTACATGGAAATGTTGTCATGGTCATGGACTCTTGTCAGGGATTCCCAAGAGTCCAAGCTGTACAGTATGTGTTATATGCTACATAGCAATATGGTGCATACAATTGATTTATGGTGGGGGAGGGGGGTAAGCATGATGTGTGGTATTAAAGAAACATAACTTAGAGTATTTTAAGTACCGACCAGCCTATATCAAAACTGCCATTTTTGAGCAAAGTTTTAGAAAAAGCGTAGTTTCTCTTCAACTTTCATCTTTTTTACATTACAACAATATCTATGAGACTTTACAATCAAGTTTCAGAGCATTTCACAGTCTGCTCTCCTGAAAGTGATAATGACCTATTGGATGTTGACTCTAAAAATTGTTCTGTTTTAGAATTGATAGACTTGATAGATATGAAGGACCATGATACTCACTGAGCATGTGGAGCACTGTGTAATTAAGGGCTTGGTCCTACACTGGTTTATCTCACACATTAAGCACAGAGCTGTCATCGTCAACATTGGGACATTCTTCTCTGCACCTGATGTTATGACCTCTGGATTCCGCAAAGTTCTATTTTGGGCCCTCTTCTTTTCTCCCTGTACATGCTTCCATTAAGAATGAATTATTAGGTCAAATTATTCGGAAACACAATGACTCTTCATTGCAGATGATCTGCAATTATATCTACCTTTGTCCCTTTGGTGCTTGATTAAAAGGCTCAATGACTGTATCGTGGGCATGAAAACCTGAATGGCTCACAGGTTTTTGCAGTTAAATGCCAGTAAAACTGAATCAGTTTGGTCCTCCCAAGCAAACTGAGGGCCTGAATCCTGGGCCCCCTATCCCCATCTATTAAATCGCATTTCAAAAATCTTGGAGTGCTTTTTGACCTATCATTGAAATTTGATAAACAAGTCAATGCTATTAAGGGCAGCTTTTTTTCCAGCTGAAAACCATAGCTGCATCAGACCTTGAGAAAGTCATTAATGCTTTTATTATACTTCCAGATTTGACTATTGCAATGCCCTTCATAATGGAGTTAGTTTATCATCTGTTGCACAGTGGGTCCAAAATGCACCAGCTAGACTGCTTACCGGGACAAGGAAACGAAAACATATATCTCAAGTACTGGCAGCTTTGCACTGGCTTCCTGTTAAATGTAGAATCCAGTATAAAGTGGCATTGACTATTTTTAAAGCATTAAATGATTGTGTTCCAAGTTAACAAACATGTTAAACATATAGACCCCATCACATCCACTAAAATGCATTCCAACCACGCTTAGACATACCACGTGCACGTCTTACAGAGAGAGGTGACCGTGCCTTCAGTGTCCATGAACCGTGAAAACCATGAAACTGTGCCTCTGGAACAGTTTATCACATGATCTCAAATCAGCATAATCTGTGACTGTTATTAAATCCTTAACCCATCCGAAAACCCATCTCTTCAACTTGCATAGGCCTACCTTACCATCAACTTGCATTCAACAGCATTTGAGCCTGTGAAAACTATTTGTGTCTGTATGTCTGTGTCTGTCTGGAGGCACTCTATCTGAAGAAGGCAAATTCTATATTTTTTTTAATTATTAGGCCTATTATTGTGAAGCACTTTGAATGTAAATGTGCTATATCAATTAAAATTACTTACTTTAGAAATCCTATATCCAATCCATCTCTATTAACCTGACTGAAGTTTCAAATAAAAGGTTGGTCTGCAATTTCCAATGTGTCAGCTAAAACGCTTGTGGGAACGGTTTTATGTTAAACTCTGTAGCATTTGGGACACAGAAATCATGAACACTTTGTTATAAATACTCCGCGCCGGAAGTGTATCGTCCTCTTCAAGTCGTCAAACATGGCGGTGAGTACGCGGTTGAAAGCTAAGATGTCGATGCACTTTGTAAATCTGAAACAATCGGCGTCATACATCATAGTTATTCAGCTATAATGCCTTCTCACGTGTACATGCATTTGTGATGAGTGTTACAATGTATGTATTTCTTGACGAAGGCAGTATATGATGATAAAAATCCAAGTGTAGAACTTGGCTACGGGTGTTCACTCTGAAGCCTGTACGCTGCCATTTCTACTCCACTGAAACGTGTACACACGGGTTAGGTTTACTTTTGGGCAGTCGGAGAGGCACGTGCGATATCTTGCACATCTGTTACAGCCATATGTGTGTTTTTACGTTATAGTCTGTTTTAGAGTTGCTTTCGCGATTCTGTATTTATCATGTTAGCCTAATTCTGCTAACGCGAGTTACAGGATATGTACGGGCATGTCCACTAGAGCTGCCCGTTCAATTGTTCCATGCTGGCTAAGTTGGCTAGCTAACAAGTTAGCTTTGCGTTTCAATAGTTATTACTTGGATATGTTTCTGAACTCCCCAACCCGCTGACACTTGTCTTGATTATCAAAGTGTATGACAGAACATAGCCGGTACCTTACAGTCCTGATGGTGTATGGCTGTTGTCGCGACAATGTTTCACTCACCTACCTGTCACAGTAAGATGTCGGATAAGTGTGACCATGCCTGTATTTATATGTATATAGGACCAGGGTGAGAAGAAGGAGAACCCCATGAAGGAGCTGCGAATCCGCAAGCTCTGCCTGAACATCTGTGTGGGTGAGAGCGGAGACAGACTGACCAGGGCCGCTAAGGTGCTGGAGCAGCTCACGGGGCAGACTCCCGTCTTCTCCAAGGGTATGTGGCACCTTTTGGATTAATGCTGAGAATGTTGGGGATGTCCTTGAATGTTATCTTGTGGACAAATATGTGAAGTAAATGAGTGATGTAGTTGTCAACTGTTGAGTGGTTTCTTTTGTGTGATCTATAGGCCAAAGCATACCACTACTACTTTATATATTGTAGTTATTCCTTAGACTTTTCTTACCTAGGTAACATTCATGTGATTGACTTGAGTTGCTTGTAATGGAACTTTTACATCCTTTCTCCACTCTAGCCCGCTACACTGTGCGATCATTTGGTATCCGTAGAAACGAAAAGATTGCGGTCCACTGCACCGTCCGTGGTGCTAAAGCTGAGGAGATCCTGGAGAAGGGTCTCAAGGTGAGCGTACTTCTTATGCTTCACTTGCATGCTAATAGATATGTGGATTTGTGTGTGTGGCAAACCTGACACTACTGCTAGGTATAGTTCATCATTTTTAGGTCAAAAATGATATTTATTTGCTTTTGCCAGTTTTCTATAGAGATTGAACAGTCTGAAGCCTCCCGTCCTAATATTTCTCTGTGTACAGGTTCGTGAGTACGAGTTGAGGAAGAACAATTTCTCTGACACCGGCAACTTCGGCTTTGGCATCCAGGAGCACATCGATCTGGGTATTAAGTATGATCCCAGCATTGGAATCTACGGCTTGGACTTCTACGTGGTGAGTTCCTCTAACTATTTTGGCTCTTCTCCTTTTCCACCGTAATAGGGTAGGTTATGCACCATTCATTTTAGCCTTTGCAACGGCGTCTCCAAAATCCACCTGAAACAACAGCAATCAACCACCAGTCTTTCTCTGATTGTTTTGTCTTGTGAGTGGTTTGTGTATGAGTTAGTTTGGTGTGGAGATTACACAACTAAACGAGAAGTATTTAGCAAACATGACAATGTTTAGCAAACATGACAATAGTAGGCTACATAAAACACCCACCCTAACATTTTTGTCCTGCTTAAAAACGGCCCTTGGAATTGTGTAGTTTTAGTGGTAGCCTCATCAGTCGGTAGCTCGTAGAACCTTGTAGAGTCTGAAAACACTTTTAGACTCCACATAGAATTGATGTTCACCCAGTGCCATTCATGTTTGAGGCACAAGGGTTGAAATATGACACTGGAAAACTCACAAGACTGAAAATGTAACTCCTGGAGCGTAAATTTTCCCAGTTGAGTGTAATACTAATGAAATACAGTATCAACATATACAGAACTCAAAATATGAAAATACCTGTTGAGTGACTACTCGACCTGACTGTCAAACCGTCCAGCGTCTTGGTTTTTCTTTTGCACATTATGTTTGATCAGTTGCATCACTGAGATGAGATGTTGGTCCTGTATTAGTTGGTGTGAGTGTGGGGAGATTTTGCGCTTCCATCAGGGCAGCCCTTGGTTATGTATAGTTGTGCCAACCATTCTGTCAGTGTTCAGCTCCCCTTTATTTGACTGGACGATGAGGAGAGGATCGGAAATGAGTGAGATGGGAGTAAGCTCAGGAAATGGCCTCAGGCCGCACTAGTACCTGATTCCCTGTGGTCACTGAACCCTGTTTATGGTGGGACTCCAACACTACCACTGCACTACGGCTCCCCCGTTCCTACCTCTGCCATCTTAATTACATAGCCTAAGCGGTCACTCAACAGCGCAACCTGTCCAGGCACATATTCTGCTGTGCTTTTGGTGTCCACAAATAACACTGAACACTAGAGAACGTGTGTGTGTGTTTTTATTCTTTTTATTTTTTTTAAAAATTGTGTCCACTAAACACTTTAAGCACTAGAGGATCCCAGAAGTTGTTGACTATTAATGATTGAGGTGCTTGCTTGGTGTCAGTAATGACCTCTAAACTTGTGGTGTTTGGTATCGGCTGTTGGAAGCTGTGTACGTCGAAGTTGTAGAGAAGACCTGAAGACTACTTGTTGCTTGTTTGATTTGTAACAGTGGGTTCCCTAAAGCTGCGTTCCTGTCTGTGGAGCTCTGTGGTTGTGTGATGCCTGAGCTATCACTTCGTGGGCTTCCCGTAGAGCTGTTGCTCATGATGTCCCGCTCTGTTTGCAGGTTATGGGCAGACCTGGCTTCAGCATTGCCGATAAGAAACGCAAGAAGGGCCGCATTGGCTTCAAGCACCGCATCCGCAAGGAGGAGGCCATGCGCTGGTTCCAGCAGAAGGTATTTTCTATAAAATTCTTGCTTATATTTCACCTCCTTTTGTAACATCTTCCTCTACTTTAAACTATGAAGTCGCATATGCATGTAATTTGTTAAGCAGCGATTTAGATCCGTTTCAATCTTGTTTCCTGTTTGTTTTTCTCTCAACAGTATGATGGCATCATCCTCCCCGGGAAGTAGTGGACCATCGTTTTTGATCTTGTTTATATCAAACAAATAAAAAAAAGAAAACCCATTTAAGTTTTATCATTTGTGTTGCAGTTATATACTTCTGATGTCCTGAGTCATGGCATTGAGACGTTCAGTAATTTGGATTTTAGAAAAGATGCCATATTTTATGTATTGAAAGTGTTAGGTTTATGAACTTGTGACCTCAGAACATTCTGTCTGCATAGAGTTTTATAACATATTGCTCAGTTCAGATGATCCATTTCTTCAGAGTGGCAGTTGGTTGTTTTGAAATGGCCATACGTATTTGCATAGAGTTGATGCACAGAGGTCAGAAGACACAAGACCAGAGACTTTCTAATGAGGTGACACAGCACTCAAAAAATCCTCCATAGCAATGCATGGGGCTAGTTTGTAACGCCAATATGGCCGTTGTCTACACATAGCCCACCCCTTCCTCGGCAAAACATCGACATGTGAATACGTTGAGCCAATCATGTGATGTGAATACATTGAGCCAATCTTACGCTGTGTTGTGAAGACATCATGCCAATCGTGTCGCTGCTGGAGCAAGATTGGTGTCGTGAAGCCTTGTGCACGCGCATTTCTGCCGAATAGGATGCCCGATGAGTGCCCAAAAAGCGTTGCAATATGGCCGCTTAGTGGAGGGACTTGCCTAAAACTGCGCTAGTGGGTTGACTTGTACAGATGTATACTCTTAATGTAAGTCTTTAGGCACACATGAAATGTTTGTTCAGTTGAATGGTGAAATCAACATGGAATGGGGTGATAATCAGTGAGTGTATTTAGAGAATGTCAATGGTTGGGTCAAAGAAACACATTTGCAGGATTGGCTTAAGTTGGCTTTATTCAGTGAAACTTTTGGGAACTGACACAACCATTACATCACTTTTCTGTGTCCCCTCGGAGGCTGTTGGCCTTTAGAACCCCATCCCCTCAATGACAACCTGTTCCTTTTCCCCAAACTTCATGAAGGGGCTCGCATACTGCAAAACAACAAAAGACTTTGCCACATTAATAAACCAATTCAATGTCATCAATTCAATTCCATCAATTCCTCTAGCTTTTGTGCCCTGCTGCCCTATGCTGGTGTCTGGGCAAGCATCCCATCGTCAGTTCCACTGGCACTCATGGTGTCATAGGGTGAGTGGTCAGTAGGGGCCGACACCCCTGCAGTCTCAGGCCATTGGGCACCTACAATTTAGACCTACCATACAGCTCAGGTCTAGCTTTTTTTTAATACATTCTATTGTAAAATGTGTGTGTTATTTAACACGTGTGTGTCTCAGGGAAGGAATTCGAAAGTAAGTGCAAGTGTTTAGTATTTGTTAGGGTCAAGGTTTCTAAAGCTATGGGTTTGGCTCATGAAAGCTTTTGTAGATAAGTAAATCTACGGGGGCCACTAAATCAGCGTGATGACTAATGACAGGCAGTGGCTATCAAGCTGCATGTGAGGGGACATTCTCCTCTTACGATGTCATAAAGCAGTCTTATCTCTATTGGTGCGTAGTGGGGGGCGGGGGGGAGTAAAGGAGGCGGGTTCTGGTCCCCCTTTTGGCCTGTGACTGCATGGTGTGGGTGTCATGTTCACATTCTCATGTCTATTCCTCACCATAGCTCCTCTAATATCTCGGCATATAAAAATCATCCATGTCACAATTCTTTTTTTGTTTTTTGTTTTCAGAATGTTTTTTTTTTTTTTTATTAAACATTTTGTCAAGTATTGAGCTAAACTATTTTGAGAAATATTTTAGCCTATTACATAGGATAAGAATAAGCACTGTATATAATGATATATGATATATATTTAAATATATGAAATCTTCGGTTATTGATGTCCTTTGCAGAGATAATTCCCTTACATTCTATACTCTGGGGCAAGAAGTGCAAAGATGATATCATTTTTGTCAAAGAACATTGTGGCTCAAATGCTAAAATTCACTCACACAAACTCAGATGCACATGTTCAGTCAGCTCTTCCACCAGCTACACACACACACACACACACACACACTCAGACGCACTCAGACGTGGCTACATCACAGATTTTCATGTACTCATGTTGTACACACTGAATGCATTTCACATTCTTTAATGGCGTGGGCCCTGATTTGATTCCTCCGTACTCAAGAACACCTCAAACCTCATTTCCTCTGCCCTGTCCTGCTCAGACTCTCCTCTCTTCTCTTCGTCCTTTCACCTGATCTCTCTCCTCCCTCACCCCCTTCCTCTTCTCTACTGTTCTTATCTGCAACTACTCTCTTTTTCTCCTCTGTCCTTTCTCTATCCTTCCTCTCTCCTTTCTTCAAGCAGATGTAGGCTGCTCCTCGTGGCTAACTGAGGTGTTTGGTGGAGTGATGATTGAGGCGTTGTTCGGCGAGTTTGGGGTGTTGCGGTGGCGCCGGGAGGCATGGCGTGGGGGCAAGGCCAGAGCGCAGCATGACACACCCACGGTGGGCTCAGGCAGCTCCTCGCTGGAGGCCCAGCTGTCGGTCTTGGGGTCGTAGCGCTGCACGGCCGCCTTGTACCGCTTCTCGGCCTCGTTCCAGCCGCCCAGCAGGAAGAGCTGACCGCCCAGGACCGAGAGTCCGGCGGTGCTCACGCCGAGCGGCAGCGGTGCCATGCGGCTCCACGCGCCGTCCTCGGGCTGGTAGACCTCCACGGACTGGACGTCCACGCGCTCGCCGCCGGGCCCCAGCTGACTGCCCCCCACCACGTATATGCGGCCCTCCAGGGTGGAGCTGCAGTGCCAGCCGCGCGGCGTCTCCATGGGGGCCACCTCCTGCCAGCTGTCACTGTCCACGCTGTAGACGGCCACTGAGCGCGTGTAGGCGCAGTTGACGTAGCCACCGGTGACCAGGATGTCACCGGACGGCATCACAGCGCTGGCGTGGCAACAGCGGGGGGCCTCCATGGGGGTGCGGATCTGCCAGGTGTTGGTCGAGGGGGTGTAGCTCTCAATCGTGGCCAGCAGCCCCTCGGTGTTGCGGCCGCCGATGGCGAAGAGACGCCCCCCAGTGGCCACCAGGCTGAAGTGTGTACGCTTCTGGCGCATGCTGGCCAGGTGCAGCCAGGTGTTGAAGCGGGGGTCATACCTGAGCACAGGAGAGACAAAGTACAGAAACAGGTAATCAAATAAAGTTCTGGCCTGTTATTTAAGTCGAGTGTCGACTGGTGTGTGGTAATAAGTGTATGCTGGTATCAGCCTACCTGCTCAGGGTGCTGACGGCGTGCTTGGCTTGATTACGAGCATCGTTCTGGTCCTCTCCTCCGGCCACATACAGGAAACCGTCCATCACGGCCACACATTGGTTAAAGCTCTTAGCAGGAAGCTGGGTCAGGTGACGCCAGGAAGCCACACCGTCACGAGGGTCTCTCCACAGAACCTGTTTCCAATATGAGGTTTGTGTTTTGCTGATTAATATTTTTTACAGATTTGTGGTGTTAGGACAACAGTTTTTCCTGTATTTTTGTGTTTACAGTGGTGTTTTATAGTGACTTAAAAAACTATTGTGGTGTGTTGTGTTGTGTATGTGTGTGTGTGTATCCATCCGTCTGTCTGTCTGCCTCACCTCGCGGCTCAGTGTTCTCTCGGTAAGTGATGGTCGTCCGCCGATGGTGAGCAGCGCCACCTGGCTGCCACGCACAGCGGTGCGCTTTGACTGCAGCAGGTTCTGCTGGTGGGGCAGCAGGTGGTAGTTCATGGCGTCCACCAGCAGGCGGTGGCACTGTGGGTCCAGCATCATGCGGGCCACGGGCTGAACCTCGCTGACCAGCTCGCTGGCCGGGATGGTCTCAAAGCGCACGTGGGACAGAACCTCAGTCGCATGGGCCTGACGCTGAGGGTCAAAGTCCAGCCACTTCATAGCCACCTGTCACACAGCCATATTTAAACACACACACACACACACACACACACACACACAAAGCCACATTTAAATATGTACAGACCCAGTGTGCTTTATTAATAGTCAGTTTTCGGTGGATCCCACCTCTTCTCATAGACACACACAGTTAGACTTCCTGTGTAAATATAGATAGCTGTAAATAGTATTCCCCTGTGGCTGGGTCTGAAATTCAGTTTACAGTGTCTCACTGATTAATATAGATGCAGGCCTAAGTGTTGATATATTTGAGGCATCAGATCATGGTAGTGTTTTTTTTACAGCTGTGACACATTGTATCAGGTGTTCAGCACAAGCAGATGTTGCCTTGCTAGCTGTGTGGCTAAGGTGTGTGCTAACTTGTCTGAACTGCACTATTTGGAAGCAGAGTAAAATAAGCAGAGTGTGTGTGTTTCTGTAATGCATGTGTGTGTATTTTGTGTGTGTGTGTGTTTTACCTGGAAGGTGGTGATCTCTGAGGGCAGCACGAGGGCATCGTCCTGCAGGAAGGAGATGATCTGCTCCAGGGTGAGCTGGTTGAACTGGGGCGTCTCGGCGAACTGGGCGAAGTTCTGCAGTGCGTAGCGGCGGGAGGCCTCGCGCACGGCGTTCAGGCCGTAGGCAGTGGCGATGTTCCAGATGTAAACGCACGTCTGCATGCTGAGCTCGGCCAGGAGAAAATCGCTGCACATCTGCAGCAGGTGGGGGATGCGCAGCACCATGGCGGCCCACAGAGTGCAGCCCACCGTGTACAGAGACATGTGCACGCGACCCAGGTAGGCGAAGGTGATCACATTAGCCAGACCTGAGGAAGGAGAGGTGGTGTCATGGCTGCTCATGTGGTGATGTCAGTATACTTCTGTAGGTTCATTTTCTGGCCTAACTATAACCAAATCAAGTCATGATCAACATGAGATTTTCATAGATTTTCACGTTTTACAGTTGTTTGATAGATGCAACCTTAAACACTGCAGGACTCTGCACATACCCCTTTTCTCTCTTTTTAGACCCTAAGCTATGGATGAGGACTGGGGCGTCGGACTGGGGGTAAAACCACTACTGGTTATAGGGGCCCAACGGGGGAGGGGGGGGGGGGTGCTTGAAAAGTCTGGAATAGACCCTTTCAACAATAAAAACAAAAACAATGCTTGAACGTTCTATTTGGTTCCCAATCTACTTCCTCTGCATTAAAATAACATATGGAATGTTAAAACGGAAGCCTTGTGGGGCCAACTCTGATGCTGATAATGAAACTCTCTTGGAAGGGTCTATATATTTTATTTTAATAAAAGGAGGAACATGCTGAGGAACGTTGGGGGCCCATCAGGACTGCCTATGTAGGGGCCCAGGATCTTGTGCTACGCCCCTGGATGACGATGTGGAATGCTCACTGAGTCATTATTTACAGTATCAGTGGCAGTATGCAACTGTGTTAGCCTACCTAGAGGAGAGAGTGTGGGCAGCTCCAGGCGTTTCAGTGTTGGGTCTTTGGCCAGCACCTCTCTCAGGTACTGGCTGACCGAGGAAATGACCAGCTTGTGCACGTCGAAGGCCTTGGTCTTGCAGGCCAGCTCCATGTCGGTGAGGAAGCGTTCCTGGCGCATGCGGCTCAGCTCCTCCAGCATGGCAGCGCTGTGGAGAGGGCGCGTCAGCTCGTTCCCGATGCCCAGCCCCCTCTCTCCCGGCCGGAGGATTGGAGGAGGGAAAGGAAGTGGGAGGGGCAGGCCGTTGAGGCGGTTGAGGTGCTCCACGTTCAGCGGCGCCTCCAGCTTCTTCACACCCTCGGAGACGACCACACCCTCCGATGACAACATGGCAGGGCTTTCAGGTGATTTCACCAAACTTTCTGTCGGCTCTGCCACAACTTCCACCTTGGGGCGAGAAGCCTTCTTTTTCGGGGACATTCTCTTCAGTGATTCACTTCAGCGATAATCTGAGACACACACTTTGCACGCGCACAGACAGACAGACAGGCAGACAAGCCTTGCAGACGGAGTTGGACAGCTGGTAAGCGGTGGTTGGCGTCACCGTGGATCACAGCTCCTGGGAAGACGTAATGATAAACATTAATTATCAGAGTGGGAGATGGATTGTCACTGTCTTTCAGTACCGACACATACAGGCAGCCGCATCGGGTATCGTGCCGATGCAGCCATCCTGAGTCTGGGTGACTGACAGCTGTGAGTGGCCCTGGGGGTGGGGCAGGGGAGGGGGTCAGAGATGGGGCCAGGGTCAGGTTTTAGTTCACAGTTCTAATAAATGCTGTTTGCGTTCAATCGTAGGCTCGCTCATAAATTATACTTTGTGGGCCTTAATAAAAATGAAATTCCCAGAGCTGTGCAAGATTTCTTGTTATTTATTTAGCTGTCATCCATAAATGACTTGCTTTAGGTGTGCATGACCATCTGTTCACCTAAAATACTGTACAGATAAATATATTTTATCTAAAAATAAATACAAATTCGGCACCAATTAAGTGAGCCACTCAGCTAATCTTAAATAAATATACAGTATGTGACTCATGTGAATTCACAGAATTAAAGTAGGCTGAAACATTCACATTCACATATGCACACACACACATGCTCAAGGCTAACCTCTCATATGTATACACAAACAGCAAGGTCTCACATGCAAACACTCACATGTGCATGCACAATATAATAATAACTGGGGCGATGCACACAAGTCGCTGTCTAAAAATATGTTCCATCCGAGGGGTGGGTGAGTCCCTGGCGCTTAAATTACCCTCCATCTGTCCTTCTTACTGTGTGTGTGAAATCCCCTCTCCACTCTCTCCTTCAGAAATGCCCCCTCCTCTCCACTCCTGTCTGTGTGTGAATTGTTCTCTCTGTTTTCATTGATGACACGATGAAAGTGAATTAGATCTACTCTTTTATTCTTTTTCTGTGCACATTGGTGTTTGGTGTGTCCCTTTGTAGTGGGATTAGTTGGAAACTTTTTGTCCTGGTATTTATCAAACAGGGTATAGTTTGTGTGGGCAGCCGTGGCCTACTGGTTAGCACTTCGGACCTGTAACCGGAGGGTTGCCGGTTCGAACCCCGACCAGTAGGCACGGCTTGGCCCTTGAGCAAGGCACCTAACCCCTCACTGCTCCCCGAGCGCTGCTGTTGATGCAGGCAGCTCACTGCGCCGGGATTAGTGTGTGCTTCACCTCACTGTGTGTACACTGTGTGCTGTGTGTGTTTCACTAATTCACGGATTGGGATAAATGCAGAGACCAAATTTCCCTCACGGGATCAAAAGAGTATATATACTTATACTAGTTTATCCCAGGTATTGATGTGCCTATAGGGGGTATCTATCTACCCAATTACCATAATAGTGAGATTGTCAGGGAAATGCAGTGTCTTAAAGCAGGGATGGCCTGCATTTACATATCTGAGGTCAGCCTCAGTAGTCGAACTGCATTGAACGTTTCCACGGAAGTAGGCTCTAAAATGTTTGGTTTCAACCAGGGTTCTGGTTTCAACTAATAGAGTACCTTCACAGGGCATTGACTAAAGATTAGGATTTTGACAAGGTGAGTTCAACATTTAAATTAATGTGGATTATGATGTCCATTCTCCTTGGATATATACACACACTCTATTTTTTCTGTGATTGTTGAACAGATAAGTGCTGAGGATATCGGAGCTTTTGATGTCAGCAAAGTCCACAAAGTAAAAGAACATTGAGATCTCACACAAAGGACAGTAAGAAATCAGGTACTCTGTTCTTTGTAAACAAAGTGCCTGGTGTTATAACCTGAGGCATAATGCCACAGCGATTAGCTGGAACAGGTGTGCTCCCCAGGCTGTTTCATACTTGAAGTCTGATACTTGCCAGCGGGGACTATTTATTCTCAGGCCCATGTTTACTAATAGCAGGTGGAAGTGCAAAAGAGTATTTGGGTCACAAGGCAGGAATGATCACCCAAATCAACCCCCTCATCTTCATCAAAACAACTGTGAATGTCACGTTCACCACAAATGTCATCAGGGGTGCTGACCATCAAGGGTGCTGACATTCAGGGGTGCTGACCAAAACCATGACCTTAGGTGAATAGAACTTTCCAGAAAGATGGAAAAACAACTCTAGATGTGTAAGACCCAGACTAATGTGATCTTTACAACTACGGGGTGCTAACCACCAGGATGCAATGACAGAATCTGAACTATGATCTTTGAAAGATGATTAAAAGAACTTTCTAGAAAGATAGAAAAACAACCCTGAGCCAGACTAATGGAGCGATCTGTACAGCAGCAGGCAAAACTGGGGACAGAGAGAGGTTTCTAGTGCACAGCATTTGGTAATCTGATGTTATTATTAACAACAAAACTAAATAATGTATACATTCACTTGATGGTGTTGGTGTTGATGTTTTCTGAAATGTGTTATGAGAGTGTTTTGCTTTCTTGGACGTCTTTGTTCACAACATTCAGGTAGGATGAAATACGATTTAACCAGTTTATTTGTTTCAAGATATCCATCTTTTGTTTTGGTGCAGGCTGTTTTAGGTTTTGGATATATCATTTTACTGAGATTGACAGAGATTGCAGGATTGTAGGATTTGCTATCAACTGGGATAGAGTGTGAAAGCATGGCAACAGGTCAATCAATCAATCAATTTATTGTCTGTAGTGCAGTATCACCATGCAACATGGTCTCAACACACTTGGTGTGAGATCATGTTCTGCAGCATGCGGTGGTTTTGAGGCTACTGCAATTGGATGAGATTCACACTGAAAGCAAGTCATCAACACAGGGTCACTGCCCTGACCTCTTTCTCGCTCTTTCATCAGCATATCAGTATTATAAAGTGTAGCATGACACTACAAACAAGACAGGCACTAAAATAATGCCCACAGACAGAATATTCATAGCAACACACTAGCTACAAGTGCATGACAAACATCCACTTGACCACCACCAGATATGATATAAAGCTACCGCTGCCGCCCCCAACATATGTGTGTGTTAAACAAGGACACCAAGTCCTAGAGAAAGAGAGAAAGAAATAAAGACATAAGAAGAGTGTCAGAGAAGGCTAAAGAGGGAAAAACAAAACAAAAGAATATTGCTTGGAGTAGTTTCAACATGTTATCAATCCTTGGAAAGGGAAGGAGGAAGCGCTGAGGAAGCGCTGAGAAAGAGGAGCTGACAGATGAGGATGATGTAAGTGTAGACGAAGGTGTGTTGGGTCAGTATGGAAAGATTGTGGAAAATGAGAAGAGCGTAGGAGTGAGGGGAGAGACGGGCGGAGTGGTGCAAGGTTCCAGTGGCTGTCTGCAGCTGTTGTGTTTGTCAGAGCAAGGGGGCCATCCTTGCCCCATCAGACTGGCATGTCAAAGTCACCATGCACAATATTCAGTCCTCGTTCCACCCCACCACCCCCATGAATGCCTTTTGCTATCGCCGCTAGTTATTTATAGGACTTCAGAAACACTCTGTGGACTGCACAGAGCACAGTTCTTCAGCAGTACACACACACACACACACACACACACACACACACACACACACACACTGACACAAACAAACAACCAAACAAACAAGAATACCCAATCACAACCACTCTCATTGAGATATTTAGAGAGCTTGCGTAAAATAAGTTAACTAATGAATGTGAATAATACTGTGGTGAGCTGTCAGGGTGAGAGAGAGAGGTTCCCTGCTGATGTATTCAGATAAATGTGACCACAGAAGCGTAAAGCCCCATGCACCCCTTCTGTGCTTGTTAAGGCCCAGGGCTATGGGTGGGTGTGTGTGAGCAGTGACTTTTGCCATCAGATTTGACAGACAAGATGAAGCTGAGTGTAGCCAACAGTGGTACAGCCTATGACCTGCTCTTCTTGATGTAAGAGATGAATATCAGATATTTTCCAACTATGCTGACGTGCTTCTGTCCCTAAAAAGAACCAGGCTTGGATTTATCTCAGTGGTTAAAAACAGCACTCATTGATGCACTTGTTCTTATTGTACTCTACCTTGTTGTTTTTAAATTGTTTTAAAATGTTCTAGAATTGTTGGGAGAATTGTTTTTAAAAAGCTTTAAACTGTTTACCATGTTTTTAAGTCTCTTTGGTTAAAAATGTGTCAGCCAAATGTAATGTGATGTAATGGTCCGATGCCGTCTCTGCCAACTTGTTGTTACACATCAATAACCACTGTGATGGGTCCCAATGTAACCATATAATGATGGGCTTTAACAGCCAAGAGTGGTAATCGTCATCTGTTTCCTGTCAGCTCAACTGTGTCATTCAGGTCTGTCTTGATTGGGCTATCTGCTGTTTCCTCTCAGTGCTTGGCAGCCATGCATTCAGTTGCACATTACTGAGTTATATCAGTCATGTCACTCATTGTTAAGACATAACCTTTGTGACAAACATAAACTCCACTTCAAGAGTAATATTTACCTTTATCTCTCTTGCTTGATGTCTTTCCTCTTTGTTTCTTCCCTTCCTTATCCTTCTCTTTTCTCTCGTTATCCTCCTCTTCCACGTAGCAATGTCCCTCGGTCCTCTGCCTGTCTGACAATGTTCTGAGTGAGCCTGTGTGTGAGCAGGCATGTGTTTGAGTAGCCTGGCCTCCGACCAGACCTACGTAAGACGAGCCCGCCGCTCATGCTCCCAACTATGTGTCTATCTCCAAATACAGACAGACACACACACACACACACACACACACACACACACACACACACACACACACACACACACACACACACACACACACAAGCTCACATACATACCGCCAAATACAGACAGCCTGCCAGAGTCACTCCATATTCAGTTACCCCTTCCCTCATATGGCAAGGGGCTGGTTTTGTGTGTGTGTGTGTGTGTGTGTGTGTGTGTGTGTGTGTGTGTGTGTGTGTGTGTGTGTGTGTGTGTGTGTGTGTGTCTGTGTGTGTATTTAAAGCCAGGCCTGATGCTTTGAAATACCTCTACTGTGATGTGCCTGCCCACAGAGGGCACTAAGTTGCAAAGCACTAGTAGGATAAAATAACAATAGCAGCACACTGATCAGGATATAATAATAATATTAATATTAATATTAATATTATTAATATTAATAATGATGATGATGATGATGATGATGATAATAATAATACATTGTATGTATAAAGCGCCTTTAAGACACCCATGGTCACTTCACAGTAGGACTTAAAATACAGACAATTTACAAACACAAAATAGCTTAATAAGTCATCATGGGTATCAAATCAAGCACAAGATGCCAGACTGAGCAGCGCACTCACACAAGATTCCCGTAGGGACAGACATCAAGACATAGGCCTAGAAAGAAACATCAAGACAAGAGGCCACACGTTGACACACAAGACAAAAGACAGAACGGAACAAAAACTAAATAAACAAAAAAGAATAAACAATAATATAATATGTTATATCATAATAAAATACATAATATCCCAACACCCAATAAGAAAATGCACATTACACACAAAAATATATTGTTTATCAATATATTTTCTAGATAAATATTGTTTATCAAAATATATTGTTTATCTACCACAGGGGGATACAAAATATGCCTGCCGCTCAGTCCTGCACATTCTCTCAGCCAAAACAAATCACACTTGTCAATTTGTCTCCATCTCCTACTCCATTTTGTGTATGAGTGTGTGCATGGTGTGAGTTTGTTTGTGCGTGTGTGTGTGTGTGTGTGTGTGTGTGTGTGTGTGTGTGTGTGCACGCGCATGTGGATTCGCTTGTGAGTGTGTGTGTGTGTTTGGGGAAGGGGGTGATGGTGTGTGTGTATGTGTGAAAATATTTGCCAAGTAGCGAAAATATTTGCCAAGAGAACTGTATACTTGTAGGCTTAGTTCAGGGACATTTGGTTTAGACCTAAGGTTTGGAGTTAAGTTTGATCTGAAGGAAATTGCATACGTTCATTGTTTTTTATATTGGTTGATTTTTATTTCAATTTCATCAGGAGAAGCAATTTTTCTATTTTCCAGCACACCAAACATCGTGTCCTTGCTGGATAATGATAATAAAATCATCAGGTGGAATCATCAGAGACTTATCCATTTTCTCCTGTCAGCTGTTTAATGACGTAGGTTCCGGGATCTCCATGCCAGTAAAGGCAGACTGAAGCCGCGGAGCTGGGGCATGAAGCAGTTTCCGGGGCCTTCGGTTCCACTTGTAAACATGGCGGAGGAGCTGCTTGAAACGGTGGAGAGATTGCAGTCCAGACTCTCCGAGAACCAAGAGCCTCGGAAGGTAAAGACCAGTGGATTGGAGAGGGAAGGATGTAACATAATGAAGGTCGATCGTGTTGTAATTGGTTCTGTTCCAATGTGGCAACGCAGTGTAGGCTACTGAAAGTAGTAACTGCTTTACAACAGCACGTCACGCAATAAATGCGTTCACTTTCAAGCAGATTATGTGTATGAACCGCAGTTAGCTTTTGTAATAATTTACTGTTACAACCATAACTGAAATGTAACAATCTCGTAAGATCATTCAGTAGAAATCACGACGACACTTTTAAGCCGTAAACGTAAGCATAAGAAATGTCAACGACAGCTATTCCTGAAGTAGTAAGCGTAACGGAAACACACAGTGGTTGCAATAGTGTTGCTTGCACTTGTCATACAATGATGTTGCTTCTCAAATAGTGTTTGATAAGACCAGTTGGAAATATACGACACCACAACAGGGAATATAAACTCGATTATATTCTTGGCCTAGAAAAGAGTGAATATTTCCCCAAAGCCTCGTCAAGCTGACTTGCTGGGTAAACAGAACTCTCGTTCTCGTAGCCCTTACGTAGGCTACTTCCCCCCACTCATGATTAGGCCCACGTCACCATGCGTAGACACCGCCACCATGGTCACGCACGGGCGCAGGGCAGGAGTCAGATTTCTTCTTATGGTTGCACCTGGTACCAGGTGTTGCGTGTCAACATAAAGTGCGAATGTAAACTCAGAGGGTCTGCTTCTTCCGTACTCCCTTCTGTTGATACATTCGGATTTAGACGTAATCCCTGCCCTGCTTTCATGTAATAATTTGCTAAATTGACAGCACAGATTTCATTGTTACTTCCTGCGTGTACTGTAGGTTGTTATTAACTATGTGTGTGTGTGTGTGTTTTATTTATTCAGCTGCTCAAGACGTTGAAGAGGCTGGCAGAGCTGCCCATGACTGTGGACATCCTGGTGGTGAGTCTGCACTATTCCTCTCTTTTGTCCTCAGAGAAACAGCAGGGGCATTATTATGAGGGGATTATGTACACATTGCCTCGCGTTGCCCAGGGTGACTGTAGCACATCTTCATCACCAGTCTGTTTCAGCTTGTTATGGCTCCATCATGGCTTCTTTATTAAATGTAATAACACTAATCTGTGCTACTGTACTTACACAGCAGTCTTGTTGAGATACTGTCGTGGCAGAAGGGAAGGGTCTCTTGCCTCTGAGGTGTTTACACACTGTGATGGAAATGAGCGTTTTCTATTGCCATACAAAACCCATGAGCATGTGTGTTTCTATACTGGGACAATCGGAGAGTGCCAAGGTGGTTAGGAACTGGTACTCACTGCTAGGGCTATTACTACCTTTTGCTGTACTCCCAGTGTCTCCCATCTGGGTTGAAACTCACTCCCTTTTTAAGAAATTTTTAAGACTATGCTCCGTTCATGTCCTTGAGACACTGAATTTCCCAAAAACTTCCACCGAAACATGAATCATGTTATTACTGACTAGAATGACAGTGTGTGAGACCTTTGTTCTGCACACACACAACCTGTAAAAATGATCTCTGTTCCTCCCTAACAGGAAACGGGTGTTGGGAAAACTGTGAATTCTCTCCGCAAGCATGACTTAGTGGGAGAGGCAGCAAAGAGCATAGTGGCTAAATGGAAGAAACTTGTTCCCCAGTCTGCAGACCGGTAAGCTTATGTTTTTGGTGGTTAGCCACCTCGTTTGCTGTTTAGACATCCAGTAATTTCATATAAAATAAGGAAGTAGAGGGGATCATCTTGATGAATTTGTTATCTGAGAGAATGACCGACACCCTACAGTAGTGTCACAGAGGTCGTAATTCGTCCGCTGCTCATGGCCCTCGAACCCGCCACCTCGACACACACCGGCATGGGAGTCGAATGCTCTAACCACTGAGCTAAAAGCCCAGGCTTACAATTCAGCGGTTAGAAGCATTCTTAAGGTTAGAAGCGTTCTTAAGGTTAGGGGTGTGAGGATTTACACGTGCAACTAGCAAGCTAGCTCAGTTCGCATCCGTTACACTAGCAATGCATTTTAATGTTCAGTCGTAGTTCTGTTACCTGTTGCCCATTGACTCTGTTCTCTCATGAAATCTGTTTTAATTGGTTGTCTTTGATCATGTTTTCCCGTAGGCCTACTCCCACGAAAGATGATCACGCACACTCGCTAGCAGCAGACTTTAACCGGGGCCATAAACGGGTCCGTGAGCCTTCTCCTGAAGAGCTGCGCCACGTAGAAGAGGAGGAGGAGGAGGAAGAGGAGGAAAGGGAGGAGGAGAGGGAGGAAGAGTATGAGCACCATGGGCAAGAAGAGGAGGAGGAGGAAGAAGAGGAGGAGCAAGAACCCATGAACCGCTACCAACATGGTTATTCCCCCTCTCCTCCGCAAGCGTACAGCCCTACAGCGCCCAGTCTGACTGGCCAGCGCCTGCCCCAGTACCAGCAGGCCTACGACAGCCCTCAGGAGGAGCCTGCGCCTAGTCCCCCACGGAAAGAGCCCCGCCACAGCAAGCCCCACCGAGACCCGGCCAGAGACCATCGAGACCGGCCAAGAGACCGCCACAGCGCCTCTGGTGGGCCGGAGCAGGAGCGGCGGAAACGACCCCCTCAGCCGCCGGCGGGTAGTGGGGGTGTGGAGGGAAAAAGGAGCAGCGACCGGGAACAGAGCAGCAGCAGCAGCAGCACGCATCGATCAGACAAACACAAAAACACACACACATCGCACGACAGGAAACACACACCGCATGACGGCAGGAAGGAGAAGAAGGGAGGAAGCGAAGGTAAATGTGTGTATGTTTGCGTGTGCCGAATATGTGTGTGATTGATGTGTTTGCAAGTGGTGGTGTTCTTGGTTTGAATTTATGTTTGTTGTGGTGAACAAGACTTGTGTGTATGAAGTGCTTTTGTTTGCATGTTAGGTTTTGTGTTTGTGTGCATCTGGTTATATTGGTGTGTGAGTATACTGGAAGTATATATTGGTGTATTGTTGGTGTATTGATTCTGGTTTCCTCAGCAATCCCACAGAAGGTCCTGTGAACATGGCTGACCAATCCCTATGTATGTGTGGTGTCTTTGGCAGGGAGGGCTCATTCGAAGCGGGACGAGACCGAGCCTCAGGAAGAGGAAAGGGAAGAGTTTGAGACCCCAACCATGTCCTTTGAGTCGTTCCTGACATATGATGCGCCCACCCCGACCAAGAAGAAGAAGAAGCTGCTTAAACCTTCTCCTAAGCCTGCAGCAGCTGCTCCACCCCCGACTCCCCCCTCCAAAGCCAGTGCCACCAATGGGGCCCGCAGCAGCAAACGCTCGGAACGTGCCCCATCCCCCACCTCCACTCCCGTCACCCCTACACCAGAGAAGCGCAGAAAGGTGAGGCCCAATGCAAGGCAACCACCTGCCTCATCCAGCCATTATCCAGCCAACTCCTTGTACCCCAAAGTGTAACAAAAGTAAACCTCTCTCCTGACGCCTTAAGAGTAGTGCTAGTGAGGGGCAATGGGAAATTGCATTGCATCCGACAAAGTTGCTAACTTAGTTAGCAACTATGGTTTTGGGAAATGCGTCCCTGAGCTTTTAGCTCGATTGCTAGTGCGCTTGACCCCCGATCCAAGGTGCTGCTGTTTGCGGGTTAGAGTCCGGGCAAGCGCAGGGCTGAGCTATGTGGTTCAACATAATGTTGATTGCAAAAGCACCCAGCAACCATGTTGCTATTTTAGTGTGTTCAGATTTGACGTGCGAGGATTTTGTGTGATCTGCCATTCACATTAATGTTTTATATCTCAATTCTCCCTGTTCTGGAGAAATGTAAAAAAACATTTATTAGTATGATTCATCACTGCCAGCCACTAATGCTTACTCACATACAGCTCCTCACAAGACTGACTAAAGGTTGGAATGGACGAATTGAAAGAGAATGTGGCTTGGCAGAGAGCCATAGATGGAGCTATTTCTAGAGGAACTTGCTCCTCCACTCATTACACCACATGCCTGGGCCCGGCCCAGCCTAGACCTCTCAGCTATGCCCTGGAGTCTGCACATGTGCTTCACAGCCATAGAGTGCATTTACATGCACTTTAGTATCCTGGTCATGAGGCTTATCCTGATTTTGGTCACATTCAGGATATGGTGTTTATGTAACCTGCGTTGTGTTGAACCTGCGCGATTCAGCCTTGCACACGACTCGAACCCGTGAACAGCAGCACCTCGGATCGGGAGGCGAGCGTGCTGACAGTTGAGCCAATAGCCCAGGATACTAGCTCGCATGCCAGCAGCACTCTTGAGGCGTCGGGGAGTGAGGTTTACCAACGTTCCACACGCACAGCTAAGCTAGCTGGCATCCCTTACATTTACATGAACACAGAGAAACCTGGTTATTGATATCCCTGTATACGTGATGAATATTAGTATTCTGGTTACCAACAATATAGTTCTATTAACACTCCTTATCCCAGTTTCTAATGCAATCGCCCGTTTGTCTAAGAAAACGGGATAAGGTATATATACATGGCACAGTATCCCGATTTCTTTCAGAGTACTCCACCTAGCATAACCGGGATACTCAAAACACAGTAAACACAGTCATAGACATACTCATGCAATAACTCAGCAGTACTCCACACTCAGACTCTCCATGCAATACTTTACGATGACCGCATGGTCTCTGTCATCTCTTCAGGTGGTGGACGTGATGCCCACCCTGCCGGACATTCCTCTGCCAGCCATCCAGCCCAACTACCGGCCCCTCCCCTCAATAGAGCACACGCCGGTGTCCCCGCAGAGACGCAAAGGTCAGTTTCCATCTGTCTGGCTTCAGTCTATTTTCTTTTACTCCACCCTCTCTCTGTCTTGCAGTAGTATATGGGCAGCCTTGGCCTACTGGTTAGCGCTTTGGACTTGTAACCGGGTTGCTGAAGTGCCCTTGAGCAAGGCACCCTCACTGCTGCTTGACCCCTCATGGGATCAAAAGAGTGTATATATATACTTATACTTATACTTCCATCTGTCTAGTTTCAGTCTATTTTCTTTCACTCCGCCCTCTCTCTGTCTTCCAGTAGAAGTTTTGATATAAATGTCAGTTTTGCTGCTGTATAAAAGTAGTAATGGCAGTGCTCTTGGTAGTATATGACTTATTATAAATCGTGTTGTGTTGATCAATTCATGTTTAGCTCTGAGTGGTAAGATGTCTGTCCTCTCTTTCCAGCAAATCAATCAATTTATCTTCCTTCTTCCTCCAGTTCCTGTGTCGTGTGATGAGGAGGATGCCGGCTTCACGGGCCGACGGTTTAACTCTAAGATGGTGGTGTACTCTGGGTCCAAGACCGCCTACCTGCCCAAGATGATGTCTCTGTATGAGCAGTGCATCCGCGTCCTCCAGAACAACATTGACTGTGAGTCCCTGTAAAGGAGACTACTGTATTTCTGCTGTTTGAACGATTGTGTTTGTAGGCGTACTTCACTTAAACACACAGTATGGAAGAACATGCAGGTGATATAATCTTGGGGAGTAGCCATTGCAATTGTTACCTCATTTTATCAGAATATTCTTGTAAGTGTTTGTTTTGGGATATGGTGTACATATTGAATGCTGACATGAATGTATATGTGGTGATGAGTTCTATCAGGTATGCAATAGATGACTCCAGTATGTCCGTCGGGCTACATCGGGTATGACAGACAGGCTACACCGGCTGTGAAATTGTTCATGGAGCGTAGACATCGTGTTAGAACACTGGTCTAAGTTTTGTACACGCTGCTGTCACATCAGTTGTAGCCAGTTCCATTGATTATAGTGAAAGCTAATTTTTGCATACACTCTGTGAACAGAACTTTTAAGTGCCTGATGTAGTGTTTCTGTGAGAGGCCTTTTTTAAGTATCAAATTTAAGTATCAAAGACACCATTGTTGACCCTGTATTGCATTGTATTAAATTCTGATTGATGACGTTTACATAGCAATCGATGAAGTTGGGGGCGTACCATTTGAGATTCTGGAGCCAGTGATGGAACGCTGCACCCCAGAACAGCTGTACCGCATTGAAGAATGCAATCAGGTGGATAATGCACTCACAGAAATACACACTCATGTATAGCCTACGCACACACACACACACAGACAGACACACACACACACACACACACACACACACACACACACACACACAAAAGAGTACCTGTACTATCGGAGGAAGTCATCTTTGTATGAATCCAACCTGGATACAAACACCCAGACATTATACTTGACACTCATACTTGACTCTGACAAAGACGTGGCACACGTTGAAACGTTAGTCCTTATGTTGGCACCTGAATAATAAAAACTATTAAAATTCAACATCTTTGTCGCTCGGGTGAACTCTCTCTCTCACACTGGATTCGGTCCTCTCCCGTCGATGCGCTAGATGTGACCCGCAGTAGCGCGGAGGTACATTTGTTTTTCTACCCAGACACTATATTGTGTTCTCTCATTCTCATTCTCATTCTCATTCTCATTCTCTCCGTCTTTTGCAGCACTTTTTGGAGGACACAGATGAGCTGTGGATGAAGCACTGCCAGCGTGACTTCAAGCGCCAGTCTCCGCTTGAGTATGAGTCATGGCGGGAACTGTACCTCCGTCTGCACGATGAGCGAGAGGAGCGTCTGCGCAAGCTCACGCAGAACATCAGCTCTGCCCATGCCAACCGGCCCAAAGGTAAAGGCTAAGGGCACAAGCAACAAAGAAACATGTAGCAGCCTACACATCTTTGAAGTTTATTTAGAAGTGTATTAATTCGCCTTAATTCGAGGTGTAATGGCAAGTGTACCCTTTAGCCTCGTTCTAGCCACCAGGTGAATAAGGCGAATAGAATGAACCCCTTGAGATGGGCCATCTCATATTTGAGGGGGTCCTTCGTACACACACACACACAGAAAACAATGCCGTACACGAGACAGGTCACAGAAACACTCATACATATTCAGACATATTCAAAGCCTGTATTACTACATTAGGGAAGAGGAAAGGGAAGACAAATATCTCTATCTCCACAGCTTAGGGTGCAACTGCTCTTCCTCGGTTTTCCCTTGGCACATACAGTAATTTTCTTAATTTACCTCTCTCACTGAGAGTGCAGTATCCAAACTCCTATCACGTAGCAGTCTTACTACATAGATTGAATCCCACATGTGATAAATGCTTCACAGAGTTCCATTTCTCACAGCAATCAAAACGCCTGGGTAACACCACTACTTACAAAAAAAAAAAAAACACTCTCTCGATTTTACTCAGGTTCACAACTATTATCCAACTGAATCCTACCTCATGAGGTGTTCCTTCCAAAGTATCTTGACTAGGACCACTCTCTGCATCTTACCACCTCACCACAGGGGTCCCCCAAGGCTCGATGCTGGGGCCCCTTCTCTTTGCCATTTACACCACCTCCTCGAGTTTGATAATATGCTTGCAAGGCTTCTTAATTCACTGCTATGGAGATGATGTACAACTCTATGGGTGCGAGTTTCAGAAAGTATTTTGCTGGCGGTAACAGGAGCACATGCCCACTGTGGTCAGAGTGAAGTCAGACACAAACTGGGCAAACAGAGTCAGGACAAAGTGATAACTACGACAGGCCTACTTTTGTAATATTCTATCTTTGTATAGCGTTAGTATTAATTGGAAAGACGTGTAAAAAGAGATGAATGAACTGGATGAATTAACTGACAACATCGCAAGAAATAGATGCCCGATAACTGCCCAATGTGCATTACAGGATGGCCGCCAAGTGTGGGGACTTTGATTAGGACTTTGATTTAATGCTGGTTGCATGTGATTGGTTAATTCAAATTCACTTCACCTTCAAGTCTCGCCCATTTCAGAGGATGAATGAAGGAACATAACCTTCAGCTGAACTTCTCTAAGACTGTACTGCTGGTCCTCCCAACCAAACAAACTATACATCACATTATCAAAATTGACTCCCTATCTTTTAATTTAGGTGTCATGATTGATGACCAATTAACCTTCTCTGACCATAGTGCCTCAATCACCCTGCCATGGCGCGTCGCACTGTTCAATATAAGAAAAATTAAGCCATACCTAACTCAATATGTTACCTAACCGTAAAGGGGGCCTCCTGGCCTGTACAGTAAAACCCGTAAAGTATAAGTATATGTACTCTTTTAATCCCGTGAGGGAAAGATAATCCAGAACATGCTGGCACGTCTGGTCTTCTATCAACAGAGGTGTAACAGTTGAATTTGGTAGCATATGTTGCAGCTGTCTGAGCACTCACACTTATCCTCTCGTGACAGGTCGTCAGGTGAAGATGGCGTACGTGAACTCGGTCGCCAAGCCACCACGTGATGTGCGTCGCCGCCAGGAGAAGTTTGGAACGAATTCCGGAGCCAGCTCCAGTGCCAGCTCTGCATCCTCAAATCCAGTCCGGTAAGACACCTGAGCAGGTGACACGGTGTGCATGTTTTCTGTGGTGCAACGGTGGTTACGTGGAGGACGTGAACCGTCCGACGCGCGGCGGATTATTTCTGATAATAGACGCATCGAAGGGCATTATCCCATTTATACCATGGTCACTTACGAAATAAATAAATATGAAATCAATTATTAATACTAAATGAGTTTTAGAGCTAAAATCGTTAGCTGTTTATCGCAACGCTGTGGAATGTTGATAAGTTGATTGTTGATAATGCTGTCTTGGTTACCAACTAGCGTTTGAGCCAGCGCAGTGATTTAGAACTGTCATCAGGCAACGTCTTTTTATTGGTGTAGTATATCACTTTTTAAATGACACCCTTTTCAACCTAGACCATGGTATAAATAGTTGTTAATCTAGTAGTAAGGAATACTTACTTGAAATGAGGTGGTCAATCATTTGCGCTTTATACGTACATTTATCTTAAAATGCTTCATGGTATTTTGTATACTAGTAATCTTTTCATCAAAATGATTAAGTTGAAAAGCCTCAGGTTTATAGAAAATGTCCTGTCCTGTACGAAATGTCCTATTTTGGATAGCTCTAATACTTACAAACTGATGTACGAACTGGTGTACACATATTTCCAAAGCAGTGTATAGTTTGTTTTCAGTTAAAAGGTACACTATGCAATATTTTTACCTTAATATAACCTCTACGAAGCCAATTTGATGGTAAACGAACTTGTATTAGGGGAATCGTGCACCTAGCATAGCCATAGAGCTTTGCCGTAGCGGGTCGTTACCGAGAGAACCAGCAGTGCAACTTCAAGAATTGCCGACCTGGAGACATCTAGCGAGAATCGTGAAACATTACCTTGTCAGTAGATATAGCTCTTTGGAGATAGATTTTGCCTATTGTTAGTCCTTTGCCACCACAACAAGAACATTTTCATTATGTACAGGGGGAACAAGCCATGAGAAGTAGACTATTTACAATGGCAAAGTAAAATATAAATATAGTGACTCTAGGGGGAGCTTTAAGGAATCGCCAAAATGCCTGAAAGTGCATAGTATACCTTTTAATATCAAAATATTAAATTATTATTTATTACACTTGACAACTGTAAAGCTGTCTGCTATGTTCAACTTCAGGTCTGATTGATTTAAATTTGTGTCTGCCTTTATGTTCCCATCAGGATCAAGCCAGCAATGGCTTACACCTCCCAGTCGGATGACGGGGGGCACTCCTCATATAGCAGCCCCCCCGAGACATCCCGCCCCTCTATGTCCGGTGGGGGAGGGCCCAGTGCACGTGACAAACCACAGGTTAAAAGTAAGTCCTGCATATGTCTTATGGTCTCTAAGGCAGGGGTTCTACATTTTTTTTGGTTCCAACCCCTGCTCTAAAGCTACTCCCATGGACCTTCCTCTGTCTCATATTCACTGTTTGTAATCATTGATTCACTGATTACACTGGACTCTACACATACAGATGACCAAAAAGTGATCAGATACCATATCTGCTGTGTGGTTCTTGGACTACAGTTATTAAGTGTGCAATATTTAGAAATGGTCAAATTCAAATATATCAAGGTTATTAGAGCAGAATCGGGGGTTGGGTGATTCTTAGCAAATGGTTCGATTTGTGTCCTCATGGTATAATTAAGTACAAGTTGTGTAAAAATGTGTTATTTGTTCCACCTTGCTTACTAAATGAAACCTTTCTCCACTAGGTAATACAAGGTTTATACCCTCAGGGTTTATTAACTCTAAAATAATTACTCTCACACTGTAAGCACTCTAAAATGCCATGTCCACAGTCAGTATTTATTTTTTAACTTCAGTTGCAAATATAAGTAATACAAATCAAATAATGTTTTTAACTATAATTGCAAAGAACTATTTCTGATACATCTCACCACATGATATTTATATATCATATATATATTGATATTTAAAATCTTGAAATATGGTCTGTCCCCCTGCGTTACTCTGAACAACAATCATTCTGGACACGCCCTTTGAATGTATCTCTAGTTACCTGACTCAGGAAGTAGGATGCAGTAGAAAGCACCTACAAACATGCAATATCTATGGTTTTCTTTGGTAAACCAGAAGACAGAGCATTACAATAGTCGAGCGTGCTAGTAATAAAAGGATGTGCTAATTTCTGTTTTTGCATGGGTAAGAAATGGCTACATTTCTTTCTCTGTATTTCTCAGATAATAATAAAAAAAAAAACCATCAGCCCAAACATAAGCAAACAGTGTAATTACATTAGACGAAATCAGCACCTACTTTTAGTCAGACCCGTTGTCACATTTTACCAATATAGTGGTATTCAAATGTTTCACAGTGATTGCATATAAGGAATTACAGTGTTGTTTTTTACGATTACAGTGAACTTTTCTATGAACACAATGAAATATACATTGTATAGTGCTCAGATGAAAATTAGTGTAATGCATAACACATTTTGGTTACATTTTTAGGCCTATTTAGAGAGAATCTTGGTTCTCACTTGAGTTGATGTTAAAATGTCTTGCTCAGATATAAAATGTACTTGCAAAATTGCTGATAGGAACTTGCTAATGCAATGCAATGTTTTCGGTTCAGGGGAAGTCACTATCGTGAAGTAATTGTTTACACAATATAGATGTAGAAAATGCTGTTTTTCCTTATGTGGCCATTAAGGTGACCACAATAGATGCTTATGGAGATGAGACATTTCATTAAAAAAATGACTCAATTCCAACCTAAATCTAACTGCTGCACAGTTGTTTCCTATGGCCGTGCTTATAAAAGGTTGTGTGGTATTCCTGATTGTGACTTGTCTGTCACTGAAGTCTGTGCATTCCTTTCAAATCATGCAAATGCTGTAGTTTCTTAGCTTGAGATCATTGACTGTGTCCAACTACTGACTCAGGACTCCTCTCTGGCAGCCAAGTGTTTAGAGAATGTTTATGATTAGGCCTTAAGAGCCCAGGGGTTGTTGTAGGTGTGGGGAAACACCATTAAAATGCCCTGTGGACCACACTTCCTGTTCCAGTTCAGCTTGTATGAGCTGCGTTTGGCCCTAGGATTTATTGTTAGCATTGGAAGAATACTGTTAATGAATATTTAAAGTTGATTTTGAATTTTGAAACAAATTTGTCTTGTCTTTGTCTTGTGATCTGTTTATCAGCCTCTTAAATTACTCATTTGTTTTTTCCCTTCAGAAATTGCTCCAATGATGGCCAAAACAATCAAAGCATTCAAGAACCGTTTCTCTCGGCGATAAGGACAGAGAGTGACTGACTGCGGTGAAAGACTGTAGTTTAGTTTTTTTTTTAACCTAACAATGTCTTTATGGTTATAAATGTTCTGGACAGACCACTGGACCCCCTCAGTCATACCAGAACACACACACACACACACACACACACACACACACACACACACACAACACAAACTCATCCTGGCATGTGGTCCTTTTTATTTTTCACTCAAACGCTGGCACTACAAATGGCTTGAGACACCAGGCTATGAACTTTTACTGCATTCAGATTTTTTTAAGCACATACAATTTGGTAGGATATCAAATAGCCCAAGGAATATGAATTTGGATCTTTCATTGACATCAAATGAGCTACATTTGATCTCAAATCAGCTACATCCCACTGTTCCCACACTGTGCAAGTTTGAGCGTGACGTTCACACTGCGGTATGACTTGATGTATCAAAAAGAATGTGTTTGTGGAGAGCTGGGTTAAGCACCACCGTGCAGCCTCCCTTTGTTACAGCATTTTCAAGAGAAAGAGAGAATGGGGAAAAATGAGAATTTATAGGAACCTGCAACTTAATGCAACTATTTATTTAAATCCTCGGGGCCAGGCTCCCCAGAGCCTGCCAAACACAAGTGGATCAAAATATTAATTTTAATAGATTTTAATGATGTAATATGAACATTTTTAATAAAATTGACTTTTGCCCTCATTTGCTTGAGAATTGTTTTTGTTTCCAAAACATGTAGCCTACTTCCCTTATGGTTCTTATCCATTAGCCTACATATGTGTTAACAAACACACATTTTTTCAGGTGTCATGTTATTGTAACATCTTGAACATGGGCTACTTGGGAACTTATCTGAGCCAGCAGGTCAGCTCATTCATCTTATCAGTACGATTTAGCACACCCTTTCTGCACAGCACATAGACTGTTTTATAAACAGTCTATGGCACAGCATGACCAGGCGTTTTATCGGCCTACATTCCATGGAGAGGCTACTACACCTTTATCTTGATTAATTGAATTAGGTTACTTGTTTCGTTAGGCACCTGTTTAGTATCAGCATGCTGCCAGACAGTTATCTTGTTATATGCCTTTCCAGTAAAAACCTTTAAAATGTAAAGCGGGGGACTCTGGTGAAGCAAATTTCAATGCAGCCTACCCACTGACCCGAGTGTATTTCTTAAAATGGCCACTGAGTGGCGCAGGATAAAACGGAACGTTATTAAAATAGCCAATCAAAGAATTTGTTTTCTGTTACGTCTAAACTAGGCGACTATACATTGAGGACATGATTGGCCGAATCACTTGAATTCATAACCAATCAAAACTGAAAGTTATATTTTGCCTTGATTTTACAGGTTCGTATCAAAGATTGTTAAGGCGGAGCAAGATGTTTCATCAGGAGCCACTTCCGGGAACCCGGATCGCACGAGGGGGGGTCAAAATCCCCCTTTATGCAGAGCAGAGGCAGCGACTGCTCCATTGAAGTCTATGGGCATAGCTCAGAATTTCACCACATATGCTAAGGTCTTGGTTCTATAGACTTAGGAATGTGAATTTTGGGCACGTTTTCATGATCCTCAAACCCTTCTGAACATTTCAGGTACATTTTTAGCATTTTTGAGCATTCCAGTCTGGAGAAAATCAACCTTATATCAGGTGTGCGCCGGTTATTTATGCAGCTGCTGTTGGCCGGTTGCAACGTACGCTCGTCAATACGTCATCGACACGCCTCTTTATGCAGACAGGATTCGATCCCCATTTCGCGCCCATAGACATGAACTACGACGAAGTATCTTGCTCCTCCTTAACAATCTTTGTTCGTATGTCGTGCCTTGGTTGGATGTTGTGTCACACGTGATAGTGAACTTCGTGAGTAAGCTCGTACACATTATTTTTGGGAGATGTTCAGCAGCAAGTAGAGAGAGAGAGAGTCCACAAAGTTAGCTAAGTAATTGCAGTGCTCATATAATGGCTGGACACGGCCATGGTCACGGTGGACACCATCACGGGTGTTGTGAAGACGAGCATGAGGCACCCGAGCGCGGCGTGGAGTATGCGCTTTATCTGCGCATTGACTTGGAGAAAATGCAGTGTCTGAACGAGAGTCGTGACGGAGACGGAAAGCTCGTATTTAAACCGTGGGATCAGCGCACAGACCGCGAGAAGGTAGACTGCTTTGAGGAATATGACAGTTTCATAATGGTTTGGGATGACTGTCAACCTTACATTTAACGCGACCCCCTTATGGTGTTTTATCAGAGACAGGCACGGGCTTTCTGTAGTAGGCTGGTGACGATAATCTCACTGCAGGCTGATCTCATACCAGTTACAGCTATTTTGTTGAGTTGTTGTCTACAATTTAAAGACGTTTCATGTACAGAATTTAATTTTGGTTTCTACATATCCTTTTCAGTTTGTTGAGAGTGACGCTGACGAAGAACTGCTCTTCAATATTCCGTGAGCTTTACCAATCTACTGTCTGACGTTCTCACTGTCATTATCATCCTCATCCTCTTCGCCATTCATCTTTCTCGTTTGTTACGATGTGTTTAGTTTGTATGTTGTGTTTGCACGGCTGCACCCATCTGTAATGCCATAATGCAGCAACCAACCGAGACTATATTGGAGGACGATTTCATGTGCATCCCTCTCTCTGCAGGTTTACTGGCAGTGTCAAGCTGAAGGGAATCATAATTTCAGGAGAGGATGACGAGTCTCACCCTTCAGAGATGAGACTGTGAGTGAGTGGGCTTTGAGCAGATATGATTATGATATGATACGATATGATATAGATATAATATCAGTTCCTTAATTGGTGGGCAGATATGTGTATGGTAGCTCAGTTCACTGTTACTGTCTTATGTCCCATCTTTACTTTAGGTACAAGAATATCCCACACATGTCATTTGATGACACAGAACGGGAGCCGGAACAAGCCTTTCGTCTGAACAGAGATCCGCTTGCTGAGCTGGAGTACCCAACAAAGTAAAAATCCGATGTCAGCCACACAGATGGGCACTAACTCACTCACTCCCTTCCCCCTCCCCCCTCCTTCCCCACCCTTTCCTTTGGCTTTTTTCGTGTAGTCATGTCTTTCTCTCTCCATATATTGTCTGTTTATATTTGTTATATATATATATATATATATATATATATATATATATATATATATAAAATTGTCTGTTTATTTGTTACAGTAGATTGTGTTTTTGGCTCTGTCTGATGCAGTAGACCATGTTCTATTCATCTGACTTCAGTATCACTACCTATGTGGTTGACATCCATATAGTACCAGTATCACTATGTGGTTGACATCTAATTATCATGATCAACCAGTGACTTAATGATCAACCTGTGACCTAATCTGCCTCCTGCATTCTCCACAGGATTGCCCGCTTCTCTAATGTAGAGCACCTCTCCATCCATTTGTCCCGAAACTTTGGTGCAGAGTCTACACGTGTCTACTATATTGGATTGAGAGGGGAGTACACACAGGTAGGTGCCAAAACATGATGTGGAACTCTGATCTAGTGTTTATAATATTAGACCTCATTTTAACTTGATGGCAAAATACAACCTTTATAAAGATGACCAGTGTTGCCACAGTTACCTTGAAAAAGTAATCTGATTACTGATTACTCCTTTAAAAAGTAACTTAGTTACTTTACTGATTACTTGATTTTAAAAGTAACTAAGTTAGATTACAAGTTACTTTATTAGTTACTTTCAACAATGTATAGCAGACATCCCAACCTAACCTACTTAGATACTGAAATTCAGATGTTTGTTCAATAATGTCTAGTCAGTACACCAAATAAGGAAGGCCTATTGATAGAAATTGTGATAGTAAAATATGTAGATTTTGGGGTAGTTTGTAGCCTAGAAATCTAGACGCACCCTAGCGGCGGCAAATTAATTTGCTCAGCCTGTACGTCTAGTATCAAACCATAGGGATTTCTATTGGCTGACGCCGTGGACGTCATCCAATCACAGCGCTCTATTTTGTTAGAGAGTCTTAAGGCGGGTCCTGCGACAGTAGCAACAAGGAAGGTGGCTATGGCGAACGAAGAGCGGTTGTTTGAATCGGCGTTGCCGTCAAATTTGGAAGAGTTGGACTTGTGCTTTTCTTTGAAAGTTGAGCAACACAATGCACTTAAGTCATTCCTTTCGAAGATTCGATTCCAGACTATACATTTCAATGATATAGGATGGCCTGCCAGGCTAGGTAGTTTGGCCTTTTCATGTAGCCTTGGCAACTAGCCATCTAGTATAGGCCTGAGTAATATGCAAATGAAATTACACTTGTTAAACTCACCTCAACAAGTCTTTTTGCGATCATTTAACCCGCCGTGAGCAATGCTAAAGTCACTGTTACAAACAGTGCAGTGTGCAAGACTATCATTATGTTTTACTCTTATGAGACAATTGGGTACACTTTTTGTAGTCTGATGTGAAATGGGTCTTAAATGTTCCTTTTTGAGGGGCACTGACTCTGCCATGACTCTCCTGTTCCTAGATACACTAACTGAACTGATTAGTTAAGTTCGGGAGAAATGAGATATAAGCTAAGCCCACCTACACTGAAAACTGATTGGTTTATTTAGCATGCTCTGTCTTGGATGCGCTTGCAGGCACACACGCACCACTCCTCTCTCTCTCCCTCCGTTGTGTGCGCGTTAAACTCAGATGCACACGCGATTTGAAGTCCGGTCTGGCTTGCGTGCTCTTGTTCGCTCTAGGTTCCGGGAGATTTTATGTAATTTGCGGGCGTCAGGATATCAATATGTGGGAGACTCCCAAAACTTCGGGAGACTTGGGATGTCTAGCTAGACAGCACTTTGTCGCCAGCACAGAATGTACAATGTACCTTAATGTTGTCATGTTTAGCTGACACAAACTCAAAATAATGACTGTATAGATAAAATGTGCATCTCTCTCCTCCCTCCATTGTTTACGTTTGTGTCGCTGCGTGGTTTTACATGTGAGTTGTCCTCATGCTGAAAAGGTTGGCATAGACTACATGCCATTAATCCCCGAGACAAGAAGAAAGCAAAGAATATATCTTTTTACTAAGGAAAATGACAAAAATAGTAACACACAGTGACTTAGATAAGTAACTTTAATCTGATTACTGGTTTGTAAATAGTAGCGCGTTAGATTACTCGTTACCGAAAAAAGTGGTCAAAATAGACTAACGCGTTACTGGCATCACTGAGGATGACCAAATCAAGCCACAATTGCTCTTATCCTGACCTGGGTACAGTCAGAGACGGTTGATCGAGAGTGCGGCAGAAATGCCGTTCGCCCTATTAAGAGTTTGTGTGGCATCGAAATGATTTTGGAAACGTTATTTTTAGGTAAGAAAACTCTTTAGGGGGCCTTTAAGTGTAAGTTGGGAAAGCTTGTCTGGTCATTGCGTGCTCAGTATTGAATGTAGAGTGACCAGTGGCCATATTGTTGCTCAAATTAACACACAAACCAAGTGTTGTGTTACACATGCATTGACCAGATGTATTGTCCAGTTCATCTATGCTTGTTGTCAGTTGTCATAGTATTTCATTGTTAATTACTAACAGTCTTGAGAGTGTTTTCTACTAAATGTTGGCTCAGCAGTGAAGATGAAAGTAGCTGAGCCTGGCAATCCAGATCAGATCCAATGCTGCACAGTGATACATTTTCTCAAATATCAGAAAGCTGAGCAAAAGGCAAACGTAACAATTTTCGTTTTTGTTTTCAGCAATTTCACTCGTTTCATTTTTCTGTAAATGCAACGCTGTTAATGATTGGCTGAATGCCGCTGACATCTTGACTGTGATCTGAGATTGTATTCCATAGCCTACTGTGAGTCATGGGGTTCATATCATTTGTCTTTTTATTTCATTTTGTCCATCCTCCCTCCCTTCCTTCCTTCATTCATTCCTCCTGTCCTAACCCCTCCTTCTAATTGTTTTTGTGAAGGAAACGAGAAAGGAACGATAGGAGGATGGAGGAATGAAGGAGAGACAGATATAAGAAATGAGACGTCCTGCACACTCACGCATCATTTTCAAGAGACGTCATTTACTGATGATGCAGTGCATCACCGCTTAGGCTAGAACACACGCAAATTGCAGAGAATATGAACTTACACCAAAGCCTAAAAATGTCATATGAACATGGACTCTTCCAGCATATAAAGGTCTTTTCTAGTTCTACTAGTTTATTGTCGCAAATAAATCCCTATGAACTTGTTTGAAACCGAAAGTTGACAGACGTGGGAGGAAATGTTTACCTTGGCAGCTTGGACCAATGATCGCACAATTCCGACTGAAAACGCTTCCGCGTAGGATACTCTTGTGTTTCCTCGCGTATCAGGCCTTCCACCACCCTCCTCTCTCCTTGGTCTTGCAATTATATAACTGACACATCCTCGATGACGTAGAGCTTTGAACGATTTCCGGGGCACAAACTGGAGGACCGAGGAGAGATGCCGTATGCAAATAGAGCTTTGAGATGAAGCCATGGTGTCTATTTGATTATTAAAAGATCTGGAGGGCATTCTAAGTACATGGTTAAGAGACAAACATGGGTAATAGCCATTAAGCTAGAAGTGGAGGTTTACCACAAACTCAAAGTCAATGTTTTGTCACTGAACCACATACTTGGAACCCCTGCTGGCCCTGTGGTATGGTTCTTTAGACATATATTTTATGGGCCTCATCTTCTTACTGTTTCTACACACTGGTTCTTTAATTTATTTTTTCTTCTTTGTTTCCTTCTTTCTTTGACTTCTAGGCCCACCGACATGAGGTCACCATCTGTAATTACGAGGCGTCCGCCAACCCAGCTGATCACAAAGTGCAAACCATCACTCCCCAAACACACTTCATCTCCTGAAACACAAACAAACGTGCACGCAAACGCACAATAACTGCAACTGGATGGATCCTCACTGGTAAAATGGACCTGGCAGGTAGAGATGCTGTTGACAGGGAGGAACTGGACTCAGACCAGAGGACATGAGAACACCGCTGCAGACGATGCAGATGCCCATCATCTCTAATGTTGGCACATGTAACTGTATTTTTGGTGTGATAATAAAATTGAGAGAATTGAGATTAAACTTGCAGTGATTTTACAGAAGGTAGTTAGTGACCAATGAGTACAGAAAATGGTAGACTTTCTGGCTTCTCATTGCCACCACCTGTTTAACATTTACCCACCAAATGCAGGGGCATGCATCTAGCACACCACTATCACATATAGAACGGGATGGTCATGATTCTGGGTTATCGGGGGTCTGCTACATTTTCCGAGGGTCTGCACATGTGCCATTGTAAAGCTGAATGCAGTGTTGCTGAAAGTAACTAGGCTTAAATTCAGAATTTGTGCTATGAAAATGTGTACTGCAGCTTGTTTTCCTTCTTTTCTTTCTTTTTATTAACTGTAAATCTTCAGCCGAATAACTACATCATCGTATGATTTCGAATAATCTTAGTGGATGAGTTTTTTTTTTTTTTTTTTTTTTTTTTTTTTTTTTTTTACATTTATTTATCTTGAGTGAATAGTAATGTTAGTTTCCAATAAAATTTTTGGAAAGTAGGCTATAACGATCAATTTGTTAAATTTTCAAATATATGCAGTATCCGGAGCCTGTAGACTAAAACAATGATAATTTCTTAGTTATATCACTAACGTTTAACTTGTTGAAAATTCTAATTAATACAACATTAGTAAAATATTTTGATGTCCCGTGAAGACAGGAGCTCTCCACTAAAACGCGAAAGGGTGTGGAATTTGTGATGTCAGTTATTCTCCGCCCCTTTTTGGCAGCAGCAGGAAGTTCCGGTGTGACCTGGGATAGCAAGCGGTGAGTGTATGCATTTCTGCTAAAGGGCCGCTGTTTTATTATACTACTATTTTAATCATGGACCTGTTCCAACACAGACTAGTTGTCACAAGTTGGTCGCTGGTCGTTGGGGCGTTTATTGATCTTTATAGTCGGTCGATTTGAGGCCTTAAGTACTGCAGAGGTTAACTGAGCTAGTGAGACAATACAGCCTCATCTGCGGGGCTACTGGTTCATTGTGAGACTGAAGAGCTAGCTAGCTAAACAGGATTAAGCTGGGTGCTGTGGGGATGTATCGTATTCACAGTTGTAACAGTCTGCTGCGTCTCACTCATCCATTCCAGAATTCCACAATCTCGATCAACAACGTTAAGCTGCTTTAGAATCCCCATTATTTTTCCATCCCCACCCCTCCTCTTCCTGTCTTATTGATTTAGCTCAAGCTTATTCGCGTCATGTTGCCGGTCATTTATGTGCTTTTTTCTCCCAGTCTTTAGATAAAAGCGTAACATGATTGACATCCTTTGAGCGGTCGATGCAGGGGGTGCTTTGTCGTATTGCCCTGTAGTGGCGTGCGCACTGACCCAGGTACCCACCACGAGACAGTGGTTCATGACACTTCTCTAATCCAGTCCCGGGTTGGTGGACATCAGGAGTGCGTGTGATGGTGATCGTCTTTCGTTTTATATTACCATACAAGTTAATGTTGTGGTGTCTTAGCAGAGTCATTTGCTTACTGTAGTCTTCGTTGCAGCGTCGGTCACTTTCATTTCATGAGCGTTTATTGATGACAGAATCAGCTCTGCGGTAACGTTACGGATAATTGGCGATGGGGAGAATGATACACGCCACTGAGCGCGGCTGTTGATGTAGGATAATGATGTTAAAGTTAAGACCAGCACGAAACACAAGCCCACTTGTTTTCTTTAATACAAGTCAGATGGCAACTCATGATGTTGTTACTAGAGGTTCTCATAGCAAGCATTGTCTGCAGGCTACCGTACGAAGAAAGCGCAGCGGTGAGCTCAGAAGCCGATAGGGCATTGCCTTCTCATATTGCGTGTCTTACCCCCTTCCTCTTATTGACTGATTTAAGGCCATTACTTTGACAGTTGTGGCACTACAGATGACCATGACGAAATCTGAAGTGGGATGTCACTCAAAGACTATTATGACCCCTGTCATTTTTAGACATAAACGCATATTGAGGCAGGTCAGTGGGACCTTTAGTGAGGCGTTCTCTCCATAAAGGAAGTAAACTTGCATTGCAGACTACAGAGACAATATCAGCATTGTGTCCTCCCATACTCATTTTTAATGTTGCCTGTGTTGCTGGGGGAAAAAAACAGGCCACAGGGCCACATTCATCTTTGTAATCCTCACTTAACTCTAATCGTGGTGGTCTCCTCTCATGATCATCAGATACATTTTCAGAGTGTTTATGAGTTAGTTACTGCATAATCAAGCAGGTTTAACCATTAACTGATGTTCTTGCCTGTTCAATGCGTCCTTCTCTCTCTGTTTCAAGAATTTCCTCCTCTTATCTCCCCCTCTGTGCACTCTACCTGTACCAGGAAACGCAGCCTTGTTTATCTTGATTGCTAAATGTTCTCATTTCATGATTAATGGTATTTCTCTGCAGCATTATGGATGGGCACCATAAGCAGCAGCAATTTAATATCTGAGGAGTTTGTAGAGGCCTGTTTAACGTCAGAGTTGACAAATGGAATGCTGACATTCCTCAGTCACTGTGGCCGTGCAGACTGTTGTTCCTGAGGTGTGTAGGACCATCTATTAGGAACGGATGTCTGTGTAGATCTGATATCCTTGATGGACACCCTCCCCCTATCCCCATGGCAGCATCATTATAATTGTGTGTGGAACCCCTTCTCACTGTGTTTGTGTGTGTGTGTGTGTGTGTGTGTGTGTGTGTGTGTTTCCTTGTGTTTCCTTCCTTCAGTAGCACCTGCTCCAGTGTATGTGTGGCAACAACATGTCTGTGCCGCTGCTTGCCGAAGCTGTGACGGTGTCGGGGACCGAGAAGGAGACAGCCGCAGTGAGTCTTCCTGCACACACACACACACTCCCTTCCTTACACACGCACACACACATACAGAGAGTCTCATACAGTCACAACAGAGTTCTCTTACTGACACTTCTCTTTAGTACATTGCTAATCCTGATGTTGAATACCAGCCAGATAGGGTCATTCCACGCCAACTCAGCCACCCATGTACATGACACCTCAGATTTTGCTGAAAAGCGGTGAATATATGCCTTATGTTACCAAACAAAGAAATCTGAAGTTTCAGGTCAATATCTCAAACGGTTTGCCTGTGGCGTCCATTTGAATTTCGGGTGCCACGGCCCTAATTGACACATTGGAATTTCACATTTCATATTTTGCCATTTTTGGAAGCTCTTAACGTCTGTTTTAATAGTGGTAGAGGGCTGGAAACTGGTGTGGTAGTCCATTGTAGCCTGTACTACACAATTCTGGAGGCAGAATCAACATTCCTTACTGTTTGGGTGAGAGATGGGTTACCAAAGTCCTAAAAAATGTTGACAGCATGTGTGATTTTTCACTTTTTGGGTGGCCCTAGCACCACAATTAATGATCATATTTATTCTAAACAGGATTATTTGTTATATGTGGGAACCTTGCTCTTGCCAAAATGAATTTGAAGGGTATGGTACCACTGGTGGGGGTTTTATGGGGGTCCAAAAACCCTCTCCGGCAGAGGTGACTCTTTTGGAACCCCATATTTGGACCCCAAAATGACCATGTGGGCACTTGATGATCCTAACGGGATTTATACCAGATAAAGATACATATTTGTTCTTTCTTTTAATGAAATAAAATTGTTGACTATGAAGCTCCATAATTTGAATTTTATTCTTCATAATGCACCATTTTGGACATTGTTTCCAGAAGTCTGGAATGTAGATCAGGGAGAATTTAGTGATATTAAAGCATGAAAATAGTGGAAATAACTTAGTATTATGCTCAGTGATGGCAAACAATTAAATACTGAGACTGTCACGGATTAACCCCTTATCCCCCATGAAAGAGACTCTCCATCAAATTTCAAAATTGATATAAAGCAATGATGCGATAGTGTTCCACTGATCATTTTGGCCGAGGCGTAACTTCTCTCCAGTTCGTACGTTTCCTCGTGTTTTTTTTAATATCTTCTGCACTAACAAAGAAGAATGTAATGTTCTTAATGTTTTCTGCAAGTCGCTTTTTTGCAACTTTGCATGGGAAAAGCCCATGTGATGGAATCGGCGGAACTCTCAAGCGTCTTGCAGCACGAGCAAGTCTGCAGGCCACTGATACAAACCATATTCTGACACCAATGGAGATGTTTCAATGGGCAAAAAGAAAACATTAAGAACATTACATTCTTTTTTGATAGTGCAGAAGATATTAAAAAACACGAGGAAACAAAAAGAGGAAACTCTGCCAAAACGATCAGAGGAACACGATCGCATCATTGCTTTACCAATTTCCAAAAATAAGATACAGATAAAAATAATATCACAGGATACAGTATTCACAGATGTCGATGCAGGACAGCAATCGGATTCAGAACACTTGGATACAGATCCCCCGGAGGCAGAACACTCGCAGTCAGATCAGCCACAAAATTCAATTTTCCAGCCAGGAAAATACATTGCCTGTATGATGATGACTGGTTCATTGGAAACATTGTTGAACGTTCAGATGAACATGGTGAAATTCATGAAGTGTGTCAACAACATCCTCACATGGCCATCGGACCAAAGACAGATCTCCTGTTGGGTGCCATTCCAACATATCATTTGGTGTGTCAGTGTGCCAGACATCTATGGACACAGTGCTCACCAATACAAACTTGACCAAAAGGACCATGACAAAATTATGCCACTGCTTCCACAATTTCTTGGATAATAGTTAAAGACACTATTCAATTTAATTTTCAATTTTATTTGGAGAGTGACGGGGGCAAGGAAAAACTCCCTTTTATTTGTAGTGTTCTTACACTTTGTAACATTCTTGTTATTTAGTTCTTTAAAAGTTTGATGACCACTATTTTCAAAGTTTGACCAAAGTTTGATTTCCACTATTTTCATGCTTTATCATCACTAAATTCTCCTTGATCTACATTCCAGACTTCTGGAAACAATGTCCAAAATGGTGCATTATGAAGAATAAAATTCATATTATGGAGCTTCATAGTCAACAATTTTATTTCATTAAAAGAAAGAACAAATATGTATCTTTATCTGGTATAAATCCCGTTAGGATCATCAAGTGCCCACATGGTCATTTGGGGGTCCAAATATGGGGTTCCAAAAGTAACCTCTGCCGGAGAGGGTTTTTGGACCCCCATAAAACCCCCACCAGTGGTACCATACCCTTCAAATTCATTTTGGCAAGAGCAAGGTTCCCACATATAACAAATAATCCTGTTAAGAATAAATATGATCATTAATTGTGGTGCTAGGGCCACCCAAAAAGTGAAAAATCACACATGCCATCAACATTTTTTAGGACTTTGGTGACCCACCTCTCACCCAAACAGTAAGGAATGTTGATTCTGCCTCTCTGACTACCACACCAGTTTCCAGCCCTCTACCACTATTAGAACAGACGTTATGGGCTTCCAAAAATGGCAAAAGATGAAATGTGAAATTCCAATGTGTCAATTAGGGCCGTGGCACCCGAAATTAAAATGGACGCCACAGGCAAACCGTTTGAGATATTGACCTGAAACTTCAGATTCCTTTATTTGGTAAGATAAGGCATATATTCACCGCTTTTCAGCAAAATCTGAGAGGTGTCATGTACATGATACCCCGATATTGGCTGTTTTCACATGGAATGACCCGATAGACACCTGCTTTTTCTGCACCATATTTATCTCTCAGCATTTGTGTTCATAGTCAGGAAGATTTCTCCTTTTTCTGCAGATCAGTTCTTTTCCATGAGTCTTTGGTTCATAGCTTGTAAGTCAATATGAATTAATGCCAGTCCCAGAGATCTGACTGTGCAGAGAGTAACACGTTAGTGATATCTGCTGTCATGATTTGTCATTGGCATTTTTTGAGGTAAGCTAGTGTGGTGAGCTATCCATAATACCCTTGGATGTTGATTTGAATACTTCCTCTTATGTAGATGAAATGTGGATTAGCTTATACAGGGTTTCCGTGGAGAAGTCTGGAAAGTTTGCAGTTTAATAATATTAAATGTAGGGCTTAAATGGTCTTACATATATTAGAATACTGTGCACTAGGTCTTACATATGTCTACAGTTACAGATAAATCACAATGTAACCCCCCTACAAACTGGATCAGTTTGGAACTGATAACTGATACAAACATGTATTTATTTACTATTCTAGTAATTATGAGACTATGAGGCTGGTTAAACATTTGTGTTTGTGAATCTGGTCTTGAATTTCATTCATAATGGTCTTAAAAAGGTCTTAAAAAGTCACACATTTGACTTATTGAAACCTGCACAGAAACCACATTGTAACACATTGTTGACATCTTATGCTATAAGTAATGCCTATAAACCTATAGAATAACCATTCTAATGTCTTCAGTGCCTAGTAAATGCCATCAAAATCAAGACATTTAGACATACAGATTGCACAGAATAGACATATTGCTGAAAAATGTTCTTCACTTCACTAATCACACAAACACTATTGCTTGTTTTTTTCTACAGGTTATCTTCCTCCATGGGTTAGGTGATTCTGGGTGAGCTCCGCTTTTCTTGTTTGGTTCTTGTCCTGTGATGTAATAGTTCTCATTATTTATCTCTGTCTTGCCCCAAACACTTTCTCTGTGCATGCGCATATTTATGTGTGCGTGTGTGCGCTCGTGTGTTTCTGTGTTTGTGTGTGTTCTTGTCCCACAGACATGGCTGGGCAGATGCCATGACGTCCATCCGACTGCCCTATGTGAAGTACATCTGCCCACACGCGTGAGTAAACCTGCTCTGATCAGTTATGGATCTGCCCACACGCATGAGTAAACCTGCTCTGATCAGTTATGGATGTGCAACACAACAGCGTGTTTATGGGCCATTTGTACTGAGGCGCACAGGGAGTCTCTGTCCTGGGAAGAGGGCCGTTTTAAGATTCAACAGCCAAATTATCCTCATAATTGAATTGTGACTCCCATTGTCCCATTGCCATGATTCATAGGCAGTTTACTGTACTTCATCGTCCTTGCAAGAGGTGTTCTGAATTAGCATCACTGACCTCACATTTAAGTGTGCTAAAAGGGTACAGCCTTCATGCTCCTTTGACTTACACTGACCCATTTAAGCAGGATGAAGTAGATAGATAGGTAGATAGATAGATAGATAGATAGATAGATAGATATACTTTATTGATCCCTAGGGGAAATTCAAGGTCACAGTAGCATACAGACAACACACACACACATTTAATAACAGCAGAAAAACTAATTAAAAGTATATAATATAAAAACACAACTAAGCAATAAGGACTGTAGAAGATAAAGAATATACTAAATATACAAAATACAAATTATTATATAATAATAATAACTATATTATATAAAAGTATACTTATACTTATACTTATGAATGAAACATGCCCATGCATAATCTTACAGATTGATATACATACTTCCCTTTAAAAGTGTGATACTCCGACTAGTCTGAAGTGCAACTTTTTGAAGCATAGCATTTTTCCATAAGTGGTACTTATATCCCTTTATCTCTCCTGACCTGCAGTGCTCATCTCTGATTCTCTACCCCACAGGCCTAGAATACCTGTTACCTTGAACATGAAGATGACTATGCCCTCATGGTGAGTTGGGTTTTTATGTGGGAGTTAGATTATGCCGGTGTCTGTCTGCGTATGTGTAATGAAGTAGGTGCTTGTCTGTGTGACTTATAGGGGTGTGTATTTGTGCATCTAGATGGTGTGTGTGTGTGTCTGTGTGTGTGTGTTCGCTTATGTGTGCGTGCACTGTTTTGTATAAATATGTGTATCCATACTCAGGTTTGATCTGATGGGTTTGAGTCCAGAATCTCCAGAAGATGAGGCTGGCATCAAGAGGGCAGCAGAGAACAGTGAGTGAAGAAAAGCTAAACACACACACACACACACACACACCATTGACGAGACTCACCACTTTGCAGGGACAATGTTTCCTTTAAAGCAAGTGCTACACACACACACACACCATTGACCCATTGACGAGACTCACCCACTTTGCAGGAACAAAAGTCAGTGCTTCAGAAACAACAACATAAACCAGACGTGCATTCTTAATGTACCTAATTTCTCTTCTCCAGTCAAGGCCATTATTGACCATGAGGCTAAGAACGGAATCCCCCCCAGCCGGGTGCTCCTAGGGGGCTTCTCACAGGTGAGCCAAACTGCAGGATCAAGCCATCCAGTCACTGTGTTCCACAGCAGGGCAAGGTCCCACCTTTGAAGGTTTTAGAATATCTTATTAGCATAGATTTTAAGAAACATATTTAGGTTTCTATAAGACACAATGCTCTGGCCATTAAATAGCCTTAGTTGCGGAAATGGCCTTAAACAAACAAACAAACAAACAAACAAACTCCACAGCAGGGCATCTACATCACTATTATTTAGATACACAAATTTAAAAATGGCATGCGGAGATGGATAGGCATCCAAATGTTGGACTATAGTGAACAGATCTAAAAGCACGTTGAGGCCCCAGCCGTGCCGCGACAGGCGACCCGGGTTCGATTCCCGCCACGTGGTCCTTTCCGGATCCCACCCCCAACTCTCTCTCCCACTCACTTCCTGTCGTACTCCACTGTCCTGTCTCATTAAAGGCATAAAAAGCCCAAAAATATATACTTAAAAAAAGCACGTTCAGTTGTGACATTGTGAACTGAATAGTCATCATTATTTATTGTGTGGCTGTACATACTGCTCTGCTCAATCTACTGATGTGTGGTGTAAAAGTATTTATACTGGTAGTATGATTTTGCTCGAGCAAATAAGCTAAATGTTACCTCTGTTTTGGTGGGGGTGGGGTGGAGGTAAATCTTCGTCCATGCCATTCCAACATTGTACTTATTGTCCTGCAGGGCGGCGCTCTCTCCCTCTACACTGCGCTCACCTGCCAGCAGCAGCTTGCTGGTGTGGTTGCCCTGAGCTGCTGGCTACCACTACACAAGACCTTCCCTCAGGTAACTCTCTCTCTCTCTCTCTCTCTCTCTCTCTCTCTCTCTCTCTCTCTCTCTCTCTCTCTCTCTCTCTCTCTCTCTCTCTCTCTCTCTCTCTCTCTCTCTCTCTCTCTCACACACAGAAGTACAGTACTTATTTAGGTTATTGGTCTCTTCTTTGAGTCATGATTCTGTCAGTATTTATGTGAACTACTTCATTGGATGTACTTTAAAGTGTTAAGCATCTCAAAAGCACAAAGGTTCCAATCCAAGTGGGATTGTAATCTACGATGTTTATGGTAAAGAAAACAAAGAAAACAAGGCCATACTTTGTCTGCGTAAGAGGAATGAAGCTCTTCACATGTGGGTGTATGCCAGGGTAAGTTGGGCTGGGATGTTTATGTCGTGGTGTTTTGTCTGTCTGCTCCACAGGCAGCGAGTAACAGTGGGAACCGGGATATGCCCATCCTCCAGTGCCATGGGGAGATGGACCCCATGATCCCCGTGCAGTTTGGGGCCATGACATCCGAAAAGCTTAAAACCATTGTCTCGCCACAGAAAGTCAACTTCATTACCTACCCCGGAGTCATGCATAGCTCCTGTCCTCAGGTCAGTGTGTGTGTGTCTGTGGTTTTTGTTTGTGTTGTCTCTGGTCTCGTTGGTCTAGTGCAAAGCCCCCATGTTCAGGTGAGGATATGAGCATAGATGTGTATGTCTGCTGATTTCCCATGAGTTTCAGTGCACATTAGTCTTCTAAATTCATCTCTGTTTTATGTTCTGCAGGAGATGTCTGCTGTGAAGGAGTTTATTGAGAAGCAGTTGCCCCGAATCTGACCTCTCTGTGACCCCACTGTGACCTTTACACACTGATCCCTCACCTTCAACCTGCCATTCTCCCACAGGAAACAGCCATGAACACACCCCCATCACACATACCCACGGAGCTACACACACACACGCACACACATAAACACACATAAATTCAATCTGTAACAGAAATGCATACCAACACACAAACACCACATTAAAAAAAAAAAGAAACATATGCATTAATAAATACACAGGCATGGACATTCAGTTGTACATACTGTGAACATTTCAGAAACACCTTGTTTGGACATACTGTACCTTTTGTGTACACGAAGTATTTGTCAAATGTTACTGGACACACTGTTTGTAAAAGTACAGGGTTAAAACCAAAGATTCTAGAACAGAGCTCTGTTCTAGAATCTTTGGTTAAAACACAGCGACTAGTTTGTGCTTGCTCTGACAAACACGCTCGTCCTGAAGGACCACTTCATTCACACAGTACGTCTTAATATGCCTTTATCACACTCTGCCCCAAGCAGCCCTCAACATTCCCTCATCAGCTGGCATTCATACTGTCTCCCTTTTGCTTGAACCCCCTCTGTCTTTCTGTCTGCTCTTTCACTCTCTCACACCCACTCTCATGCTGTGTGAGTAAGACTGCAAGGGAGTTGTACTGAAAACATTAGGCCTTACCTGGGTCTGGACTTGTCGGCCACGACCCATTCCAACCCCCACCCACCAACCCTCCCTCCCTCCCTCCACCCCCACTTGCCCAACTGCATGCTGGGCTGATCTGCTGGGCTGAAGGGCTCAGGTCCTAGCACTGATGCCGCCTCTCGATCTGACTGATCCACACGTTTGGGGTTAAATCATTTAAGAAAAAAGAAGGAAACGATCCGAATAAAAGACACCAGTGCTTCATTCAATCTCTCTATCACCATTCTGTTCTGTTCTTTCATTACCATTTATATTATGAAAATTTGAGCAATGATGAAGTTTGTTTGGATTGTCAGTATGTTTTTTTTGCTATTTGATTGTGCTATACCTGAATGAAGTGACTGAGAACTATTAATGTTACAAAGACAGAGAACATTAATTTGGTGCAAAATCAGTCCATCACAAGGTTTCACATCTTTGGCAACACGTAGCATACTGTAGATATTTTCCGCTAGTAATCAAGTTCAAAAATTACATTACAATCCCAAACATCTAAATTAGTTAATGAATAAGATTAGGAAGAGAGAGAAAACATAATTTTGTCTCCTGCTTATACCAGTTGACTTGTAGATATCATCTAGCAGTAAGGTAGAGTTTCATCACATCTTAGTGGTTCTGCACTGTGTTTCGGTTAAGACAAGACCACCTGTGTTTTTACTTTGGTAGTTTGCTGACATGTGAGGATACATTCAGAGTTAATGGTCAGGATTAGTGACGACACACACACACACTCACTCACACACGTACATACATGCATTGGCTGTGGCAACTTGCAATGGGAATATATCTCTTTTAAAACTAAACTGAAGAATCATTTGTTTTAAAGAAGTAAAAGTATATAACAGTGAAATCAATAAAATAATCTCCAGTGATTGGGATTCTGCATTGGACTCAGGAATTGGTCCTGCAGTGCCGCTCTGCTTGGGTGTCCTGCACACTTCAGTTCTCCATGGCTTGTGTTCTGTATATCTGAGAAAATTGTTTTAATGCTTAATGTTAATTGAACAGATTGTTGTTTGATAAGTGATGAATGTCTTACTCTACTTTTTGTTCTGTCTTTCTCTTTCCACTCTTTGAATTGTTGATTTTTGAACCTCCTCCCATATATTATGCACACCACTGTTCATCTGTGAGTTTCATCTCTAAACAGCACTGTCTGCTCCATATCCTGTCAAAATTAGTCTTACTCCTCAGAGGGGATAAGTTTACTTTATGAATGAAACTCAAGGACATTAGACCACAAAGGTGTTTTATTTAATTAATCTGTGAATCCACAGCTTTAGACCTCGCAGGGCCCATTTTCGTAGTTGACCCCTTCTCAAGCCCTCTACCCTTCATCCATATGGTCTCCATGACCTCCGTTATAGTTTCCTTCACTGGCTCTAGGCTTGTAAGTTGATTGTAAAGCTGCTCTTTAGATAGGACGGCAGAACTTGGTAGCCTAACTTTGAACCCCAACTTCCAGGCTTATCAAGTCATGTATCCTCAGCCCCGGCCATGTTTTGTCATGGACTGAATTTTTGCGTTCGTTATTGCATTATCTCATTTTGTCAGATTGTTTTGTCATTTTTCCTTGCCATGTTTGTTGACTTACTGTTTTGAAGGACATCTATGTCCATTTTTCCAAGACACCTGTGTATGGAATAAATGATGCAAATCGCATAATCACATACTCGTCGACTGTTGTTTTTGGCTTGGGCATGCAACCAATGTTAACCTTAGTTTGTTTATATTTGAGGGGTGTTATTGATTCTGGTGACCAAACGCCCTTCTATCACATCTGGCAAGCAGTTTCTGTGCCTTAGTAGTACTCATTCATCCACTAGATGGCTCTACTGACATTTGTTAGCAACTGTTAAAGAGGAGTTCAAATGGGCCCTGAATTTTGCCAGAACATGCCTCCCTTGCGAGTTGTTTGAGCCTGGGACTCCATCTACAAAATAGCCAGAACACAGGACCAACCCCAGGGTGTTGGAAATTGAACAGTGAGCTACTTACTGTGTGTACATCTTGCAAGTTCTATTGGCTCTTTTAAGGAATGACAAGAAAGGTGACAGATTTCGGAGGTGAGCAGTTCATCTAAGTTTGATATTAAACTCTTTTACTGAAGTGTCAGCCAGGGATTTACTTCAAGTTCACAAAAGGAATGGTGGGTGAAAGTCTCTGAGCTTTTCTTTTCATGGCTACAATCACAGAGGATGGTTGGTTGCACTTTTTTTTAGCACTTTCTTGTAGCCTGCTGACTGGTGTATACCTGGTTTCCCCATTTGGTGAGCCGCAGGTATCAAGCTCAACCTCAGCTTCTATAACTTAAAAGAGAAGGTCAGTTTTGTATATTAGTTGTTTATTAATTTTATTGAACACACAAATAGTCAAACATATTGTAAATACATTAGATTTTGCACCTTGCACCTCAACACACCAGTTTTCAGATAGCTTTCAAAAGTATTATGAAATGTATGCCTCAAGTGCACTGATATAGCCCATATAATAAGTAAATATTTCTTAAATAAAAGCTGCTCAGAATCATTGTATGAGATACACAAGCCTATATGCACTACCATGCTGTAAAATTAAGCTAAGAATTTAAATTAATAAATAAATTCATATACAATTTAACTCTTCCCTGAGACATTGGAATGTAATGGGCAACTGAGTAAAATACAAATTTGCAGTCACTTATTTAGTACCTTTTACTTGGAAGTTCACAATTCCTGACAAAATATCACCCTCCAGTCGGGTAATGTTGGAAAGAGATCATATGAACAAAGAGCATAAATTATATAGATACAATTTCTCAAAATTATCGAGGCAAGAAAGTGCAAAAATATAAATGTAGTTGATGATAAATCCCAATTTTGCTCTTTGCAACTTTGAGATGTGTCCATCCAAGCTCTAAGGATATGTGAGTTTCTGAAAGGCAAAAAAATGAAATGATCAATTAGAAACATCATGACAAAATATGTTAAAACCTAAAAGTATTTGATAACATATTGTTACTCTGTTTAAATTAGTCCTTTGTTAATTTTAACTAATAGTAAAAAGACATCTTTAAATGTAAATGATCCATGTCACTTTGCCTCCCACCTGTATGTCATAATGTTTTTTTCCCCCAAAAAGCCCTTAGTGGAGCTCTTCTTCGTGAAGCTCCACCCACTGATGTTCCTGTCCCCGGCGTTCTGTTGGACAGCAGCAGCAACAGCAGCGCCGCCTGACCCACCACAGCAACCTCTGACCCAGAGTAGTCCGCCGTACTCTTCCTGTCTGTGTCCCTTTGCTCTCTCTGGGCCCCCATCGTCCGCCTTCCACCACAGAGCTGACCATCACCATCCCCCCTTTGGACCTCAGACGAACCTCCTGTTCCTCCTGCAGGTGAGATGTGGCCACCCCTCTCTGGCTCTGCTCTGTCTGCGTCTGCACAGCTCGGTCTGTGGTCCTCAGCAGTGACCTCTCCAGCCGGGATATCTGTAGTGCTAGTCTCCACAGCTCCTCAGTGCCGACACGTCTGTCTGTGCTCCTTAGTATTTCAATTTCCTTGAACATTAGCTCCTTAATAACCTCCACCTCTCTTCCCCTTGCCATGGCTCTCTGCCGATCCTTCTTCAGCTCACTTTGGAGCATTTCCTTGTATTTCTCTACATCGGCTAGTCTAAGGTCCACTTCTCTCTGTTTCTTCACCTTCTCCCTCTGTTTTTGTTCAATGGATTCCCATCGTCTCTCTAGTTCTTCTTTCATCTCATGTATCTTCTTTTTCATTTGTTCAATTTCTTCTCTTTCTGTGATTTTAGTCTTTATAGTTTCTCTCTCTTTCTGTTCCAGTGTATCAGTGTCCCAGCCTCTCAGTCTCCATTCTGTTGTGAGAAGTTTTAGCCTTTCTGCGCATTTTGTTGCCTCCCCTCTTTCTAGCTCTTGTAGGCATTTCTGAATTTCAGCTCTGTCCCTCAACAACATCTCCTTATCTTTTTCTACTTTCCTCATATCGTTCTCATTTTCTACTCGCTGTCTGTTTATCTCCATTTCTATCTGTGAAAGTTCCTCCCTCTGTTTGAGGTATGCCGCTTGCCAGCGCTTCAACTGGTCCATGTCCTCTCCTTGATCTTCATATGGTGTTTGTGTGGCAGCATCTTCTTGTTGCATGATTTTTACAGCAGTTATAACAGTCATTGTTGCCATGTCTTTCCTTTCAGTTTCTTTGATTTGCTCTTCAATCGTGTCTTCTTTTCTAGAAGGTTCAATGTCTGTCTCTAGCATACTCTTCATATCCTTCAACTTGCCCTCAATCAGTTGTAGCTCCTTCGTTTTTCTCTGACACTCATTTAACACATGCTTCAATTCATCCGTCTGTCTCTCTATCTGTGACGTTAACTCTGCAAGGTTGTCTTTTCCCCTCTGGGTTCTCTCCATTATATTCTCTGCCTCCTCTCTCTGCTCTTTAAGTAGAATGTCCATTGCAGTCTTCGATTGCTGTATATCATCTGAGGTTTTCTTCAGCTCTGTCTCTTTTAGTTTAATGTGTTCTGCTTGTTTTGCAATCTCCTGTTCTTGCCTCTCCACGGTCTCCAACTTATGCCAGTCTCTGGCCACAGCAACTCGGGTGGCTTCTAATTCTTCACCCTTCATCTCTGTCTGAACTGATTTCTCAGTTTGTCCCTTAATTTGTTCAGCATATGCTCTCTCCATTTCTGCTCCATCATCCCCCTCCTTCTCCTGCCTTTTCCTCTGAATCTCCTCACAGACTAACTCCAGCTCAGCTCTTTTCTGTAGAGTCTCAGATGAAAGGCTCTCCAGGTCTTCTTTTAGCTTCAGAAGCTGTTTGGCTATTCCGCTCGCTGTCTCCTTCTCTCTCTGGATTACCTCCCTGATCTGTTCCAGCTCATCTCTTTCAGTGTTCAGCACCATTTTGATGTTCTCCATCGCCACCCTCTCTCTTTGTAGGTCGGCTCTCTTTTGCTCCATATCAGCTTTCACTGCTTCTAAAGACTCCATCAGTTTCTGTCTCTTGGTCTGGATCTCAGTTGCACTCTTGTCATCCACCTCTCTTGATTCTTCTTTCTGATCCCCTTCTCTGACCTTTATGTCCACCACTGGTTTAACAACATAAGGCCTCTCCATCTCAATTACATGTGTTTGTGTTGCAGCATCTGCCTGTTCCATCAGTTCCACCTCAGAAGTTTGAGTGGCAGCATCAGTTTGCTCCATCGTAAACAATACTGTTTCAACATCTGCAGGTTCCATCCCCTCTATGGCTGTCTCGACATGTTCTGCAATTGTTTGGGTTGAAGGATCAGCTTGCCCCACCTCTACTGCTAGAGTTTGTGTTGCAGCATCAGCCGTGTCCTTTATCACTGGTTGTGCTGCATCTGCTTGCTCAGGTGCTGTAGTATCAGTAGGCTCCATCTCCTTTGCAAGGGTTTCACTAGCCTGCTCTACGGGCACCACCAATGTTTGAGTTGTGGCATCAACCTGCTCCACTTCTCCTGCAAATGTTTGTGTTGTAACATCAACCGTCCGAATATCCACAGCAAATACTCTTGTTTCAGTCATGTCATCTGGTACCACAGGTGTTACTGCATCAGCCTGCTCCATTTTAACGTCAGGTTTTGAAACATCAATCAGCGTTTTCTCCTCTGTAATAGCCAGCTCCGTAGGCATTGAGACTGTTTGTGCGGCAGTGTCAGCATGCTCCACCTCTGCCACTAGAGTTTGTGTTGAAGCATCAACATTATCGAACTCCATGGCAGCTCTTTCAATTGCTGCAGCAGTCTCTTCTGTCTCTACGACAGCTGTTTGTGTTGCGGCATTGGACATCTCCTTCTCTGCTGGTCCCTCTGCATCAGCCTGTTTGATCTCCACCACAGGGGTTTGTGTTTCAGCATCAGCCTGTTTGATCTCCACCACAGGGGTTTGTGTTTCAGCATCAGCCTGTTTGATCTCCACCACATGGGTTTGCGTTTCAGCATCAGCCTGTTTGATCTCCACCACAGGAGTTTGCGTTTCAGCATCAGCCTGTTTGATCTCCACCACAGGAGTTTGCGTTTCAGCATCAGCCTGTTTGATCTCCACCACAGGAGTTTGCGTTTCAGCATCAGCCTGTTTGATCTCCACCACAGGAGTTTGCGTTTCAGCATCAGCCTGTTTGATCTCCACCACAGGAGTTTGCGTTTCAGCATCAGCCTGCTCCACTTCTACTACAAGTGTTTGTGTTGTAGTATGAAGCATTTCAATCTTCACGGTAAGTGTCTCAGCCATGTCTTCTTGGACTGCAGGTGTTGGTGCAGTAACCTGCTCCATTTCAACAACAGGTGTTGTAACATAAACCATCTCTTTCTCCTCTGTAAAGGTTGTTAAAGCTTCTTCCATATCTAAAGTTGTCTCCTTCCTTTCTTCAGATGGTGCTGCAGAAGTCTGTTCTGTCTCTACAGAAACTTTTTGTCTTTCAGCATCAGTCTGTGTGATCTCCACCACAGGGGTTTGTGTTTCAGCATCAGACTGTGTGATCTCCACCACAGGAGTTTGTGTTTCAGCATCAGACTGTTTGATCTCCACCACAGGGGTGTGTGTTTCAGCATCAGACTGTTTGATCTCCACCACATGGGTTTGTGTTTCAGCATCAGCCTGCTCAATCTTAAACAAAGGTGGTGCAGCATCTGCAGGTTCCATCTCCTCTGCAGGTGTCTCAGTCTGTTCTGTAGTCACTGGAACGATTTGTTTTGTAGTATCAGGTGGTGCTGCGTCTGATCTCTGTTCTGAGGGCACCATCACTGTTTGATCCATGCTCACCACATCTGTTTGTGTTGCAGCATCAGCCAGCTCTACTTCTGCTGTAAGTGTTTGAGATGTAGCATAGGCCATGTCTATCTTAACCATAGGTGTTAAAACAAAAGTGCTGTCCATTTCCTCTGTAAGTGCTGCAACAGTGTGCTCTGACTCTGCAGTAATTGTCTGTGTTGCTGCATCATCCATTTCAATCTTCACTGCAACTGGTGCTGCATCGACTTGTTCTTTCTCCACCACAACTGTCTGTGTTGTAACATCCACTTGTATTGCACCATCAGCTGCCTTCACCTCTACATCAAATGTTTGGGATGCAGCAGTGACCGTCTCAACTGTAAGTGTTTGTGTAATTGCATCAATGTGTTTCTTTTCCACTGTGTGTCCTGCAACATCAATCTTTTCTGTCTTGACAGTAAGTGTTTGTTCCACACCATCTTCGTGCTGCTCTGTCTCCATAGGTGCTTGTGTTGTAGCATCAACCTGCTCGATCTCCACGGGAACTGTCTGTGTTGCAGCATCATCCATCTTCAACTGCATAGTAGTTGTTGTTCCATCAGCCTGCTCAATCTCTGTCAGAGGTGTTTCTGTTGCTGCATCAGGTCTAGGAACATCAACAGACTCCAACTCTACTGAAAATCCTGCAACAGCCTGTCTCATGTCCACCACAGGAGTTTGTGTTGTAGCATCTACTCTGACCAACTGTTGTACGCTTTCTTTGTCTATCTGAATTTTGTTTTTTAGGAGCTCTGTCTTTTCCTTCTCCAGATATTTTTTTTCCTCTTCAATTATGAGTTTGGTTTCTTCAAGTTGTTGTTTTTGAATCTGGATATTGGTATTGAACTGCTCAAGCTCATCTTTCCTCTGATCAGTTTTTTCAGCAACGCTCTGGAGGACATCCTTTTCTTTTTGCAAAACCTGTGCTTGTTCGTCCAATCTCTCTTTCTCCTGCATCATCTCCTGCATCATATTCTCAATGTTATTTGACTTTTCTTCCACCTCAGCCATCTTCTTTTGAAGTTCATCCTTTTCAATTTGAATGTTTTCCTTGTAAGGACGCAGCTCGTCCCATTGTTTCTGAAGATAGTTTTTCAACGTTTCCAACTCATCCTTGTCTTTCATCACGCCATGTTTGGTGTTTTCAATTTCCTGTCTTTCTTCATGCAGTCTATTTTTCAGTTCCTCAAGTTCTTCTCTTTTTGCACCTAATTTTTCTTTGACGGTAATCTCAATTGCTTCTGTCTTTTCTTCTATGTCAGCCCTGATTCGGTCAAGTTCAATCTTTTCCTTGTTGTGGATATCCATCATATTATTCAGCTCTATTTGTTGCTGGTCGATCTCAGCTTTCCTTTCTGTTAGGTTACTCTGCTGCTCGTTAATGGCCTTCATCATCTCTTCCATGTTGTCTCTCTGTGTTTGGAGGTCTGACTGGAGAAAGTCTAGTTGCTCCTTCCTGGATGTCAGGTCCGACTCCTGGTTCTGCAGGACATTTTTCTTCGATTCCGTTTCTTCTTGAAGTTGTTTCAGAGTGTCCTTCTCTTCCTGTATTTCTTTCAGTAGGTTTTCATACTCTTCCCTCTGTTTCACTTTTTCATTTTGTAACATGTTCATTTCTATATCCATTTCTGACCTTTTCATCTCCAAATCACGAGTTTCTGCCTCAAGAATAAGTTTGTTTTCTGCTAATTCTTGTTTTTGTTTCTCAATATCAATACTACACTTTTCAAATTCAACCTTCATTCTTTCTGTTTCTTGAGCAACAATCTGGAGGACATCCTTTTCTTTTTGTAGAGCTTGTGCTTGTTCGTCCAATCTCTCTTTCTCCTGCATCATCTCCTGCATCATATTCTCAATGTTATTTGACTTTTCGTCCACCTCAGCCATCTTCTTTTGAAGTTCATCCTTTTCAATTTGAATGTTTTCCTTGTAAGGACGCAGCTCGTCCCATTGTTTCTGAAGATCGTTTTTCAACGTTTCCAACTCATCCTTGTCTTTCATCACGCCATGTTTGGTGTTTTCAATTTCCTGTCTTTCTTCATGCAGTCTATTTTTCAGTTCCTCAAGTTCTTCTCTTTTTGCACCTAATTTTTCTTTGACGGTAATCTCAATTGCTTCTGTCTTTTCTTCTATGTCAGCCCTGATTCGGTCAAGTTCAATCTTTTCCTTGTTGTGGATATCCATCATATTATTCAGCTCTATTTGTTGCTGGTCGATCTCAGCTTTCCTTTCTGTTAGGTTACTCTGCTGCTCGTTAATGGCCTTCATCATCTCTTCCATGTTGTCTCTCTGTGTTTGGAGGTCTGACTGGAGAAAGTCTAGTTGCTCCTTCCTGGATGTCAGGTCCGACTCCTGGTTCTGCAGGACATTTTTCTTCGATTCCGTTTCTTCTTGAAGTTGTTTCAGAGTGTCCTTCTCTTCCTGTATTTCTTTCAGTAGGTTTTCATACTCTTGCCTCTGTTTCACTTTTTCATTTTGTAACATGTTCATTTCTACATCCATATCTGACTTTTTCATCTCCAAATCACGAGTTTCTGCCTCAAGAATGAGTTTGCTTTCTGCTAATTCTAGTTTTTGTTTCTGAATTTCAATACTACACTTTTCAAATTCAACCTTCATTCTTTCTGTTTCTTCAGCAACACTCTGGAAGACGTCCTTTTCTTGTTGTAGAGCCTGTGCTTGTTCTTCCATTCTCTCTTTCTCCTGCATCATCTCCTGCATCATATTCTCAATGTTATTTGACTTTTCGTCCACCTCAGCCATCTTCTTTTGAAGTTCATCCTTTTCAATTTGAATATTTTCCTTGTAAGGACGCAGCTCGTCCCATTGTTTCTGAAGATCGTTTTTCAACTTTTCCAACTCATCCTTGTCTTTCATCACGCCATGTTTGGTGTTTTCAATTTCCTGTCTTTCTTCATGCAGTCTATTTTGCAGTTTCTCAAGTTCTTCTCTTTTTGCACCTAATTTTTCTTTGACGGTAATCTCAATTGCTTCTGTCTTTTCTTCTATGTCAGCCCTGATTCGGTCAAGTTCAATCTTTTCCTTGTTGTGGATATCCATCATATTATTCAGCTCTATTTGTTGCTGGTCGATCTCAGCTTTCCTTTCTGTTAGGTCACTCTGCTGCTCGTTAATGGCCTTCATCATCTCTTCCATGTTGTCTCTCTGTGTTTGGAGGTCTGACTGGAGAAAGTCTAGTTGCTCCTTCCTGGATGTCAGGTCCGACTCCTGGTTCTGCAGGACATTTTTCTTCGATTCCGTTTCTTCTTGAAGTTGTTTCAGAGTGTCCTTCTCTTCCTGTATTTCTTTCAGTAGGTTTTCATACTCTTCCCTCTGTTTCACTTTTTCATTTTGTAACATGTTCATTTCTATATCCATTTCTGACCTTTTCATCTCCAAATCACGAGTTTCTGCCTCAAGAATAAGTTTGTTTTCTGCTAATTCTAGTTTTTGTTTCTGAATTTCAATACTACACTTTTCAAATTCAACCTTCATTCTTTCTGTTTCTTCAGCAACACTCTGGAAGACGTCCTTTTCTTGTTGTAGAGCCTGTGCTTGTTCTTCCATTCTCTCTTTCTCCTGCATCATCTCCTGCATCATATTCTCAATGTTATTTGACTTTTCGTCCACCTCAGACATCTTCTTTTGAAGTTCATCCTTTTCAATTTGAATATTTTCCTTGTAAGGACGCAGCTCGTCCCATTGTTTCTGAAGATCGTTTTTCAACTTTTCCAACTCATCCTTGTCTTTCATCACGCCATGTTTGGTGTTTTCAATTTCCTGTCTTTCTTCATGCAGTCTATTTTGCAGTTTCTCAAGTTCTTCTCTTTTTGCACCTAATTTTTCTTTGACGGTAATCTCAATTGCTTCTGTCTTTTTTTCTATGTCAGCCCTGATTCGGTCAAGTTCAATCTTTTCCTTGTTGTGGATATCCATCATATTATTCAGCTCTATTTGTTGCTGGTCGATCTCAGCTTTCCTTTCTGTTAGGTTACTCTGCTGCTCGTTAATGGCCTTCATCATCTCTTCCATGTTGTCTCTCTGTGTTTGGAGGTCTGACTGGAGAAAGTCTAGTTGCTCCTTCCTGGATGTCAGGTCCGACTCCTGGTTCTGCAGGACATTTTTCTTCGATTCCGTTTCTTCTTGAAGTTGTTTCAGAGTGTCCTTCTCTTCCTGTATTTCTTTCAGTAGGTTTTCATACTCTTCCCTCTGTTTCACTTTTTCATTTTGTAACATGTTCATTTCTATATCCATTTCTGACCTTTTCATCTCCAAATCACGAGTTTCTGCCTCAAGAATAAGTTTGTTTTCTGCTAATTCTTGTTTTTGTTTCTCAATATCAATACTACACTTTTCAAATTCAACCTTCATTCTTTCTGTTTCTTGAGCAACAATCTGGAGGACATCCTTTTCTTTTTGTAGAGCTTGTGCTTGTTCGTCCAATCTCTCTTTCTCCTGCATCATCTCCTGCATCATATTCTCAATGTTATTTGACTTTTCGTCCACCTCAGCCATCTTCTTTTGAAGTTCATCCTTTTCAATTTGAATGTTTTCCTTGTAAGGACGCAGCTCGTCCCATTGTTTCTGAAGATCGTTTTTCAACGTTTCCAACTCATCCTTGTCTTTCATCACGCCATGTTTGGTGTTTTCAATTTCCTGTCTTTCTTCATGCAGTCTATTTTTCAGTTCCTCAAGTTCTTCTCTTTTTGCACCTAATTTTTCTTTGACGGTAATCTCAATTGCTTCTGTCTTTTCTTCTATGTCAGCCCTGATTCGGTCAAGTTCAATCTTTTCCTTGTTGTGGATATCCATCATATTATTCAGCTCTATTTGTTGCTGGTCGATCTCAGCTTTCCTTTCTGTTAGGTCACTCTGCTGCTCGTTAATGGCCTTCATCATCTCTTCCATGTTGTCTCTCTGTGTTTGGAGGTCTGACTGGAGAAAGTCTAGTTGCTCCTTCCTGGATGTCAGGTCCGACTCCTGGTTCTGCAGGACATTTTTCTTCGATTCCGTTTCTTCTTGAAGTTGTTTCAGAGTGTCCTTCTCTTCCTGTATTTCTTTCAGTAGGTTTTCATACTCTTCCCTCTGTTTCACTTTTTCATTTTGTAACATGTTCATTTCTATATCCATTTCTGACCTTTTCATCTCCAAATCACGAGTTTCTGCCTCAAGAATAAGTTTGTTTTCTGCTAATTCTAGTTTTTGTTTCTGAATTTCAATACTACACTTTTCAAATTCAACCTTCATTCTTTCTGTTTCTTCAGCAACACTCTGGAAGACGTCCTTTTCTTGTTGTAGAGCCTGTGCTTGTTCTTCCATTCTCTCTTTCTCCTGCATCATCTCCTGCATCATATTCTCAATGTTATTTGACTTTTCGTCCACCTCAGACATCTTCTTTTGAAGTTCATCCTTTTCAATTTGAATATTTTCCTTGTAAGGACGCAGCTCGTCCCATTGTTTCTGAAGATCATTTTTCAACTTTTCCAACTCATCCTTGTCTTCCATCATGGCATGTTTGTTGTTTTCAATTTCCTGTCTTTCTTCATGCAGTCTATTTTGCAGTTTCTCAAGTTCTTCTCTTTCTGCACCTAGTTTTTCTTTAACGGTAATCTCAATTGCTTCTGTCTTTTCTTCTATGTCAGCCCTGATTCGGTCAAGTTCAATCTTTTCCTTGTTGTGCATATCCATCATATTATTCAGCTCTATTTGTTGCTGGTCGATCTCAGCTTTCCTTTCTGTTAGGTTACTCTGCTGCTCGTTAATGGCCTTCATCATCTCTTCCATGTTGTCTCTCTGTGTTTGGAGGTCTGACTGGAGAAAGTCTAGTTGGTCCTTCCTGGATGTCAGGTCCGACTCCTGGTTCTGCAGGACATTTTTCTTCGATTCCGTTTCTTCTTGAAGTTGTTTCAGAGTGTCCTTCTCTTCCTGTATTTCTTTCAGTAGGTTTTCATACTCTTCCCTCTGTTTCACTTTTTCATTTTGTAACATGTTCATTTCTATATCCATTTCTGACCTTTTCATCTCCAAATCACGAGTTTCTGCCTCAAGAATAAGTTTGTTTTCTGCTAATTCTTGTTTTTGTTTCTCAATATCAATACTACACTTTTCAAATTCAACCTTCATTCTTTCTGTTTCTTGAGCAACAATCTGGAGGACATCCTTTTCTTTTTGTAGAGCTTGTGCTTGTTCGTCCAATCTCTCTTTCTCCTGCATCATCTCCTGCATCATATTCTCAATGTTATTTGACTTTTCGTCCACCTCAGCCATCTTCTTTTGAAGTTCATCCTTTTCAATTTGAATGTTTTCCTTGTAAGGACGCAGCTCGTCCCATTGTTTCTGAAGATCGTTTTTCAACTTTTCCAACTCATCCATGTCTTTCATCACGCCATGTTTGGTGTTTTCAATTTCCTGTCTTTCTTCATGCAGTCTATTTTGCAGTTTCTCAAGTTCTTCTCTTTTTGCACCTAATTTTTCTTTGACGGTAATCTCAATTGCTTCTGTCTTTTCTTCTATGTCAGCCCTGATTCGGTCAAGTTCAATCTTTTCCTTGTTGTGGATATCCATCATATTATTCAGCTCTATTTGTTGCTGGTCGATCTCAGCTTTCCTTTCTGTTAGGTTACTCTGCTGCTCGTTAATGGCCTTCATCATCTCTTCCATGTTGTCTCTCTGTGTTTGGAGGTCTGACTGGAGAAAGTCTAGTTGGTCCTTCCTGGATGTCAGGTCCGACTCCTGGTTCTGCAGGACATTTTTCTTCGATTCCGTTTCTTCTTGAAGTTGTTTCAGATTGTCCTTCTCTTCCTGTATTTCTTTCAGTAGGTTTTCATACTCTTGCCTCTGTTTCACTTTTTCATTTTGTAACATGTTCATTTCTACATCCATATCTGACTTTTTCATCTCCAAATCACGAGTTTCTGCCTCAAGAATGAGTTTGCTTTCTGCTAATTCTAGTTTTTGTTTCTGAATTTCAATACTACACTTTTCAAATTCAACCTTCATTCTTTCTGTTTCTTCAGCAACACTCTGGAAGACGTCCTTTTCTTGTTGTAGAGCCTGTGCTTGTTCATCCATTCTCTCTTTCTCCTGCATCATCTCCTGCATCATATTCTCAATGTTATTTGACTTTTCGTCCACCTCAGCCATCTTCTTTTGAAGTTCATCCTTTTCAATTTGAATGTTTTCCTTGTAAGGACGCAGCTCGTCCCATTGTTTCTGAAGATCGTTTTTCAACTTTTCCAACTCATCCTTGTCTTTCATCACGGCATGTTTGGTGTTTTCAATTTCCTGTCTTTCTTCATGCAGTCTATTTTGCAGTTTCTCAAGTTCTTCTCTTTTTGCACCTAATTTTTCTTTGACGGTAATCTCAATTGCTTCTGTCTTTTCTTCTATGTCAGCCCTGATTCGGTCAAGTTCAATCTTTTCCTTGTTGTGGATATCCATCATATTATTCAGCTCTATTTGTTGCTGGTCGATCTCAGCTTTCCTTTCTGTTAGGTTACTCTGCTGCTCGTTAATGGCCTTCATAATCTCTTCCATGTTGTCTCTCTGTGTTTGGAGGTCTGACTGGAGAAAGTCTAGTTGGTCCTTCCTGGATGTCAGGTCCGACTCCTGGTTCTGCAGGACATTTTTCTTCGATTCCGTTTCTTCTTGAAGTTGTTTCAGAGTGTCCTTCTCTTCCTGTATTTCTTTCAGTAGGTTTTCATACTCTTCCCTCTGTTTCACTTTTTCATTTTGTAACATGTTCATTTCTATATCCATTTCTGACCTTTTCATCTCCAAATCACGAGTTTCTGCCTCAAGAATAAGTTTGTTTTCTGCTAATTCTTGTTTTTGTTTCTCAATATCAATACTACACTTTTCAAATTCAACCTTCATTCTTTCTGTTTCTTGAGCAACAATCTGGAGGACATCCTTTTCTTTTTGTAGAGCTTGTGCTTGTTCGTCCAATCTCTCTTTCTCCTGCATCATCTCCTGCATCATATTCTCAATGTTATTTGACTTTTCGTCCACCTCAGCCATCTTCTTTTGAAGTTCATCCTTTTCAATTTGAATGTTTTCCTTGTAAGGACGCAGCTCGTCCCATTGTTTCTGAAGATCGTTTTTCAACTTTTCCAACTCATCCATGTCTTTCATCACGCCATGTTTGGTGTTTTCAATTTCCTGTCTTTCTTCATGCAGTCTATTTTGCAGTTTCTCAAGTTCTTCTCTTTCTGCACCTAGTTTTTCTTTAACGGTAATCTCAATTGCTTCTGTCTTTTCTTCTATGTCAGCCCTGATTCGGTCAAGTTCAATCTTTTCCTTGTTGTGCATATCCATCATATTATTCAGCTCTATTTGTTGCTGGTCGATCTCAGCTTTCCTTTCTGTTAGGTTACTCTGCTGCTCGTTAATGGCCTTCATCATCTCTTCCATGTTGTCTCTCTGTGTTTGGAGGTCTGACTGGAGAAAGTCTAGTTGGTCCTTCCTGGATGTCAGGTCCGACTCCTGGTTCTGCAGGACATTTTTCTTCGATTCCGTTTCTTCTTGAAGTTGTTTCAGAGTGTCCTTCTCTTCCTGTATTTCTTTCAGTAGGTTTTCATACTCTTCCCTCTGTTTCACTTTTTCATTTTGTAACATGTTCATTTCTATATCCATTTCTGACCTTTTCATCTCCAAATCACGAGTTTCTGCCTCAAGAATAAGTTTGTTTTCTGCTAATTCTTGTTTTTGTTTCTCAATATCAATACTACACTTTTCAAATTCAACCTTCATTCTTTCTGTTTCTTGAGCAACAATCTGGAGGACATCCTTTTCTTTTTGTAGAGCTTGTGCTTGTTCGTCCAATCTCTCTTTCTCCTGCATCATCTCCTGCATCATATTCTCAATGTTATTTGACTTTTCGTCCACCTCAGCCATCTTCTTTTGAAGTTCATCCTTTTCAATTTGAATGTTTTCCTTGTAAGGACGCAGCTCGTCCCATTGTTTCTGAAGATCGTTTTTCAACTTTTCCAACTCATCCATGTCTTTCATCACGCCATGTTTGGTGTTTTCAATTTCCTGTCTTTCTTCATGCAGTCTATTTTGCAGTTTCTCAAGTTCTTCTCTTTTTGCACCTAATTTTTCTTTGACGGTAATCTCAATTGCTTCTGTCTTTTCTTCTATGTCAGCCCTGATTCGGTCAAGTTCAATCTTTTCCTTGTTGTGGATATCCATCATATTATTCAGCTCTATTTGTTGCTGGTCGATCTCAGCTTTCCTTTCTGTTAGGTCACTCTGCTGCTCGTTAATGGCCTTCATCATCTCTTCCATGTTGTCTCTCTGTGTTTGGAGGTCTGATTGGAGAAAGTCTAGTTGGTCCTTCCTGGATGTCAGGTCCGACTCCTGGTTCTGCAGGACATTTTTCTTCGATTCCGTTTCTTCTTGAAGTTGTTTCAGAGTGTCCTTCTCTTCCTGTATTTCTTTCAGTAGGTTTTCATACTCTTCCCTCTGTTTCACTTTTTCATTTTGTAACATGTTCATTTCTACATCCATATCTGACTTTTTCATCTCCAAATCACGAGTTTCTGCCTCAAGAATGAGTTTGCTTTCTGCTAATTCTTGTTTTTGTTTCTGAATTTCAATACTACACTTTTCAAATTCAACCTTCATTCTTTCTGTTTCTTGAGCAACAATCTGGAGGACATCCTTATCTTTTTGTAGAGCTTGTGCTTGTTCGTCCAATCTCTCTTTCTCCTGCATCATCTCCTGCATCATATTCTCAATGTTATTTGACTTTTCGTCCACCTCAGCCATCTTCTTTTGAAGTTCATCCTTTTCAATTTGAATGTTTTCCTTGTAAGGACGCAGCTCGTCCCATTGTTTCTGAAGATCGTTTTTCAACTTTTCCAACTCATCCTTGTCTTTCATCACGCCATGTTTGGTGTTTTCAATTTCCTGTCTTTCTTCATGCAGTCTATTTTGCAGTTTCTCAAGTTCTTCTCTTTTTGCACCTAATTTTTCTTTGACGGTAATCTCAATTGCTTCTGTCTTTTCTTCTATGTCAGCCCTGATTCGGTCAAGTTCAATCTTTTCCTTGTTGTGGATATCCATCATATTATTCAGCTCTATTTGTTGCTGGTCGATCTCAGCTTTCCTTTCTGTTAGGTCACTCTGCTGCTCGTTAATGGCCTTCATCATCTCTTCCATGTTGTCTCTCTGTGTTTGGAGGTCTGACTGGAGAAAGTCTAGTTGCTCCTTCCTGGATGTCAGGTCCGACTCCTGGTTCTGCAGGACATTTTTCTTCGATTCCGTTTCTTCTTGAAGTTGTTTCAGAGTGTCCTTCTCTTCCTGTATTTCTTTCAGAAGGTTTTCATACTCTTGCCTCTGTTTCACTTTTTCATTTTGTAACATGTTCATTTCTACATCCATATCTGACTTTTTCATCTCCAAATCACGAGTTTCTGCCTCAAGAATGAGTTTGCTTTCTGCTAATTCTAGTTTTTGTTTCTGAATTTCGATACTACACTTTTCAAATTCAACCTTCATTCTTTCTGTTTCTTCAGCAACACTCTGGAAGACGTCCTTTTCTTGTTGTAGAGCCTGTGCTTGTTCTTCCATTCTCTCTTTCTCCTGCATCATCTCCTGCATCATATTCTCAATGTTATTTGACTTTTCTTCCACCTCAGCCATCTTTTTCTGAAGTTTGTCCTTTTCAATTTCAATGTTTTCCTTGTAAGGACGCAGGTCGTCCCATTGTTTCTGAAGATCATTTTTCAACTTTTCCAACTCATCCTTGTCTTCCATCATGGCATGTTTGTTGTTTTCAATTTCCTGTCTTTCTTCATGCAGTCTATTTTGCAGTTTCTCAAGTTCTTCTCTTTCTGCACCTAGTTTTTCTTTAACGGTAATCTCAATTGCTTCTGTCTTTTCTTCTATGTCAGCCCTGATTCGGTCAAGTTCAATCTTTTCCTTGTTGTGGATATCCATCATATTATTCAGCTCTATTTGTTGCTGGTCGATCTCAGCTTTCCTTTCTGTTAGGTTACTCTGCTGCTCGTTAATGGCCTTCATAATCTCTTCCATGTTGTCTCTCTGTGTTTGGAGGTCTGACTGGAGAAAGTCTAGTTGGTCCTTCCTGGATGTCAGGTCCGACTCCTGGTTCTGCAGGACATTTTTCTTCGATTCCGTTTCTTCTTGAAGTTGTTTCAGAGTGTCCTTCTCTTCCTGTATTTCTTTCAGTAGGTTTTCATACTCTTCCCTCTGTTTCACTTTTTCATTTTGTAACATGTTCATTTCTATATCCATTTCTGACCTTTTCATCTCCAAATCACGAGTTTCTGCCTCAAGAATAAGTTTGTTTTCTGCTAATTCTTGTTTTTGTTTCTCAATATCAATACTACACTTTTCAAATTCAACCTTCATTCTTTCTGTTTCTTGAGCAACAATCTGGAGGACATCCTTTTCTTTTTGTAGAGCTTGTGCTTGTTCGTCCAATCTCTCTTTCTCCTGCATCATCTCCTGCATCATATTCTCAATGTTATTTGACTTTTCGTCCACCTCAGCCATCTTCTTTTGAAGTTCATCCTTTTCAATTTGAATGTTTTCCTTGTAAGGACGCAGCTCGTCCCATTGTTTCTGAAGATCGTTTTTCAACTTTTCCAACTCATCCATGTCTTTCATCACGCCATGTTTGGTGTTTTCAATTTCCTGTCTTTCTTCATGCAGTCTATTTTGCAGTTTCTCAAGTTCTTCTCTTTTTGCACCTAATTTTTCTTTGACGGTAATCTCAATTGCTTCTGTCTTTTCTTCTATGTCAGCCCTGATTCGGTCAAGTTCAATCTTTTCCTTGTTGTGGATATCCATCATATTATTCAGCTCTATTTGTTGCTGGTCGATCTCAGCTTTCCTTTCTGTTAGGTTACTCTGCTGCTCGTTAATGGCCTTCATCATCTCTTCCATGTTGTCTCTCTGTGTTTGGAGGTCTGACTGGAGAAAGTCTAGTTGGTCCTTCCTGGATGTCAGGTCCGACTCCTGGTTCTGCAGGACATTTTTCTTCGATTCCGTTTCTTCTTGAAGTTGTTTCAGATTGTCCTTCTCTTCCTGTATTTCTTTCAGTAGGTTTTCATACTCTTGCCTCTGTTTCACTTTTTCATTTTGTAACATGTTCATTTCTACATCCATATCTGACTTTTTCATCTCCAAATCACGAGTTTCTGCCTCAAGAATGAGTTTGCTTTCTGCTAATTCTAGTTTTTGTTTCTGAATTTCAATACTACACTTTTCAAATTCAACCTTCATTCTTTCTGTTTCTTCAGCAACACTCTGGAAGACGTCCTTTTCTTGTTGTAGAGCCTGTGCTTGTTCATCCATTCTCTCTTTCTCCTGCATCATCTCCTGCATCATATTCTCAATGTTATTTGACTTTTCGTCCACCTCAGCCATCTTCTTTTGAAGTTCATCCTTTTCAATTTGAATGTTTTCCTTGTAAGGACGCAGCTCGTCCCATTGTTTCTGAAGATCGTTTTTCAACTTTTCCAACTCATCCTTGTCTTTCATCACGGCATGTTTGGTGTTTTCAATTTCCTGTCTTTCTTCATGCAGTCTATTTTGCAGTTTCTCAAGTTCTTCTCTTTTTGCACCTAATTTTTCTTTGACGGTAATCTCAATTGCTTCTGTCTTTTCTTCTATGTCAGCCCTGATTCGGTCAAGTTCAATCTTTTCCTTGTTGTGGATATCCATCATATTATTCAGCTCTATTTGTTGCTGGTCGATCTCAGCTTTCCTTTCTGTTAGGTTACTCTGCTGCTCGTTAATGGCCTTCATAATCTCTTCCATGTTGTCTCTCTGTGTTTGGAGGTCTGACTGGAGAAAGTCTAGTTGGTCCTTCCTGGATGTCAGGTCCGACTCCTGGTTCTGCAGGACATTTTTCTTCGATTCCGTTTCTTCTTGAAGTTGTTTCAGAGTGTCCTTCTCTTCCTGTATTTCTTTCAGTAGGTTTTCATACTCTTCCCTCTGTTTCACTTTTTCATTTTGTAACATGTTCATTTCTATATCCATTTCTGACCTTTTCATCTCCAAATCACGAGTTTCTGCCTCAAGAATAAGTTTGTTTTCTGCTAATTCTTGTTTTTGTTTCTCAATATCAATACTACACTTTTCAAATTCAACCTTCATTCTTTCTGTTTCTTGAGCAACAATCTGGAGGACATCCTTTTCTTTTTGTAGAGCTTGTGCTTGTTCGTCCAATCTCTCTTTCTCCTGCATCATCTCCTGCATCATATTCTCAATGTTATTTGACTTTTCGTCCACCTCAGCCATCTTCTTTTGAAGTTCATCCTTTTCAATTTGAATGTTTTCCTTGTAAGGACGCAGCTCGTCCCATTGTTTCTGAAGATCGTTTTTCAACTTTTCCAACTCATCCATGTCTTTCATCACGCCATGTTTGGTGTTTTCAATTTCCTGTCTTTCTTCATGCAGTCTATTTTGCAGTTTCTCAAGTTCTTCTCTTTTTGCACCTAATTTTTCTTTGACGGTAATCTCAATTGCTTCTGTCTTTTCTTCTATGTCAGCCCTGATTCGGTCAAGTTCAATCTTTTCCTTGTTGTGGATATCCATCATATTATTCAGCTCTATTTGTTGCTGGTCGATCTCAGCTTTCCTTTCTGTTAGGTTACTCTGCTGCTCGTTAATGGCCTTCATCATCTCTTCCATGTTGTCTCTCTGTGTTTGGAGGTCTGACTGGAGAAAGTCTAGTTGGTCCTTCCTGGATGTCAGGTCCGACTCCTGGTTCTGCAGGACATTCTTCTTCGATTCCGTTTCTTCTTGAAGTTGTTTCAGATTGTCCTTCTCTTCCTGTATTTCTTTCAGTAGGTTTTCATACTCTTGCCTCTGTTTCACTTTTTCATTTTGTAACATGTTCATTTCTACATCCATATCTGACTTTTTCATCTCCAAATCACGAGTTTCTGCCTCAAGAATGAGTTTGCTTTCTGCTAATTCTAGTTTTTGTTTCTGAATTTCAATACTACACTTTTCAAATTCAACCTTCATTCTTTCTGTTTCTTCAGCAACACTCTGGAAGACGTCCTTTTCTTGTTGTAGAGCCTGTGCTTGTTCTTCCATTCTCTCTTTCTCCTGCATCATCTCCTGCATCATATTCTCAATGTTATTTGACTTTTCGTCCACCTCAGCCATCTTCTTTTGAAGTTCATCCTTTTCAATTTGAATGTTTTCCTTGTAAGGACGCAGCTCGTCCCATTGTTTCTGAAGATCGTTTTTCAACTTTTCCAACTCATCCTTGTCTTTCATCACGGCATGTTTGGTGTTTTCAATTTCCTGTCTTTCTTCATGCAGTCTATTTTGCAGTTTCTCAAGTTCTTCTCTTTTTGCACCTAATTTTTCTTTGACGGTAATCTCAATTGCTTCTGTCTTTTCTTCTATGTCAGCCCTGATTCGGTCAAGTTCAATCTTTTCCTTGTTGTGGATATCCATCATATTATTCAGCTCTATTTGTTGCTGGTCGATCTCAGCTTTCCTTTCTGTTAGGTCACTCTGCTGCTCGTTAATGGCCTTCATCATCTCTTCCATGTTGTCTCTCTGTGTTTGGAGGTGTGACTGGAGAAAGTCTAGTTGGTCCTTCCTGGATGTCAGGTCCGACTCCTGGTTCTGCAGGACATTCTTCTTCGATTCCGTTTCTTCTTGAAGTTGTTTCAGAGTGTCCTTCTCTTCCTGTATTTCTTTCAGTAGGTTTTCATACTCTTGCCTCTGTTTCACTTTTTCATTTTGTAACATGTTCATTTCTATATCCATTTCTGACCTTTTCATCTCCAAATCACGAGTTTCTGCCTCAAGAATGAGTTTGCTTTCTGCTAATTCTAGTTTTTGTTTCTGAATTTCAATACTACACTTTTCAAATTCAACCTTCATTCTTTCTGTTTCTTCAGCAACACTCTGGAAGACGTCCTTTTCTTGTTGTAGAGCCTGTGCTTGTTCATCCATTCTCTCTTTCTCCTGCATCATCTCCTGCATCATATTATCAATGTTATTTGACTTTTCGTCCACCTCAGCCATCTTCTTTTGAAGTTCATCCTTTTCAATTTGAATGTTTTCCTTGTAAGGACGCAGGTCGTCCCATTGTTTCTGAAGATCATTTTTCAACTTTTCCAACTCATCCTTGTCTTCCATCATGGCATGTTTGTTGTTTTCAATTTCCTGTCTTTCTTCATGCAGTCTATTTTGCAGTTTCTCAAGTTCTTCTCTTTCTGCACCTAGTTTTTCTTTAACGGTAATCTCAATTGCTTCTGTCTTTTCTTCTATGTCAGCCCTGATTCGGTCAAGTTCAATCTTTTCCTTGTTGTGGATATCCATCATATTATTCAGCTCTATTTGTTGCTGGTCGATCTCAGCTTTCCTTTCTGTTAGGTTACTCTGCTGCTCGTTAATGGCCTTCATCATCTCTTCCATGTTGTCTCTCTGTGTTTGGAGGTCTGACTGGAGAAAGTCTAGTTGGTCCTTCCTGGATGTCAGGTCCGACTCCTGGTTCTGCAGGACATTCTTCTTCGATTCCGTTTCTTCTTGAAGTTGTTTCAGATTGTCCTTCTCTTCCTGTATTTCTTTCAGTAGGTTTTCATACTCTTGCCTCTGTTTCACTTTTTCATTTTGTAACATGTTCATTTCTACATCCATATCTGACTTTTTCATCTCCAAATCACGAGTTTCTGCCTCAAGAATGAGTTTGCTTTCTGCTAATTCTAGTTTTTGTTTCTGAATTTCAATACTACACTTTTCAAATTCAACCTTCATTCTTTCTGTTTCTTCAGCAACACTCTGGAAGACGTCCTTTTCTTGTTGTAGAGCCTGTGCTTGTTCTTCCATTCTCTCTTTCTCCTGCATCATCTCCTGCATCATATTCTCAATGTTATTTGACTTTTCGTCCACCTCAGCCATCTTCTTTTGAAGTTCATCCTTTTCAATTTGAATGTTTTCCTTGTAAGGACGCAGCTCGTCCCATTGTTTCTGAAGATCGTTTTTCAACTTTTCCAACTCATCCTTGTCTTTCATCACGGCATGTTTGGTGTTTTCAATTTCCTGTCTTTCTTCATGCAGTCTATTTTGCAGTTTCTCAAGTTCTTCTCTTTTTGCACCTAATTTTTCTTTGACGGTAATCTCAATTGCTTCTGTCTTTTCTTCTATGTCAGCCCTGATTCGGTCAAGTTCAATCTTTTCCTTGTTGTGGATATCCATCATATTATTCAGCTCTATTTGTTGCTGGTCGATCTCAGCTTTCCTTTCTGTTAGGTCACTCTGCTGCTCGTTAATGGCCTTCATCATCTCTTCCATGTTGTCTCTCTGTGTTTGGAGGTGTGACTGGAGAAAGTCTAGTTGGTCCTTCCTGGATGTCAGGTCCGACTCCTGGTTCTGCAGGACATTCTTCTTCGATTCCGTTTCTTCTTGAAGTTGTTTCAGAGTGTCCTTCTCTTCCTGTATTTCTTTCAGTAGGTTTTCATACTCTTGCCTCTGTTTCACTTTTTCATTTTGTAACATGTTCATTTCTATATCCATTTCTGACCTTTTCATCTCCAAATCACGAGTTTCTGCCTCAAGAATGAGTTTGCTTTCTGCTAATTCTAGTTTTTGTTTCTGAATTTCAATACTACACTTTTCAAATTCAACCTTCATTCTTTCTGTTTCTTCAGCAACACTCTGGAAGACGTCCTTTTCTTGTTGTAGAGCCTGTGCTTGTTCATCCATTCTCTCTTTCTCCTGCATCATCTCCTGCATCATATTATCAATGTTATTTGACTTTTCGTCCACCTCAGCCATCTTCTTTTGAAGTTCATCCTTTTCAATTTGAATGTTTTCCTTGTAAGGACGCAGGTCGTCCCATTGTTTCTGAAGATCATTTTTCAACTTTTCCAACTCATCCTTGTCTTCCATCATGGCATGTTTGTTGTTTTCAATTTCCTGTCTTTCTTCATGCAGTCTATTTTGCAGTTTCTCAAGTTCTTCTCTTTCTGCACCTAGTTTTTCTTTAACGGTAATCTCAATTGCTTCTGTCTTTTCTTCTATGTCAGCCCTGATTCGGTCAAGTTCAATCTTTTCCTTGTTATGGATATCCATCATATTATTCAGCTCTATTTGTTGCTGGTCTATTTCAGCTTTCCTTTCTGTTAGGTTACTCTGCTGCTCGTTAATGGCCTTCATCATCTCTTCCATGTTGTCTCTCTGTGTTTGGAGGTTTGACTGGAGAAAGTCTAGCTGCTCCTTCCTAGATGTCAGGTCCGTCTCCTGGTTCTGCAGGACATTTTTCTTCGATTCCGTTTCTTCTTGAAGTTGTTTCAGAGTGTCCTTCTCTTCCTGTATTTCTTTCAGTAGGTTTTCATACTCTTGCCTCTGTGTCACTTTTTCATTTTGTAACATGTTCATTTCTATATCAATTTCTGACTTTTTCATTTCCAAATCTCGAGTTTCTGCCTCAAGAATGAGTTTGTTTTCTGCTAATTCTTGTTTTTGTTTCTCAATATCAATACCACACTTTTCTAATTCAACCTTCATTCTTTCTGTTTCTTCAGCAACAATCTGAAGGACATCCTTTTCTTTTTGTAGAGCTTGTGCTTGTTCGCCCATTCTCTCTTTCTCCTGCATCATGTCCTGCATCATATTCTCAATGTTATTTGACTTTTCGTCCACCTCAGACATCTTCTTTTGAAGTTCATCCTTTTCACTTTCAATGTTTTCCTTGTAAGGACGCAGCTCGTTCCATTGTTTCTGAAGATCATTTTTCAAGTTTTCCAACTCATCCTTGTCTTTCATCATGGCATGTTTGTTTTTTTCAATTGCCTGCCTGTCTTCATGCAGTCTATTTTTCAGTTTCTCAAGTTCTTCTCTTTCCGCACTTAACTTTTCTTTCACGATAATCTCAACTGCTTCCCTCTCTTTTTTTATGTCAGCCCTGATTCGGTCAAGTTCCATCTTTTCTTTGTTGTGGATATCCATCATATAATTCAGCTCTATTTGTTGCTGGTCGATCTCAGCTTTCCTTTCTATCAGGTCACTCTGCTGCTCTTCCATGTTGTCTCTCTGTTTGTGAAGCTCTTTTTTGAGAACGTCCAGTTGAAGTTGTCTGGTGTTGATGTGTTGTCTTTCTATGTATAGTTCCTTTTTCTTATTTTCTATGTCAACAAATAATGATTCTATAGCAATTTTTTCATCTTGTATTTCTTTTATTCTGATGTTTTCCTGTTCCTCTGCATTGAGTCTCTCTCTTTTAAGTTCATTCCATTCTCTATGTAGATCTTCCTTCATCTTTTCCACCTCCATCTTTTCTTTTGATGTGAGTTTGTTGCTTTTTTCAATGTCTTGTTTTTCTTTTTCCAGTATTTTTCTATTGTTTTCCAACTGCTCCTGTGCTATCCTTATATTTTCCATGGTGTTCTCCAAGTGCTGTGTTTGTATTTCTATTTCAATCCTAAGTTTTTCTAAGTTATCCAACTCCAATTTATTTCTTCTCATCATGTCATCCACCTGCAGCTTTTGGTAGTTTAATTCAGCCATTTTGCTCTCAAGATGTCTCTGCTCCACCATCACAGTTTGCTTTACGTCATCCATCTCCTCGGATTGCTTCATAAGTTCTGTCTTGTAGTGCTCAAAGTACTGCATTTCCATTTCCAGGTGTTTGCTCTCCCTTTTGATATCTTCTTTATGTTTCTCTATGTCTGCATGCAACTGATCTAGAGAGTCTTTCTCACACTGAATTTGAATGAGTCTCTCTGTTATGTCTAGTCTTTCTTTTTCAAGCGCAAACTTTTTTTCTTGAATATACATTTTTTCTGTGGCTAGGTCACACTCATGTTTCTCCTTTTCTTGCTCAAATTCCAACTTCAATAATTTCAGGTCATTGCTGCATTTAATGTTATTTTTCACTATGTCTTCAATTTCTTTCTGTTGTTGGTCAATTTTAATCTTTTGTTGTGACAGCTGATATCTTTCCTGTTGAATGTCATACTTTTCCATTTCCATAACTTTCCTCTGTTTGTTTATGTCTTCCTCTTGGAGAGACAAGTTGTCCAATTTGACCTTCAGTGCTTCCTCTTTTTGTTGTATCTCCTCTCTGAAATTCCTTACTTCGTTAGGAATTTGATGTAAATCTTCCCATTCCTTTTCTAGAGTAGCCCTCTCGTATTCCAACATATCTTTATCATGTCTTAGACCATCTCTCTCATTTTCCAGAGCCTTCTTATCCTGTTCTAGAACCTCTTTCTGATGTTGTATCTCCCTTTCCAGTTCCAGCATCTCTCTCTCAATGCCTTGCTTCCTGAACACTTGTTCTGGTGCTGGTGTAGCCTCCTGGTCCATTTCCTTCTCCTCTGTTTGAACACCAGTATCCACCTGTCTCTGTACAAGTAATTGTGCTTGCAAAAGTTCATCTCTTTCTCTTTTCAACAGCTCTTTTTCTTTTTCTAGATATTCAGTCTTTGATTTTTCCATGTCATTTAGTTTCCTGGTGTTTCTTCTGATGGTGTGCTCCAGCTCTCTTCTTTTGGCCTCTAGCTCAGATTTTGTGAGTTCCATCTCTCCCATCTCTCGTTTCATCTTCTGCATCTTGTCGTCCAGTTCATCCTTCTGCTTCTTCATGTCTTCCCTCAAGGTTACCATTTCCTCCATCTCTTGCTTCAGCATCACCAGCTTCACCTCAGTTTCCTCCTTTTGTTTCTGTATGTTAGATTTTAATTTCTCCAGTTCTTCCTTCTCAGCTTTCATTTCAAACATTTCCTTTTCAAGCTCCTCTTTCTGTCTTTGAACATCAAATTTGACTGTCTCAAGATGATCAATCTCCATTGTTGTCTTCTCCATTTTTCTGTCAATTTCTTCTCTTTCCCTTTTCAATTCATCCCTCAACTTCTGTAGTGTGTCCATTTCTCTCTGCATTTCTTCCATTTTTGTGTTGAGTTCTTCTTGTGCTTTGGCAAGTTGCTCTGTGTCAACCAGGGCTTCACTAATTCTGCCTTCGAGAACATCTTGGCCATCTTTTTTCATCTTGTCTACCTCTGACTGAAGATGCTCCATCTGCATTCGTCTATTGTCTATATCTTCCCTTTCTTTTTCCATTTCCTTTCTTTCTCTTTTCATATCTTCTTTGGTTTTCTCCAGCATTTGCCACTCTGTTTCAACTTTAGTTCTTTGTTCCTGAAGCTCACCTCTCATTTTATGTCTTTCTTTCTCAATGTCTTGTCTAGCTGTCTCAAGACTTTGTGTTTGGAAGTTAAGTGAACTTTCAGTTTCTGTCACCTTGTTGCTCTGAATTTCCAATAAGCTGATCCGCATGTAAAGCTCACTTTCTAAGTTTAGTAGCTCTTTTCTATCATTGTCAAACTGGCCTTGTAACATGGCTCTCATCTCATTCAGCTCCTCCCTCTCAAGAGCAATTCTATTCATTGCTTTATTTAATTCATCTTTAGCTTGTTGTATGTCAGTGTTTGATTTTTCCATGTCATTTAGTTTCCTGGTGTTTCTTCTGATGGTGTGCTCCAGCTCTCTTCTTTTGGCCTCTAGCTCAGATTTTGTGAGTTCCATCTCTCCCATCTCTCGTTTCATCTTCTGCATCTTGTCGTCCAGTTCATCCTTCTGCTTCTTCATGTCTTCCCTCAAGGCTCCCATTTCCTCCATCTCTTGCTGCAGCGTCACTAGTTTTGCCTCAGTGTCCTCCTTCTGTTTCAAGATGTCAGATTTTAGCGTCTCCAGTTCTTCCTTCTCAGCTTTCATTTCAAACATTGCCTTTTCAAGCTCCTCCTTCCGTCTTTGAACATCAAATTTGACTGTCTCAAGATGATCAATCTCCATTATTGTCTTCTCCATTTTTCTGTCCATTTCTCCTCTTTTCCTTTTCAATTCATCCCTCAGCTTCTTGAGGGCATCCATTTCTCTCTTCATGTCTTCCATTTTTGTGTTGAGTTCTTCTTGTGCTTTGGCAAGTTGCTCTGTGTCAACCAGGGCTTCACTAATTCTGCCTTCGCGAACATCTTGGCCATCTTTTTTCATCTTGTCTACCTCTGCCTGAAGATGCTCCATCTGCATTCGTCTATTGTCTATATCTTCCCTTTCTTTTTCCATTTCCTTTCTTTCTCTTTTCATATCTTCTTTGGTTTTCTCCAGCATTTGCCACTCTGTTTCAACTTTAGTTCTTTGTTCCTGAAGCTCACCTCTCATTTTATGTCTTTCTTTCTCAATGTCTTGTCTAGCTGTCTCAAGACTTTGTGTTTGGAAATTAAGTGAACTTTCAGTTTCTGTCACCTTGTTGCTCTGAATTTCCAATAAGCTGATCCGCATGTAAAGCTCACTTTCTAAGTTTAGTAGCTCTTTTCTATCATTGTCAAACTGGCCTTGTAACATGGCTCTCATCTCATTCAGCTCCTCCCTCTCAAGAGCAATTCTATTCATTGCTTTATTTAATTCATCTTTAGCTTGTTGTATGTCAGTCTTTGATTTTTCCATGTCATTTAGTTTCCTGGTGTTTCTTCTGATGGTGTGCTCCAGCTCTCTTCTTTTGGCCTCCAGCTCAGATTTTGTGAGTTCCATCTCTCCCATCTCTCGTTTCATCTTCTGCATGTTGTCATCCAGTTCATCCTTCTGCTTCTGCATGTCATCCCTCAAGGTTACCATTTCCTCCATCTCTTGCTTCGCCTCAGTTTCCTCCTTTTGTTTCTGTATGTTAGATTTTAACCTCTCCAGTTCTTCCTTCTCAGCTTTCATTTTAAACATTGCCTTTTCAAGTTCCTCCTTCTGTCTTTGAACATCTAATTTGACTGTCTTCAGATCTTTCATCTCCATCTTTGTGTGCTCTTTTTTTCTGTCAAGTTCTTGTCTTTCTTTTTTAAACTCATCCCTCAGTTTCTGAAGTCTGTCCATTTCTCTCTGCATTTCTTCCATTTTTGTGTTGAGTTCTTCCTGCGCTTTGGTAAGTTGTATTTTCTCAATAGAAGCGTTTCTAATTTGGTCTTCGAGAGCATCTTGGGCTTCTTTTTTAATCTTTTCTATTTCTGCCTGTAGTTGGACCATTTCCATTTGTCTCAAGTCCATATCTTCTCTTTGTTTCTGTATGTTTTCTTTGCTTTTATCCAACATTTGCCACTCTTTTTCAATTATACCTCTCTGTTCCTGAAAATGTTCTATCATTTTACCTCTTTCTTTTTCCATGCCCTCTCTAGCTGTCTTAAGAGTTTGGCTTTGGATTAGAAGTGCATATTGAGTTTCTCTCAGTTTGTTGCTCTCAATTTCAAACAACTCAATCCTTTGCTGAAACTCCCTTTTCAAGTTTTGAAGCTCTTTTCTATCATTATCAAACTGGCCTTGTAAAATCGTTTTCATCTCATTTAGTTCTTCCCTCTCAAGAGCAATTCTATTCATTGCATTATCCACCTCCTTTTTAGCTTGTTGTAAGTCAGTCTTTGATTTTTCCATGTCATTTAGTTTCCTGGTGTTTCTTCTGATGGTGTGCTCCAGCTCTCTTCTTTTGGCCTCTAGCTCAGATTTTGTGAGTTCCATCTCTTCCATCTCTCGTTTCATCTTCTGCATCCTGTCATCCAGTTCATTCTTCTGCTTCTTCATGTCTTCCCTCAAGGCTCCCATTTCCTCCATCTCTTGCTGCAGCGTCACTAGTTTTGCGTCAGTGTCCTCCTTCTGTTTCAAGATGTCAGATTTTAGCCTCTCCAGTTCTTCCTTTTCAACCTTTGTGTCAAACATTGCCTTTTCAAGCTCTTCCTTCTGTCTTTGAATATCGGATTTGACTGTCTGAAGATGGTCAATCTCAATCTTTGTCTGCTCCATATTTCTATCAAGTTCTTCTCTTTCCCTTTGCAACTCATCCTTAAGCTTCTGAAGGGTGTCCATTTCAACCTTAATTTCACCCATTTTTGTGTTGAGTTCTTCCTTTGCTTTGGCAAGTTGTACAGTCTCAATAGAGGCTTCTCTAATTGTGTCTTCTCTCAGTTTGTTGCTCTCAATTTCAAACAACTCCATCCTTTGATGAAGCTCCCTTTCCATCCTTTGAAGCTCATTTTTATCATCCTCAAACTGGCTTTGCAAAACCACTTTCATTTCATTTAATTCTTCCTTCTCAAGGGTGATTTTCCTCATTGCATTATCCACCTCCTCTTTAGCTTGTTGTATGTCAGTCTTTGATTTTTCCATGTCATTTAGTTTCCTGGTGTTTCTTCTGATGGTGTGCTCCAGCTCTCTTCTTTTGGCCTCTAGCTCAGATTTTGTGAGTTCCATCTCTCCCATCTCTCGTTTCATCTTCTGCATCTTGTCGTCCAGTTCATCCTTCTGCTTCTTCATGTCTTCCCTCAAGGCTCCCATTTCCTCCATCTCTTGCTGCAGCGTCACTAGTTTTGCCTCAGTGTCCTCCTTCTGTTTCAAGATGTCAGATTTTAGCGTCTCCAGTTCTTCCTTTTCAACCTTTGTGTCAAACATTGCCTTTTCAAGCTCTTCTTTCTGTCTTTGAATATCGGATTTGACTGTCTCAAGATGGTCAATCTCAATCTTTGTCTGCTCCATATTTCTATCATGTTCTTCTCTTTCCCTTTTCAACTCATCTTTAAGTTTCTGAAGGGTGTCCATTTCAACCTTAATTTCACCCATTTTTGTGTCGAGTTCTTCCTTTGCTTTGGCAAGTTGCACAGTCTCAATAGAGGCTTCTCTAATTGTGTCTTCGAGACCAACTTGGGCTTCATTTTTCATTTTGACTACCTCCATTTGAAGCTGCTCCATTTCAACTTGTCTTAGGCCAATTTCTTTCCTTTCTTGATCCAGTTCCATTCTTTCCCTTTTCATCTCTTCTTTAGCCTCGACCAATTTTTGCCACTCGTTTGTGAGGATATCTCTCTGTTCCTGAAACTCATCTGACATTTTACCTCTTTCCTTTTCCATGTCTTCTCTAGATGTCTGAAGAGTTTGTCTTTGGAGTTGAAGTTGATTTTGAGTTTCTCTCAGTTTGTTGTTCTCAATTTCAAACAACTCCATCCTTTGATGAAGCTCCCTTTCCATCCTTTGAAGCTCATTTTTATCATCCTCAAATTGGCTTTGCAAAACCAATTTCATTTCATTTAATTCTTCCTTCTCAAGGGTGATTTTCCTCATTGCATTATCCACCTCCTCTTTAGCTTGTTGTATGTCAGTCTTTGATTTTTCCATGTCATTTAGTTTCCTGGTGTTTCTTCTGATGGTGTGCTCCAGCTCTCTTCTTTTGGCCTCTAGCTCAGATTTTGTGAGTTCCATCTCTTCCATCTCTCGTTTCATCTTCTGCATCCTGTCATCCAGTTCATTCTTCTGCTTCTTCATGTCTTCCCTCAAGGCTCCCATTTCCTCCATCTCTTGCTGCAGCGTCACTAGTTTTGCGTCAGTGTCCTCCTTCTGTTTCAAGATGTCAGATTTTAGCCTCTCCAGTTCTTCCTTTTCAACCTTTGTGTCAAACATTGCCTTTTCAAGCTCTTCCTTCTGTCTTTGAATATCGGATTTGACTGTCTGAAGATGGTCAATCTCAATCTTTGTCTGCTCAATATTTCTATCAAGTTCTTCTCTTTCCCTTTGCAACTCATCCTTAAGCTTCTGAAGGGTGTCCATTTCAACCTTAATTTCACCCATTTTTGTGTTGAGTTCTTCCTTTGCTTTGGCAAGTTGTACAGTCTCAATAGAGGCTTCTCTAATTGTGTCTTCTCTCAGTTTGTTGCTCTCAATTTCAAACAACTCCATCCTTTGATGAAGCTCCCTTTCCATCCTTTGAAGCTCATTTTTATCATCCTCAAACTGGCTTTGCAAAACCACTTTCATTTCATTTAATTCTTCCTTCTCAAGGGTGATTTTCCTCATTGCATTATCCACCTCCTCTTTAGCTTGTTGTATGTCAGTCTTTGATTTTTCCATGTCATTTAGTTTCCTGGTGTTTCTTCTGATGGTGTGCTCCAGCTCTCTTCTTTTGGCCTCTAGCTCAGATTTTGTGAGTTCCATCTCTCCCATCTCTCGTTTCATCTTCTGCATCTTGTCGTCCAGTTCATCCTTCTGCTTCTTCATGTCTTCCCTCAAGGCTCCCATTTCCTCCATCTCTTGCTGCAGCGTCACTAGTTTTGCCTCAGTGTCCTCCTTCTGTTTCAAGATGTCAGATTTTAGCGTCTCCAGTTCTTCCTTTTCAACCTTTGTGTCAAACATTGCCTTTTCAAGCTCTTCTTTCTGTCTTTGAATATCGGATTTGACTGTCTCAAGATGGTCAATCTCAATCTTTGTCTGCTCCATATTTCTATCATGTTCTTCTCTTTCCCTTTTCAACTCATCTTTAAGTTTCTGAAGGGTGTCCATTTCAACCTTAATTTCACCCATTTTTGTGTCGAGTTCTTCCTTTGCTTTGGCAAGTTGCACAGTCTCAATAGAGGCTTCTCTAATTGTGTCTTCGAGACCAACTTGGGCTTCATTTTTCATTTTGACTACCTCCATTTGAAGCTGCTCCATTTCAACTTGTCTTAGGCCAATTTCTTTCCTTTCTTGATCCAGTTCCATTCTTTCCCTTTTCATCTCTTCTTTAGCCTCGACCAATTTTTGCCACTCGTTTGTGAGGATATCTCTCTGTTCCTGAAACTCATCTGACATTTTACCTCTTTCCTTTTCCATGTCTTCTCTAGATGTCTGAAGAGTTTGTCTTTGGAGTTGAAGTTGATTTTGAGTTTCTCTCAGTTTGTTGTTCTCAATTTCAAACAACTCCATCCTTTGATGAAGCTCCCTTTCCATCCTTTGAAGCTCATTTTTATCATCCTCAAATTGGCTTTGCAAAACCAATTTCATTTCATTTAATTCTTCCTTCTCAAGGGTGATTTTCCTCATTGCATTATCCACCTCCTCTTTAGCTTGTTGTATGTCAGTCTTTGATTTTTCCATGTCATTTAGTTTCCTGGTGTTTCTTCTGATGGTGTGCTCCAGCTCTCTTCTTTTGGCCTCTAGCTCAGATTTTGTGAGTTCCATCTCTTCCATCTCTCGTTTCATCTTCTGCATCCTGTCATCCAGTTCATTCTTCTGCTTCTTCATGTCTTCCCTCAAGGCTCCCATTTCCTCCATCTCTTGCTGCAGCGTCACTAGTTTTGCGTCAGTGTCCTCCTTCTGTTTCAAGATGTCAGATTTTAGCCTCTCCAGTTCTTCCTTTTCAACCTTTGTGTCAAACATTGCCTTTTCAAGCTCTTCCTTCTGTCTTTGAATATCGGATTTGACTGTCTGAAGATGGTCAATCTCAATCTTTGTCTGCTCAATATTTCTATCAAGTTCTTCTCTTTCCCTTTGCAACTCATCCTTAAGCTTCTGAAGGGTGTCCATTTCAACCTTAATTTCACCCATTTTTGTGTTGAGTTCTTCCTTTGCTTTGGCAAGTTGTACAGTCTCAATAGAGGCTTCTCTAATTGTGTCTTCTCTCAGTTTGTTGCTCTCAATTTCAAACAACTCCATCCTTTGATGAAGCTCCCTTTCCATCCTTTGAAGCTCATTTTTATCATCCTCAAACTGGCTTTGCAAAACCACTTTCATTTCATTTAATTCTTCCTTCTCAAGGGTGATTTTCCTCATTGCATTATCCACCTCCTCTTTAGCTTGTTGTATGTCAGTCTTTGATTTTTCCATGTCATTTAGTTTCCTGGTGTTTCTTCTGATGGTGTGCTCCAGCTCTCTTCTTTTGGCCTCTAGCTCAGATTTTGTGAGTTCCATCTCTCCCATCTCTCGTTTCATCTTCTGCATCTTGTCGTCCAGTTCATCCTTCTGCTTCTTCATGTCTTCCCTCAAGGCTCCCATTTCCTCCATCTCTTGCTGCAGCGTCACTAGTTTTGCCTCAGTGTCCTCCTTCTGTTTCAAGATGTCAGATTTTAGCGTCTCCAGTTCTTCCTTTTCAACCTTTGTGTCAAACATTGCCTTTTCAAGCTCTTCTTTCTGTCTTTGAATATCGGATTTGACTGTCTCAAGATGGTCAATCTCAATCTTTGTCTGCTCCATATTTCTATCATGTTCTTCTCTTTCCCTTTTCAACTCATCTTTAAGTTTCTGAAGGGTGTCCATTTCAACCTTAATTTCACCCATTTTTGTGTCGAGTTCTTCCTTTGCTTTGGCAAGTTGCACAGTCTCAATAGAGGCTTCTCTAATTGTGTCTTCGAGACCAACTTGGGCTTCATTTTTCATTTTGACTACCTCCATTTGAAGCTGCTCCATTTCAACTTGTCTTAGGCCAATTTCTTTCCTTTCTTGATCCAGTTCCATTCTTTCCCTTTTCATCTCTTCTTTAGCCTCGACCAATTTTTGCCACTCGTTTGTGAGGATATCTCTCTGTTCCTGAAACTCATCTGACATTTTACCTCTTTCCTTTTCCATGTCTTCTCTAGATGTCTGAAGAGTTTGTCTTTGGAGTTGAAGTTGATTTTGAGTTTCTCTCAGTTTGTTGTTCTCAATTTCAAACAACTCCATCCTTTGATGAAGCTCCCTTTCCATCCTTTGAAGCTCATTTTTATCATCCTCAAATTGGCTTTGCAAAACCAATTTCATTTCATTTAATTCTTCCTTCTCAAGGGTGATTTTCCTCATTGCATTATCCACCTCCTCTTTAGCTTGTTGTATGTCAGTCTTTGATTTTTCCATGT